>NC_134818.1:4115412-4125412 GCF_046742065.1 Oratosquilla oratoria
GAGTACTCTCAGCCCATTGACTTTGTATATGGCTTTATTTTGGTGAAGCCAAAGTGCTATATTATTGAACCTAAGAGGAGACTTCAATACAAAGGGGGTTATCAATCGAGCTGAAGCCCCGACAAAGACAGGAGAATTTGTAGTAGCAAAAGTATCTCTTAAGATGTGTTTCATTTCTCTCTGTGTATGACTTTATTTTGGTGAAGCCAAAAGGCTATCTTATCTAACCTAACACACACACACACACACACACACACACACACACACACACACACACACACACACACACACATATATATATATATATATATATATATATATATATATATATGTATATATTACTCTGGATGGGCTACATGTTTACCTGTGGAAAGTTAAATTACGCTAAATACTAGTAACCGTATCTACCTTTGTTATTTTAGTCTTGTGTCTTTATATGTAATTTCATATATATATATATATATATATATATATATATATATATATATATATATACCGTGTGGGAGTATGGTTTTATGCCTTTGTGCGTGTATTAGGTTACATATCCTGGATTGCAGCTTTGTTGTAAGAAAAAGACAAAGGCGAGAATCTTTCCCATAGGATCTTGATAATATCAATTTATCGCTGGGAACCATTCAGTGTAGATGTATATATATATATATTTATATATATATATATATATAAATATATATATATATATATATATATATATATATATATATGTAACTTATACAAGCTTATGCCTACCTCGCACATTTGTTTTCATTTATTTGCTAGCTTATTTGAATTTATTTGTCAGTTTAGTCGACACGTAATTCCTTCAGTTATCGCGTTTGCAAAATGCGATATATATATATATATATATTGAGCTCTGATGCGATTACATTCGAGCGAATTTGAGGATTTTGCGCTCGTACCCGATTGGCTGCGCGGCCCGACTGCGATTATCCGTGTATCCGGTACATACCGGATACGAGTTCTTTAGCCGCGCTAGACAATCGGGAGTGCAGTGTTACGTGTTAGGTGGGATGTTAATTTCTCTTAGTCTGGTCCCCAAAGGTATTATGGATTTATTTGTTTATATGTTTGATTATTTGTTTATTTATTTATTCAATTTGTTTATTTATTTATTTTATTTATTTATTCAATAGTGCTAAATAGTTTGTGTATTTGTGTTGGTAAGGTGTGTGTGCTTGTGTGTGTTTGTGTGTGTGTGCGTGCGTTTGTGCGTGCATGTGTGGGTGTGTGTGTGCGTGTGGGTGTGCGCTTATGCGTGTGGGTGTGATTCACTATTATCTTACACCATGTGCTGGCCTTGTGATTGACAGCTAATACCCCCCGAAGGAGAGCTCCATAGCTTATATGGTCCCATCTTTGGGTAATGCTGTGATCTCACACGCACACACACACACACACACACACACACACACACACACACACACACACACACACACACACACACACACAAACCCCTTAACAAAGGGAGTGGATACTGACGTGTGTGCGTGTATTTCAGCATGGTCTTGGATCACGTGTTGGACTCGTGATCGGCATCTATTTCCTTTCCGAATGAGAGCTCAGAGCTCATATATGGCCCGATATATATCTATGGTTGATGCGGAAACCTTACACACACGCTCGGGTAACTCCTTGCCCACCAGGGTTAGAATACCGGCTCGCAGTGTAGCGATGCTGATTTTATTTCAGCCCTGGATAGGACTCGAACTCGGATCGCTGAATTAGCGGTCGAGAACGGTACCACTAAACCGTCAAGCTGTGTGTGTGTGTGTGATTCACCATGGTCTTGGATCACGTGTTAGACTCGTTATCGACAGCTATTTTCCTCCCGAAAGAGAGCTCGGAGCTATATGACCAATGTATGGGTATAAGCTGTGACCTTACACTCACACACACACACACACACTCACAAACTCCCCGCCCACGAGAGTTGGAGTAACGACTCGCAGCGCAACGATACTGAAATTATTTCAGCCCTGGGCGGGATTTGAACCCGGACCGCCGTAGTGGCGGCCGCGAACGCTACCGAAACGCCATCGAGTGTGAGTGTGTGAGTGTGTGTGTGTGTGTGTGTGTGTGTTCTGATTTCCTTCTGTGAGGCGACACCCGGTATCGGAAATCATTCACACTAACGCACCCCTACCACATTCACCACAGTTCTTACCACACTCCGTGGTATTTACTGATGCCGTGGTACCTCACTCACCACAAAGGTACCATACTTCCAGCACCACAACGGCCATAGGGCTTATACCATGCATACCACACAAGAACACCCTGGTACTTACTGTGTAGGTACCAGAGTATGATGTGAGGTAGAGATGCTCAAAGAGTTATGCACACAGGTTAAGATGGAAGGTTTTTACCTCGATCCGGTGGCGGGAATTTACCCCTTTTTGTTGTAGCAAAGTATGGAAGAAGGGCCGAGATTTCTCTAGTAACCGCCCAAGCTAACAAAGCATTGCTCCTTCAATCGGTTCCTCTTAATGTCTTTCTTTAAACAGATTTTAATGAGTTACAATGATAAAATGTGCTAACAGATGACCTTTTGGTCCGTGTTGACGCGGCCGATAAAAGAAAAATAGAATTATTATTATTATTATTATTATTATTATTATTATTATTATTATTTTTTTTTTTTTTTTTTTTTTTTTTTTTTTTTTTTTTTTTATCCTTGGAAAGTCCTTGAGAAATCCTTGGAAAGTCATTGAAAAATCCTTGAAAAAAAATCTCGAGCAATTTTATTAGCCTATTGGGAGTTGAAGTCTTAAGTCTTCAGTTCTCCCTGTCCATTCTTGTACTCTCTTTGTCAGACGCGCTGGGAAAGCGTGGGCTACCTTTTTTTTTTTTTTTTTTTTTTTTTTCTCTCTCTTCTTTTATATATAATGATAATGATAACAACCCCAATCCTAGGCTACCTGTGATGAGAAAAGAAGCTTAAGAAGCGGGATCACAGGGGCCGAGTTAAAATGGATTAGTTATTCTAAGAAGAAGAAGATTCTAAGTGGAGATTATTCTCAGGTCACAGGAGGGTATGACATGTGACTGTGGTCCGTAGGGGTGTCAGACAAGACTCCATACGGGGATACTGTGTGTGTGTGTGCGATTCACCATTGTCTTGGATCACGTGTTGGACTCGTGATCGACAACTATTTCCCTCCCGGAAGAGAGCTCAGAGCTCATGTATGACCGATCTATGGGTAATATTGTGACTTTACACGCGCGCGCACACACACACACAATTCCCCGCCCACGAGAGTTGGAGTAACAACCCGCAGCGCAGCGATACTGAAATTATTTCAGCCCTGTGCGGGATTCGAACCCGGACCTCCGTAGTAGCGGCCCCGATCGCTACCACTGAGCCATCAAGTCGTGTGTGTGTATGTGTATATGTATGTATGTATGTACGAATGTATATATGTGTAGGTAAGAGGGAAGAACTGTATATGTATATATATTTGTGTATACATGCACGAATGTATATATGTGTAGGTAAGAGAGGAAAGAACAGAGTAAAGAAGGATGACCTAAATGGAGTACGAGCCTGAAAAGTGAACAAAAAATACCAAAAGCAATTATGGAGTCTCCGGGAAGAAGGTTCTTGGAGAGGGTCGAAGTCAAGAGTGAGTTCTCGAAGTAAGCGAAGAAAGTGAAGATTGTGTTCAGGAGTTTTGAGGGTTAGAGTCTGAATGACCTCGTTATTTTTTTCGTTTTTTATCTTTCCTCGTCCTTCCAGTTGTCTATTTGGTTGAATATAACGAAGGTCTTTGGCATGGATGCATTGGGGATCTCAAGTTCTGTGTCTGTAGAGTCTGCAGCAGATGACGTGAGGCGTTCTTGGGTTCCAAGCAAGAAACTTGGGGGAGAGAGAGACAGAGAGAGGGGGGGAGAGAGACAGACAGAGAGAGGGGGGAGAGAGAGACAGAGAGAGGGGGGGAGAGAGAGACAGAGAGAGGGGGGGGAGAGAGACAGAGAGAGGAAGAGAGAGAGACAGAGAGACTCGGAAACTCCTTGCAAGGTCTGCTTTGGCATGGATGCATTGGGAGTCTGCAGCAGATGATGTGAGGTATTCTTGGGTTCTAGGCAAGAAACATGGGGGAGAGAGAGAGGGAAAGAGAGAGACAGAGAGAGAGAGAGAGAAGGAAAGAGACTGCTTAACCCCAGTCTGCTTAACCCCAGTCTCATCATAGAAACCATTCCCCAATGTTCTTCAGCCAAACATCCCACGACATGACTCGCCAAAGGAGACAAAGTCCATCAATGAACCGAAGAGTCTGACGGTTCGAGAGGCCTCAACGGAAAAAACCGTCTTTTGTAGCTTCGCCGTTAACGGAAAAAACCGTCTTTTGTAGCTTCGCCCTTAACGGAAAAAACCGTCTTTTGTAGCTTCGCCGTCAACGGGAAAAAAAAGTCTTTCGTAGCTTCTTCACTCTTTGAAACATTTATATGAGCTTTCAAATAGTGTTTCCATACATCGCCATAAGGGAGACCCCTCAATCTTTGCCAAGTTTGGCAACATTTCTTGCAGAGTTGATGTAAATCCGCTCACAAATCCGCCCGAAATCCGCTTCTAAGGTAGAGAGGTAAGCCTTCCATACTACGCCAGTATATAACCTTGGTAAATCCTAGTGTAGACGCCTTTCAAGACTGCCTTTATTTTACCTATCATTATTATCATTATTATTTTACCTATCATTATTGTTATCATTGTGATTACAAATGATACTATTGCTATTATTATTATCATTATTTTTTTCTTATATATATATATATATATATATATATATATATGTATATATGTTATTATTGTCCTCTTTTCCTCTTCTCCTCCTCGTCCTCTGCATCGTGCTCCTCCATTTTCTCCTCTTTTACCTCCTCCTCTTCCTCTTTCACCTCTTCCACCTCCTCTTCCTCCTCCTTCTCTTCTTCCACCCTTTCCTCCTCCTCCTTCACCTCCTCCTCCTCTTTCTCTTCCTCCTCCTCTTCCTCCTCCTCCTTCCCCTCTTCCTCCTCCTCCTTCCCCTCTTCCTTCTCCTCCTTCACCTCTTCCTCCTCCTCCTCCTCCTCCTCCTCCTCCCGATGCTGGTTCTCTCGTGATAAGTCGAGGCACTTGGGAAGCTCTTCCCCGCCCCTTCCCATCGTTTACGTCGTCCCAGAAGCATGAACAAGCATAATGCACGCACGCAAGCACGTGTGCTCCTGAGACCTTCCATCGCACGCACGCACACACGCACACACATACACATACGCACGCACGGAAACACACACATACGCACGCAAGCAAGCACACACACGCAAACACATACGCAAGCACGCACACACATACACACACACACACACACACACACACACACACACACGTACACACACACACAAACACACACATAGAGGGGTGCGCGCAAACAGACACATACACAGGCACACACACATGCAAACACACACACACAAACACACACACACACACACACACACACACACACACACACACACACACACACACACACACCCGTTCTATCTCTTTCTTTCTTCCCCCTCTCTCTCATTCAATTCCTTTCTTTCCCACTTTTTCCATCTAAGTCTATTTACATCTTTTGCTCTTTTCCCCTCTCTTTCCCATCCTTCCATCCTTCCATCCTTCCTTCCTTCCTTCCCTTTTTCTTTAATTCCTTCCATCCTTCCTTCCTTCCCTCCTTCCCTCCTTCCTTCCTTCCATTCTTCCTTCCTTCCTTCCCTCTTTCTTTAATTCCTTTCTTCCTTCCATCCGTCCTTCCTTCCTTTCCTCCTTCCTTTCCTCCTCCCTTTCATCCTTCCTTCCTTTCATCCTTCCTTCCTTCCCTCTTTCTTTAATTCCTTTCCTCGTCCTCTCCCATTGTTCAGACGACCCCCATAAATGCAGGGAAGGCAGATGGGCGTGGCTCATTCTCGTGAGCAGGGTCGTTATTCTTTGTGTCCGTGTGTACATGTGTGCACACGCATGTACACACATGCGAGAAGGTATGTGTACGTGAAGACGGACCCTATCGAATGCTGGAGCGCTTTTTGTACACCGACATACGCGTACATGTGCACATACGCACATACATACATACATACGTACATACATACATACACATACACACACGCACACGCACGTGGTGTTGGTTGCTCTAAAATCTTTTATCTCTTATCAACTAGGGCGGCCCATTCTCTTGTCATGGACAAATGACGCCCCTTTTACATGGGCGTCGGGTCGAGATGCGCGGGCGGGGGGCGGTGGGGTGGGCGTGTGGTGGGCGATGTATCGAATTGGCAGGTCCGGGATGCGTTTCGACTCTGAGAGTTTCTGTCTTTGAAAGAACAAATCGGTTTGTTCTTTCATGTTATATGTTATGGGGTTGTGGGTTGCTATACACACGCCCATTCTAGCCCTAGCCCCATCACGCCCACCACTCCCTAGACACGCCCCCGTAAGGGTGGCCCCTTTTTCCATGAAGGGAGTGTCATGGGGATGGGAAATAAATCACCTGGCGAAAGACAAGATAGAAAGGAAAAGTGCCACTTGGTAGGGAAGGGGAAGGATGAAGAGGAAGAGGAGGGGAGAGTTAGGCAAAGTAGAAGAAGGAGGAAAGGAAGATAAAGGAGTGTGGGGAGGAGGAGGAGGAGGAATAGGAGGACGGTAAGGGAAAGTAAGAGAAAAGAAAGGGAAAGGAGTGTGAGGAAGAGGAGGAGGAGGAGGGCAGTAAGGCAAAGAAGAAGAAGGAGGGAAGGAAGAGAAAGGAATGTGAGGAGTAGAAGGAAGAGGAGGAGGAGGAGGAGGACGAACAGGACAGTAAGGCAAGGTAGAAGGAGGAAAGGAAGAGAAAGGAGGAGGAGGAAGAGAATGAAGAGGAGGAGGAGGAGAAGGAAGAGGAGGAGGTTATGATTTCTGGCTCATCGCTCCTTCTATCCTCGTAGACAATCTCGCGCCGTGAGGAGGAAGAGGAAAGGAAGACTAATAGGAATAGAAGAAAAGGAAGAGAAAAGAGTAGGAGGAGAAGAAAGAGGAGGAGTAGGAGGAAGAGGAAAGGAAGACTAATAGGAGTAGAAGAAAAGGAAGAGGAAGGAGTAGGAGGAGAAGAGAGAGGAGGAGTAGGAGGAAGAGGAAGACAGGAGTGGGATCAAGGTTGATTCTGAAAGACGAAGAACACAGAGGGAGATCTCAAAGCGGATAGGAGACCAAACGGAGATCTGATTGTGCTGGAAGAGGAGGATAAAGGGAGATAAAGGAAGTGAGGGAGATAAAGGGAGGGAAAGAGATAAAGGGAGGGAAGGAGACAAAGGGAGTGAGGGAGATAAAGGGAGGGAGGGAGATAAAGGGAGGGAAAGAGATAAAGGGAGGGAGATAAAGGGAGTGAAGGAGACAAAGGGAGGGAGGGAGTGAAGGAGATAAAGCGATGGAGGGAGATAAAGGGAGTGAGGGAGGTAAAGGGAGGGAGGGAGAGAGATAAAGGGAGGGAGGGAGTGAAGGAGATAAAGGGAGGGAGGGAGATAAAGAGGGGGAGGGAGATAAAGGGAGGGAGGGAGATAAAGGGAGTGAGGGAGATAAAGGGAGTGAGGGAGATAAAGGGAGTGAGGGAGATAAAGGGAGTGATGAAGATAAAGGGAGTGAGGGCGATAAAGGGAGGGAGGGAGATAAAAGGAGGGAGGGAGATAAAGGAAGTGAGGGAGATAAAGAGAGGGAGGGAGAACTATTAAAGGAGATATATTTTCTCCAGAGGAGTGAGGTGAGAAGGGGTAGGGGGAGAGGGAGGGGGGGTAAGGAGAGAGAAAAAGAGGGGGGAGAGAACTTGAAGAGATATTAGTTCTCCCGGAGGAGGATGGAGAAACGAAGTAGAGGTGATCACCACTGTGGCGCTTTGGTTTCTGGCTCACTTCGCATGGCGCTTGTCCGTGTTCGAGTCCAGAAGTTCCACCGGGGGATTATTACTTGTCCTGGCAGTCCGAGCATACTTGGCGAAGGTAAAGTTTTTGTAGTTGATAAGCGCCTCCGAGCGTAAAGTCCTTGATTTTTTTTTTTTTTTTTTTTTTTTTTTTTTTACCAGCGCCTCTATCCTTCGGGACAAGATTCATACTCTTTTAGATTTATTTCCAATCACAATAAAAAAAAAAAACTTCGCGACTCTGATCCGTAAGGATGTCAATAAACTCCCTAAATTGTTGTCTACATAAAACATACAGTCGATACTCCATTCGGGGCATCACTTATAGAGAAGGGAGTGGTAGAGAGGGGGCGGTGTGGAAGAAAGAGAGATAGATAGATAGAGAGAGAGATTGAAATCGACAAGAAATCAATTTTTCCTTCAGCGAGAGTGGAATGGAATTGTTTGGAAGCAGCCTGAAGCAGCCTGAATAAGCACTGTAGGTGTCAGCCTCCGTGCAAAGCTTAAAGGATAAAGAAACGAACATTGCCTAGCGGGTTAGAGAAAGGAGGGGAAGGAAGAGGGGAAGAGGGGAAGGAAGCGAGGGGAAAGATAAGAAAGAAGATGGAAAAAAAATTAAGCAATACCTTTGCCCAGTTTGGTCATTCTCTCCTCGTCCTCCTCTTCCTCCTCCTCGTCTTGCTCCTCTTCTTCCTTCTCTTCCTCCTCCTCTTCTTGCTCCTCTTCTTCCTCCTCTTCTTCCTCCTACTTATCCTTCTCTTCTTCCTACTTCTCTTCTTCCTACATCTCCTCTTCTCCCTACTTCTCCTCCTCTTCCTCCTACTTCTCCTCCTCTTCCTACTTCTCCTTCTCTTCCTCCTACTCCTCCTCCTCTTTTTCCCACTTCTCCACCTCTTCCTCCTCCTCTTCCTCTTTTTCCTGCTTCTCCTCCTCTTCCTCTTACTTCTCCTCCTCTTCCTCCTACTTCTACTACTTGTCCTCCTTTTTCTCCTACTTCTCCTCCTCTTCTTCCTAGTTCTCCTCTTCTTCCTACTTCTCCTGGTCCTCCTAATTTTCTTTATTTTTTGTTACACCCTGTGCTCCTCCTTTTTAATCCTGTTTCTTTTACTACCCTTTTGGTGCCTCTTCCTCCTACTCCACCTCCTTTCCTTCCTCTTCCTCCTCGCCTCCAACTCCTCTCCCTCACTCCACCTCCTCCCTCTCCTCCTACTCCTCCGTCTCATCATCATTTTCCTTCTCATCTTATTCACTTTAATTCTACGCTTCTTCCCCCTATCTCACCTTCATCAGTATATTTCTCTTCGCTTCACTATTTCTGCTCCGTAGTCCCATCCAATTGCTATTCTTGTTTACAGTTTAATATTTTGTTCCCTTCTTTCTCTTTTTCTTTTCTTTCTTTTTTCTCTTTTGCCATCCCTTTAGCGAGATCCAGACACTACATTTGAAAGTGTATCGACAGACTCCTTTCCGGTTCTGTCGGCAGTTCGTTGGGGAACCTGACGAGGCAGAAACCGTCTTATCCCCGTCGTTCCCGTCTCGGGCGGCTCCCGCACGTCATGTCTCCAAACCATCTCGCCAACGTAACGTTCTGTAACATGATTTGATACCCCTCACTTTTATTTTATTATTTTCATTTATTTATTTGTTTATTATTATTATTATTATTATTATTATTATTTTTTTTTTTTTTTTTTTTTTTTTTTTTTTTTGACAATCCGTTTTCTCTTTCTCTTGTTCAAGGTCACTTCAACAACATATTGCATCTATGCATGCGCACATCACATACACACTCACTTATGTATATGTATGTATGTGTATATATATATATGTATATATATATATATATATTATGCCACACTGAATGATTTCTTTGTACCCTTGAAGATGTCTTAATAGACGCAAACGTTCGGTCTCACTTTCCCAGTGATTTCGGCAGATTAAATTAATCACGTGTTTATGTATCTCGCTGCTTTGTCTTTGACTAGAAGGATGTGGCGGGCGTCATAATTGGAAAATCATCAACGATTTCCAGAGATATGAAAGATGTTTAATGGGAATTACTGGTGTATAATGTTGGTGTGTGC
>NC_134818.1:4130412-4137912 GCF_046742065.1 Oratosquilla oratoria
AACTCATCAAACGTTGGATAAGACGTTTCATGGATAGTATATGTTACCGATAATTCACTAGCGCTTCTTTCCCCTATAGAGAATATAAAGTATTTCATTTTAGCATTGAGGCTGATGAAGCCTTGACACACATCCTCAACAAAGAATTATTGAGAACTCAAATTTTTGTAAAAATGCTGTATTTTATTTGACAACTCCGATTAACATCAATGTTGTCAACGTGTCGTCAGTGTTGGCTGACAACTATTGGTACACTTAGTAAGAACGAAAGGTGTTAGAAGTGATGGTATGCGGCAGTATTGAAAATGCAATGTTGTAAAAAAAAAATCCAGGTATCGATTAGCTGATAACAGGAAGTTGACAACAGTAGCATTGTTGGAGGTAATGTTGGGAATGCCGCAGTCAGAAAACAGGCGTTGGAACACGTATACTCATGCGCAAGCGTTCATCTTCTGTCCTGTCATCTGCCAACATCGAACTCAGGCGCCCGTGTCTCCCAATAAAACTCCCCACAGTTGAATTCTGGGTCTCATATGCCCCACGGCCTTTGACATGAGATGCCATGGGCCTTTTTTTGCCGGGGCCGAATTCATTATTACCGTTTCTGATAACGGTGCTTTTGAAGTTTTGTGCGATGAAAAGAATTGTTAAGCTGCCAGAGAGCGTGCGGGACAACAAACATCACCCACACAGAGTGCTGGGCTTGTGTGTGAATGAGCCCACGTTGTTAGCGGGTTCTGCAATACGCGTATCCACACACACACACACACACACACACACACACACACACACACACACACACACACACGTGTATATATATATATAATATATATATATATATAAATATATATATATATATAAATATATATACACATGCATAATGTGTGTGTGAATCTTTATAGCAATGGATCACGTGCTGAACTCGCGATCGACAGCTATTACTAATCTAGACGAGAGTTCACGTCTAGTACATTTCATTTTATGGTTAATGCTATGACCTTACACAGACACTATATACCCATCTCGTTCTTCAGGATGGACAGTAACGACCTGCAATACTAGTGGAGCTTTCATGCTTTTAGCAGGTCCTGATCTCGGTACCGTGAAATCACGGGCTGCGCCGCTAACAACTACATAGCAAGATGTATGTGATTCACCATGGTCTTCGATCACGTGTTGGGCTCGTGATCGACAGCTATTTCCCTCCCGGAAGAGAGCTCAAAGGTCATATATGACCGATCTATGGGTAATGCTGCCCACGAGAGTTAGAGTAACGAATCGCAGCGCGGCGATACTGAAATAATTTCAGCCCTGGGCGGGATTCGAACCCGGATCGCCGTATTGGCGATCGCGATCGTTACCACTGCGCCATCGAGTCGTGTGTGTGTGTGTGTGTGTGTGTGTGTGTGTGTGTGTGTGTGTGTGTGTGTGTGTTCAATTAGCATGCGCGTTTGTAATGGGAAAGCCATTTGAAGGGTTGTTACCTGTGAATGCATCAGCGTCAATAGATAACAATGTCTTGCTGATTAGAAGGTTCGGCATGGACGGCAAGATGATGTGGAGTCTTTGTGCCTTTATAATCACTTTTATTGACTCTTCCACCCCCACCCCACCCCCCGGATTCGCAGACACGTAATGAATAATTAGAATTCTCTCTCCTTCTCTCTTTCTCTCGCTCTCTATCTCTGTCTCTGTCTACCTCTCTCTCCCAGTCAATTTTTCTGTCCCTCTCTCTGTCTCTTTCTCATTCTCTCTTTCTCTTCATCTATCTTTCTCTTTCCCTCTCTCTCTCGCTCTCTCTCTCTCTCTCTCTCTCTCTCTCTCTCTCTCTCTCTCTCATTTACTGGTCAGCGCATTTCTCTCTATCAGTCAAATATTGTTACTATATAGCTGTTAGCATTACTCTATCCGTATGTCTATCTTCATATGTATTCATATAAATTGTAATGATGGTGATAGGCTGTTATTTTAAGATAAACGAAATTCATTGTCTGGAAAGATGTTTATCGATGAACGGCAGACTATATAGATTTTGTTTTGGTTAATGTCATTAATATGTGTTAGTGCCACACTGTTCTATTCAGATGAAATTGATTACGGACAGAAGGGTTTCTAGGGAAATGTATTTTCCTCTTCTTCTTTTTGTTACTACCATGGTCATTGTCATCATCATCATCATCATCATCATCATCATCATCATCAACGTCATCATCACCATCATTATTAACATCACCACCGTCATCATCATCATCATCATCATCATCACCCTCATCATCATTATCATCATCATCATCATTATCATTGTCATCATCACCATCATCATTATCATCACCATCATTATCATATCATCACCACCATCATTATCATCATCATAATCATCACTCTCACCACCACTTCTGTTTTCCATCTGACCCCAATACGGACCGAAAGGTCTTATGTCAATTTTCTTTCTCGATGCAATCTATTGGCAGTAAGAACCTTCCCTATTCCTCCTCTCACTCGTTCTAACCTCCCCCCCTCTCCCCCGACCCCGTTTCATCGGAACAAAGCGACAAGGAACGTTTTCCAATACGGCGGCTTCGCCCGACAGGCGCTCTTCAATGTCCGAATTTCGGCTTCCATTGTCGAAGACTACTCAATGATTCTGTTTACATGAGTGACGTTCCTACTCCTTCCCTTCCCTCTCCTCTACCCCCTCCACTCCCCTCCCCCTCTCCTCCATTTTCCTCTTTTCACCTCGTGTTCTCTTTCCCTTATCCTCCTCCTCCTCTTCTCCTCCCCATTTTCTTCCTTCTCTTCCCTCCCGTCCTCTTTTCTTGAGTTCCTGTCCAATCCTGTCTATATATTCCACTCCTTGTTCCTATCCACGCCATCCCCAATCCTCCCTGTTCCTTCCCCGTTTTCCTCCTAACATTTCTCCCGTTCCTTTAGCCTCCTTTACTTCTACTCTCCTTTCCTTGTCCCTTATCTTCAGTCAGTCTTCTCCGTCTCTTTCCAAACAGTACCTTCCTCTAATTTTCTTCTCTTCCTTCTTTTCTTCACCTCTTCTTCCCTCCTCCCTTCACTCCTTCGTCTTCCTTCCTCTTCCTTTCATACCTTCCCCTTCCTTCCCTCCCCCTCTTATTCCCTAGTAACTCTCCCCAGTCCCAATACCCAACCCTCCTCTTCCTGACCTTCCCCAATTTCTTGACATTTACCTCATACCAAACCTTTCTCCCCTTCCCTAAACTTCCCCACTTCACCCACCTTTCCCTTAATATTCCCCCAATTCCCTCAATCACCCCCCCCCCGCATCCCCCTTATGTCTCATTCTGCCCCTCATCAAGGAATTAGAACTCGGTATCTCTAACGAGAAGAGCTCGACAGGAGGAGGAGAAAGAGTGGGGTCTGTTAAAGACGCCTCCTGAAGGAAGTGGAGGGAGGAGGTCACTGAGTTCGTGGGAGGTCGTTGCCAAGGCCTTCCGAAGTGTAGGATAGAGGTCATCCTCAGGGTCAGGATTAAGATGACATGGATAAAAATGGATTAAAATTAATACAAAGTACGGTCAGAGACGCTTCCTGAAGGAGGTGGAAGGAGGAGGTCGCTGCCAAGGCCCTTCGGAGTGAGGGATGGAGGTCATCCTCAGGGTCAGGATTAAGATGACATGGATAAAAATGGATTAAAATTAATACAAAGTACGGTCAGAGACGCTTCCTGAAGGAGGTGGAAGGAGGAGGTCGCTGCCAAGGCCCTTCGGAGTGAGGGATGGAGGTCATCCTCAAGGTCAGGATGAAGATACATATACCAAGGCTTCTTCCCCCTTACAAGGGAGGTAGCCAAAAAGGGAAAGGCATAAAATCATTTCCACCCATTCCATCCCTGAATACACTCCACACCCCTCCACCCTCTCTCTTATCTGAGCACCTCCTGGATGACAGGTCATCCCTGCACTCTGCCCACTGCCCTGGGATGAAGATGACTTGGATAAAAACGGACCAAGATTAATAAAAAGAAAGTACGGAAAAGTGGAGTAAAAGGCGATGCCTGGAAGAAAAGCCTGTTGTCTAAGGCAGTGCTTCCCAAAATGTGGGTAAATTACCCCCTTGGGGGGGGAGGTAACAAATTTTCGGGGGTAATGGAGTTGTTGTTGTTTTTTTCATAAAATAAAATAAGATCAAGAAAACGTTACGGTACCCGGCATTAGGATTAAGGTTAACATAGTAAGTATAGTTGTAAAACTGAAAAAAAAAAGTTTGAGAACCATTGGTCTAAGGAGACAGATAACTTTCTTCATACGGTTTTATTCAGATATTGAATAGTTATTCTTATGAAAAGATAGAACACAACCATTGAGCCCTGTAGCATATGTAGTGTTATATATTTTGTTTTTTGATTCGGTTTAACAGAGGTAGCTAGGATGGTGCATTGAATATATATATATATTTTAAAGTAGTGAGTTAATATAGATTGCCCTTAATAAACTGCCTCCACTCTTGATGTCCCCCCCCAAGTCGCCGTAACCTGCTCGGCTATATATATATATATATATATATATATATATATATATATATATATAATACTGTATATCATACATATATAATATATGTAATATATATATATATATATATATATATATATGTATTGTGTGTGTGTATGTATGTATGTGTATCACTTCATTCTGGGGCCATGTTTTGTGTTAATATTTCTACTGCCGTCATTCGATTTTATTCATACTTATAGCTCCCGTCAGGAAGAGATAGATGTGTAGCATACTTTATAACTTTTGTTCTGACTAATACAATATAATTTATTTTGTTGTATGGCAGTTGCCGGGTTAAAAAGGGTTTAATCTGCTTTGGCCAATCCTTTCCTGTGCTCTAGTGGCACTATAGGAAATGTGTTACTTTCGCATTCGCTTAATTTGCGTTCGAATCCCGCACTCCTCTCCGATTCCCTGCAATGACTATTACCTGACCTAACAGTCCACGCTTTTCTTCTCCCTCTTCTTCTTTTTTTTTTCTTCTTCTCTACTCCTTCTTCTTTTCTTCTCTTCTCCTCCTTTCTCTTCTTCTTTTCTTCTCCTTCCACTTCTTCTCTTCTCCTCCTTCCTCTTCTTCTTTTCTTCTCTTCACCTCCTTCCTCTTTTTCTTTTCTTCTCTTCTCCTCCTTCCTCTTCTTCTTTTCTTCTCTTCTCCTCCTTCCTCTTCCTCGTTTCTTCTCTTCTCCTTCCTCTTCTTCTTTTCTCTTCTCCTTCCTCTTCTTCTTTTCTTCTCTTCTGCTCCTTCCTCTCCTTTTCTTTTCTTCTTCCTCTTCTGTTCTTCTCTTCTCTTCTTCTCTTCTTCTCTTTACTCTTCTTCTTTTCTTTTCTCCTTCCTCTTCTTTTATTTTCTTCTTCTTCTTTTCTTCTCTCCTCTTTCATCTTCTTCTTTCCTTCTCTCCTCTTTCATCTTCTTCTTTCCTTCTCTCCTTCCTCTTCTTCTTTCCATCTCTTCTCTTTCCTCTTCTACTTCTCTTCTCTTCTCTTCTTCTCCCTCTTTAGTCGACATCGTGGTCTGCCAATCAAGTGATCAATATTGCAGAAGTCTTCCAGAGAACAAATATTGCACAGGGATCTGTTGCAACGAGTTGAAAATAGCGCAAGAACTAGCCTCGCTGTCTTGCAAAACGGAATACCTGGTCAAGTGTGGCATAACTTATTGATTTTATGATACACGCCAGGAGATTTTATTCAGCTGAAAGGTGTTCCTGGAACCAATGAAACATTCGACTCGTAGGTATTCCTAGATTGAATTTTGTGAAAATTTTATTTTAGATATTTAGTGGCATTCCTACAGACCAGATGTCCCATCAGTTATGAGAGGAAATTTGTCTTCAGTCAAAGAAGATTGAGGATCAATTTCAACTTCAATTGTCCCTCCTTTCTTCTTCCTTCCTTAAGTCCTTCCTTTACCACTTACCAGGATTTACCTCTCTGCTACGAAGGGAAAGAATCGCTGGTTATTGGCGATTAAAATCCTTGGCGTATGAGCAGCTAAAAGCCCTTCACAGTTGGTACTACTGGTTCGTCTTTCAAACGCAGTGTTGGTACCCCTGATTGCAATATTGGAAATACGCATTTCTGTTTACGTTTATTCCAACGCTCGCCATCAGTGTTGCCAACTGTGAAGAGCTCTCAGTCACACACGTACATCGAACTAGTGTCCTTGCTTCAAATAAAGGCCAGTTTACGCACACACGCGCACGCACACACGCACACACACACACACACACACACACACACACACACACACACACACACACACACACACACACACGCAAAGGCAAACACTGAACCGTTTCCGGCTTTTACGCCCGACGCATTTGTTCTGTTTGGCTTTCCAATGGGTCACCCCGCCAGCTGCGGCCTGGCACGGGCACCGCCGTTGGTCGCACTGTTTCCTTCTTCTTTTGATTTCTCCTCATGCTTGTCCCTATCTTCCTCCTCATTCCCCTACTTCTCCTCCTCCTCCTTTTCCTCCTCCTTCTCCTCTTCCCCATCTTTCACCTCTTCCTCCCTTCTCCTCCTTCTCTTCCTTCTCCTCCTCCCTCTCTTCCTCCTCTTCATCTTTCACCTCTTCCTCCCTTCTCCTCCTTCTCTTCCATCTCCTCCTCCTCATCTTTGACCTCCTCCTCCCTTCTCCTCCTTCTTCTCTTCCTTCTTCTCCTCCTCCTCTTCCTCATCTTCATCTTTCACCTCCTCCTCCTCTTCTTCTTACTCCACATACCCCATCCTCCGCCACCATTTCATCTTTAGCCTCATCTCTATCCACACCCCATCATCATCATCATTATCATTTTCATCATCATCATCATTATCATTTTCATCATCATTATCATCGTCATCATCATCATTATCATCATTATCATCATCATCGTCATATCGTCATCATCATCACCATCATCATCGGCTACCAACACCTCTGTCCCCCTTGTCCCAGTAAGTACATTCCCTCGTTTCCTCCCTCACTCCCTCCTCCCTCCTCTCTCTCTTTCTCTCCCCCCCCCAGCCATCCTTTCCCCTTTCATCCTGTTTGTCTGTGTTCTGGGTGATTATTATCTTTCACAATGAAGGGAGTTAGAATCAGTGGCAATTAGTGATTTCTTGACACGCTTATTCGAGATGGGGGGAGGAGGGGGAAGGAGAGAGAGTACAGGAATGTGGAAGTTATGTAGGCTGTTTCGGGGATTTTAAACTCTATTAAAACTGTGGTCTGTGTAATGTGTGCCTGTGAATATATCTATATATATATATATATATATATATATATATATATATATATATATATACACAACTACCACATGAGAAAAGAAACAGGTAATTTTGCATACTTTATATATATATATATATATATATATATATATATATATATATCCAATCCCCGTATTAGCCGAGCACAACAATATATATATATGTGTATGTATATATATATATATATATATATATATATATATATATATATATATACGTACATATATACACA
>NC_134818.1:4140412-4142912 GCF_046742065.1 Oratosquilla oratoria
CTAATGCTCCTCTCCCTCTTCTTCCTCTTCCTACTGCTCCTCTTCCTCTTCCTCCTCTCACTACTGCTCCTCTTCCTCTACCTCCTCTCCTTCTCCTCCCAGTGCTCTTCCTCTTCCTCCTCTCCCTACTGCTCCTCTTACTCTTCCTCCTCTCCCTACTGCTCTTCCTCTTCCTCCTCTCCCTACTGCTCCTCTTCCTCTTCCTCCTCTCCCTACTGCTCCTCTTCCTTCTCTCCCTACTGCTCCTCTTCCTCTTCCTCCTCTCCCTACTGCTCCTCTTCCTCTTCCTCCTCTCCCTACTGCTCCTCTTCCTCTTCCTCCTCTCCCTACTGCTCCTCTTCATCTTCCTTTTTTCGTGCTTCTCTTCCTCCTTCTCTTACTCCTCTCATTACTCCTCCTTCTCTTTCTACTCTCCCCCTCTATCATTTCCTCTTCCTCCTTCTCCTCATCCTGCACCATTCCCTCTTCCTCCTCCTCCTCCTACTCTTCCTTCCTTTTCTCCTCCATCAATTCCTCCTACACAATTTCCACTTTCTCCTTCATCTGTTCTTGCTACACCATTTCCTTTCCTCCTCCTTCTCCTCCTCCTCCTCCTCCTCCTCCTCTTCCTTCTCTTTCTCTTCCTCCATCTACTCCTCCACAATTTCCACTTTCGCCTCCTTCATCTAATCCTGATACACCATTTCCTCTTCATCCTCCTCCACCTTCTCCTCTTCCTCCCTTCCTCTTCTTCCTCCTCCACCTTTTCTTCCTCCCTTCCTCTTCTTCCTCCTCCACCTTCTCTTCCTCCCTTCCTCTTCTTCCTCCTCCACCATTTCCTTCTCCCTCTTCCCCCTCATTTTACCTCTCTACTGCATCATTACTATCTTCTCCCTCCTGCCTCCTATCGCCCAATCTGTATCTTCTGCTGATCCATCTACCCTTGTCTGAGAAAAGAAGAGAGAGAGAGAGAGAGAGAGAGACTGCCTCCCAATCCGTATATTCTTCTTATTCCATCTACGCTGGTCTGAGAAGAGAATGAGAGAGGGAGAGTGAGAGAGAGAGATTGCCTCCTACCTCCCAACCCGTATTTTCTGCTGATCCCTCTACGCTGGTCTGAGAAAAGAAGAGAGAGAGAGAGAGAGAGAGAGAGAGAGAGAGAGAGAGAGAGAGTGCCTCCTATCTCCCAACCCGTATCTTCTTCTTATTCCATCTAAGCTGGTCTGAGAAAAGAAGAGAGAGAGAGACACAGACTGCCTCCTACCTCCCAACCTGTCTACGCTGGTCTGAGAAAAGAGAGAGAGAGAGAGAGAGAGGTACTGCCTCCTACCTCCCAACCCGTATCTTCTGCTTATTCCCTCTACGCTGGTCTGAGCAAAGAAGAGAGAGAGAGAGAGAGAAAGAGAGAAAATGAGAGAGAGGAAGGACTGCAAACAAGAATAACTCGCGTGAGTCTTCTTTATCGTCCTTTCTTTCTAACTTGACTGAGATATGCTCGAGCCACGGAATGGATAGCAGTTCGTTGTAGCCTTTTTCTCTCTCTCCGTGCAGACATTTCACCAGCGCTTCTGTCCTCGAGAAGTTTGCTTTACGTGAATAAGATCGCATGGGAGGACCACAATTGAAATAAACTTACATGTTTGTTTTTTTTGTGCGTGTGTGTGTGTGTGTGTGTGTGTGTGTGTGTGTTTGTGTGTGTGTTATCCTCGGCAATTGTAATTGTTATTTCAAACTATGTGTTCTTATCATTATCTGTATTTCATGTATATTGATGCAATGCAAATAAACTTATGGCAGCAGCTAGACTTAAGTGTATTAATTCATAACTGTGGAATGGTTAGATTTAACACATTAAGTTAGAGAAAAATGTTGAATTAAGCCAAGTCAACAGCTGTTCGGAGTTTCCTCACGAACAAAGACTTCTTCCAAGTTCTCCTCTTGAGTTGCATGACTAGGCCAACGTGTGCCACGCCACTCCTGCAAACTTCTCTGTCGTGAAGGAAATCTCCCGTCATGGGGTTGGCCAGAGTAGGATTATTTTCTTTATTTAAGGTGTAAGGGGAGATTAAGGATGTTAGAAAGAGGTTTAAAAAGAAGTTGAAAAATTAAACGTATTAAAAAGAAAAATTAAAAGAGGATCATTGAGGAGAGAGGAACTGGGGAAGAAAAAAAAAGAGAGAAAGAGAGGAAGTCTAAAGAAAGGGACATAAAAGAGATGAGAGAAGAAGAATACAAGAAATGATGGAGATGAAAAAGTGATAAAAGATGGAGAACATGAGCGGTGATGGAGATGGTAGGAGTGAAGGCAGAGAAGTTTTTCCAGGAATGTTGGAGAAGGAATGAAGGAGGAGTGTTGCAGGCGGAGTTAGACATGTCTGATCGAGTGGGAGTGAAGGAGTATTGTTGGAGAGGGAGTGAAGGAGGAGTGTTGTAGGTGGAGTTAGGCAAGTCTGATCGAGTGAGAGTGAAGGAGGAGTGTTTGAGAAGAAGTTAGACAGGTCTGATCGAGTGGGAGTGAAGG
>NC_134818.1:4145412-4165412 GCF_046742065.1 Oratosquilla oratoria
AACGTCACCTCTGTTGGACTGCATTGTTCCATTACAAATTTATAAAAGACAAATTACTGGGACTTTCGTCAGCTTCATTAACATGAAGTCCAACATGAATAAGATTCTGTGGGACTCAAAGTGGTGACATATTGTATGTATTATGCTATTTTTCTCTTCCATCGACGCAGCGAGGAAATTGATATCTGGCCTTCTTCCCTTTTTGAATTTTGATTACCTCCCAATCATGGAGACAGTAAAAGGCTACCCCCGTAATAATATGGAAAATATAAAGAAAAATAAAAGAAAAGAAAAATTTGAAATGGATTTTTTTTTTTTTTTTTATCTTGCACATGTCCGCAAGATCCTCTACTAAGTTATATAAAAACATTGATCATCAGCCAGAAAAAAATATATAAAGTACCTCATCGTTAAGGCAGTTTCTGGATCAAACCTCAATGGAATGGAGTCGCCTGACAATCGCCAAAATGATATTTTTGTAGTACGCCGGTTTTTTTTTTTTTTTTTTTTTTTTTTTTTTTTTTTTTTCTTCCAAAAGAGCCACTGTCCCTCCATCAACGTGTCTTCTTCAAACACTTCGCTTTTATCTCGCCTCCTAACCCTCGTCCTTCTGTTCCTCCTTGCCCTCCTCTTCCCCTACCTCCTCCTCCTCCTCCTCCTTCTTGTCCTCATCTTCCCCTACCTCCTCCTCCTCCTTGTCCTCATCTTCCCCTACCTCTTCCTCCTCCTCCTCCTTGTCCTCCTCTTCCTCCTCCTCCTCCATATCCTCATCTTCCCCTACCTCCTCCTCTTCCTCCTCCTTATCCTCATCTTCCCCTACCTCCTCCTCTTCCTCCTCCTCTACCTCCTCCTCCTCCTTACCCTCATCTCTCCCCTACCTACTCCTCTTTTTCTTCCTCCTCCTTATCCTCATCTTCCCCTACCTCCTCCTCTTCTTCCTCCTCCTCCTCCGTGTCCTCATCTTCCACTACCTCCTCCTCCTCTTCCTCCTCCATAGGATTCTATTCATCTTAGGGAAGCCTATGGCCTCTACGAAGTTACCGCGCCTTTTGATGACATCACGGAGGAAAATTGGACGTTAATTTACCCCACATCCTCCTCCTCCTTCCTCCTCCTCCTCCTCCTCCTCCTACTCCTTGTGACGTCAATGGCTAATTATGTTTTCGTGTAAGAAGTGATCAGACCTCCTCTCTCTCTCTCTCTCTCTCTCTGTCTCTGTCTCTTTCCCTCTATATCTCTCTCTGTCTCTTTCCCTCTATATCTCTCTCTGTCTCTTTCCCTCTATCTCTTTCTCTCTCTCTCTCTCTCTCTCTCTCTCTCTCTCTCTCTCCCTCTATCTCTCCCTCTATCTCTCCCCCCTCTCTCTCTCTCTCTCCCCCCCTCTGTCTCTCTCCCCCTCTCTTTCTATCTCTCTCTCTCTCTCTCTCTCTGTCCTCTCTCTTTTGCCCCAAATATGCCTAGCAAAACCCATTTCTATCCACAACCTATCCATCCATCTTTCCATCCATCTATCCATCTGTCTTCCATCTATCTATCCCCATACGGGGAGCACATCCTACGTTCTCCACCCCCCCAGTCCTCCACAGACCCTCTAACCTTCCATTCCTCAACACCATCCTCTTCTTAATTCACTCTTCATCCGACCTCCCCCCTTCCCCCCACCCCCCGCTCTGCTCTTGAAGCTCATTGCCTCCAGGTATCACCTCTTTGTTCTTTCCCTCCTCCTCCTCCTCCTCCTCTTCTTCTTCTTCCTCTTCTCTTCCTCCTCCCCTTCCTTTTCTTCCTCCTCTTCCTCCTCTTCCTCCTCCTCTTCCTCCTCCTCCTCCTCCTCCTCCTCCTCTTCCTTCTCTTCCTCCTCCCCTTCCTTTGCTTCCTCATCCTCTTAATCTTCTTCTGTTTCTTCATCCTCATCTTCATCCTCTTTTTTTCTTGTTCCTCTTCCTCCTCCCCTTCCTTTTCTTCCTCATCCTCTTAATCTTCTTCCTTTTCTTCCTCCTCATCCTCATCCTCCTTTTTTCCCTCCTCTTCATCCTCTTTCTTTTCTTCCTCTTCTTTCTTCCCTTTTTCTCTCCTTCCTTTCTCCCTCTCCTTCCTCTTTCTCCTCCTCTTTCTCTTTATCATAATTTTCGTTGTCCTTTTTGATTTCGTCTTATTTTTCCTCCATCTGTTCTTCTTTTCTCACTCCTCCTCCTCCTCCTCCTCCTCCTGCTCATTCTCTTTCTCATCATTTTTGTCTTCCTTTTTTGACCTCTTCTCCATCTGGTCCTTACACTTTTTCTTCCTCCTCTTCTGCTGCTGCTCCTCCTCTTCCTCCTCCTCCTCCTCCTCCTCCTCCTGCTCATTCTCTTTCTTATCATTTTCGTCATTTTTTGATCTCCACTTTCTTCTTCTCCATCTGGTCCTTTTACTTTGTCTTCCTCCTCTGCTGCTACTGCTGCTGCTCCTCCTCCTCCTCCTCCTCCTCCTCTTCCTCCTCCTCTTCCTCTCCTCTTTCTCCTCCTCCTGCTCATTCTCTTTCTCATCATTTTCATCCTCCTTTTTTTTTATCTCCACTTTCTTCTCCATGTGGCCCTTTCACTTTGTCTTCCTCCTCTGCGGCTACTGCTGCTGCTCCTCCTTCTCCTCCTCCTCCTCCTCCTCTTACGCCTCCTCCTCTTCCTACTCCTTCTGCTCATTCTCTTTCTCATCATTTATGTCCTTTTATATATATATATATATATATATATATATATATATATATATATATCATCTCCACTTTCTTCTCCATCAGGTCCTTTCACTTTGTCTTCCTCCTCTGCGGTTATTGCTACTGTTCCTCCTCCTCCTCCTCCTCCTCCTCCTCCTCGTCCTCCTCGTCCTCCTCGTTCCTGGTAATCGCGCCAACCAGCAAAGCCGCCTTCTTTCCTTCCTGTGTTCGTCCTTTTGTGGGTCCCAGGTCTCCCCCTCTCTGTGTTCTCTTTGTTGGTGCGGCTCGCAAAGTCCCGGTCCCCGCGCCGGTCGCCAGCGGACTGCCGGCTACTTAAGAGCCTGAGACCTCGGGGGGGGGGGGGGGCGGGTGGATAAGGGTCTTTGTTGGTGTCTGTTTTTGGTATCGTTCCTGGTACTGGTTGCAACAAGTACCGGTGCCAAGAAGAGTACCAGTACTTTTTATGGGAGGACATTTAGGTGCCAGTACCGCTTTTTTTAGAGGCGTTATTGGTTTATACTACTTATAGTCTCTTCCGGCTTGACCCAAAACTGGTATGACCTCGGGCATTGCCAGAAACGTATTCGGTCTTTCAGTGTCATTTTTAAGACCAGATTATAGTAACGGTTGTCAACCTTTTTCAGTGACCCCTTATTATCTCAGAAAAAATTCTCGTACCCCCATCCAATACAAATACATTGCAAACATAATAATAATAATAATAATAATTAATAATAATAAAAGGTTTATTTTGATCGCAGTAGTACACTGACAATAATACATTACAAAAGCTGATTAAAAATATAAAACTTAGAGTATATACACGGTACAAGTTTACATGGAGTTCATTATGTGCACAATGGATGGGATGGCACTGTTTTTGTAGCGGTTAGTGATACAAACCTTCCTTTGCTTTTTCATTGTACTGTATATATACAGTACCGTGCCACTAGCTATCATGTCTCAAACTACCCCCAGGGTTCAAGGTATCGCATCCCCTTGGGGGTCACAGGTCCCTCTCCCCCCCCCCTCCCAGGTCAAGAACCATTGCATTACGAAGAGTTAAAAAGATAAAGCATAAAAGCCAGCAAAAGACCTTTTCTCTTCATAACTTGGTCGGATGCGAAAATAAATTAATAAATATATAGATAAGTAAAGATACAGTAATTTTCTTTGGTGTTTGTTCAGTTGAATTTGAACTTCTATTGTAATATTCAGTTCCTTTGTCTGGAAACTTTTTTCCAATCTTCTAAGAATTCTGTCGGGTTCGAGACATCACTGTGCAGATGATGTACCATGGCAAAGAGCCAGTCTTTCGGTGGTATTCTGAAAAAAAAAGAAATCTTATATAAATCTTATATAAATCCTTGGAAGGGAAAGATTTATATAAAAAAAATATTTTTTCTTAAGAATACCACGGTAAGAATCTTACGCTGACATACTTAAGAAAAAATCTTACATAAATCTTTCCCTTCCAAGGATACATATAAGATTTATATGTGTATACTGTATATATATATGTGTGTGTGTGTATATACAGTATATATATATATATATATATATATATATATATATATATATTGTGTGTGTGTGTATTTATATTTTTTTTTTCTTCTTTTTTTTTCTTTAAAGAATACCAGTTTCTTTCCTCGGGTTTAATTCTACAACATTCCATGGGGCGCGCCACAGCGTCGTGTATATCATCAATTTAGGGTAAAAAGACATTACGACCAAGACTGAGCATCATGTCATGGCCTGCACGGTGGCATCGGGAACTCAGTGAGCCTCTTGAATACAAACTAAGTGCCAACTGAGCAAACATAACATTGAAGGAATCCTCAGCACCACCTGTGGCACCAGTAGTGCCATCTGTCATGGAGGAGTCTGCAAGAGACCATAAGGCCGATACTAGGCAGTTCCATGTCCCCTACCACCTGTCATCCCTATCCATAAAGTTATCTTCTGTTCTCTGGAAACAACCAGGTGTTTCAGCGCTCACTACATAATTGCTAAGTTTATTCCACTCGTTAACTACTGTTGGTAGAGCAGTTCTTGCTTATTTCCTTCTTAAACCTTAATTTGTTCAGTTTGAATCCACCAGCTGAGTGGTCAGGTTCACGCGTAAGGTAGCATGAATAGTACTGGTGTACAGGTCGGTACCTGTCTACTGGATTGCCGAGTTACCGTGGACTGGGTAAACACGGTAAGCGACAACCGATATACCGGGATACCGAAGGGAGGATCAAGATGCCGTGATCATAAATATCGGGAGTGCCATTACATAGTTTTTTTTATTTTTTTTTTTATTGTTCAGGCTAATGGCTAAGCTGAGCTAGCGTCATCGAATTTAAGAAGTTAAAAATATCTGGATCATCAGCATGTTCCCGGAGAGCCTTATGCTCTGAGACATCATCTCCGAAGTTAAGACTCTTCCGGAAGAAGGACTTCCATAGACTCTTCAGCAGGCCACAAAGAATGGGAGAATATAATACATGCCCTGCTTAAAGACTTTAAAGTTGAAACTTTTCCAGAAGAAACACTTCCAGAGACTCTTCAGGAGGCTGTAAAGTACAGGAGAATCTGAGACACTCTCAGCTTAAAGACTTTAGAGTTGAGACTCTTCCAGAGGAAACACTTCGAGAGACTTCAAGAGGCTGAAGACAAAGAAAGGGAGTACCAGAGACGTCGCCAGGTTAATTCGAATTGGAGACTCTTCCAGAAGATGGACGTCTGGAAAGAGATCTTAAGGACGTCACAAAAAATTTGAGACTCTTCCAGAAGAGGGACATCTGGAAAGAACGGGAGGGTATCCGAGGCCAGACTGCTTTCGGAAACGCTACAACTGATGCAAATGCTAATGGTCCTATCACAACTGCATGTGCAGCCGCTTCTGCTGCAGGTTTTAATAAGACTATGGAAGTCGTGTGCTATTTGTCTCAGCAACCAAGAACCCGGCTGGATGTTATTGCCACACGAGTGGTACATCCCCCACCACCCCACCCTCCACCTTCTTCTTCTCTCCATCCCTTCTTCCTCCCCTCCCTCTCTTCTCTTTGCCCTTCATTCCCTCCCTTCTCTCTGACCACCCTCTCTTCTCTTTACCTTTCCTCCCCTCCCCTTCCTTTTTTACCCCGCTCCCTTCTTGTCTCCTCTGTCCCTCTCTCTCTCTCTCCCTCTCTCTCTCTCTCTCTCTCTCTCTCTCTCTCTCTCTCTCTCTCTCTCTCTCTCTCTCTCTCTCTCTCTCTCTCTCTCTCTCTCTCTCTCTCTCTCTCTCTGTGTGTGTGTGTGTGTGTGTGTGTGTGTGTGTGTCTCCTATGTCTCCCTTTTTCATCTCTTCTCTTTTCCTTTTCTTCTTCTCTCCTTTCCCTCTCTTTCTCCTGTCCTCTTCTTCCCCATTTCTTCCCTCTCCTCCCATTCTTCTCCTCTACTCCTCTCCTTTTCTTATTATTTCCCTTTCCTGTCCTTCTCCTCTCCTTTTCCTCCTCTCTCCTCTCCCCCTCTCTCTAAGTCAGACTATTTCATTCGGGTGATAAACCAGCCACCGGAGGATGGAGAAAGCTAATCCCTCAGATGGAAATAGAAAAAAAAAGGGCAACATAAAACGATAAAAGCAAAGTTGCCACCCATAACAGAAGTGTCTCCTCTGCCCGACGCAAGGGTCCTGTCTCACGCTGAATAGAATCGTGTGTCAGTAATCACATATATATGTAAAAATATCATCGTCTTAGAGAGGTATGTGTTGCCAGTCCATCATCACATGTTCCTGTAGCACTGTGTAATCTAGTGGCAAAGACAACCATAAAGGTGCCAGTGCCTGGTCTGATGAGAAGGTCTTGTTTTAAGGAACTCCATAACCCTGTAACATTTTGGTTTAGTTATTTATTTTTAATTTATTTTTTTATTATCATTTATCATCATTCTTTAAGTGGAGATTACTCTTCAGTCACAAGAGTGACTGCGTGACTCTGGTCCGTCAGGGAGAAAGGCCCTTCATCTTACATGGAACCTTGTACCACGACAACGGTGCCATCTTTTATGTAGTGCCTCTCTAAAGCTGCCAAAGTGCCACTGCATAAACCAGTGGCTTTGGCTAAACCGATGTTGTTCTCTCCTTCAGTGTCACCGACCCTATTACCTTCCCAAGAACGGCCGTTGTCTCTCTACTGAATGAAATTCAGTTAATTCAGCCTGAATAAAGTTTAGAAAAGAAGCCGATTATAATTGTTATTATATCATTTATTATTATTGTTGTTATTATTATTATATGTATTATTTGTTTTAGTTATTTTTTTTATTTTATTTTTTTTTTTTTTTTATATATATATTTTTTTTTATGGAGATGGTTTGAGTCTTACGGTGGTATTCTTAAAAAAATTATTTCCTTATATAAATCTTATATAAATCCATGGAATGAAAATATTTAAGGGAAGATTTTCTTAAGAATACCACTGTTAGAATCTTACGTTGGTATTTTAAAAAAATCTTTCCTTGAATAAATCTTTCCACTCCAAGGATTTATATAAGGATTTTTTTTTTTTTTTTTTTTTTTTTTTTTTTTTTTTTTAAGAATACCACCGTTAGTCTCTCAATCCCCACGGGCGCACTCAAAGGTCTCTCTATACTGCATAGAATCGTCCCATCCTTTCTTCAGACTGCAAAGCACGGCACCACACAGACATAAACCTAACATATCAGGAGCGGAGAATTTCTTGAAGAAACCTAGAGAGGTAACCGGTTACTCAACAACAACAGTAACAGTAACAGCCTTGATAACAACAACCACACACTATGGCCAACGATATTGAATTTTATTCAGTGATTTTGAGAATCAATCAATCAAATCGGCCATCCTGAGTCTACTTCTGAACAAAGGCCTCCTTCATAGCATTCCATAAATCTCACGACCGCGCCATCCTCTGCCACGTCACCCCTGCAAACTTCTCAATCTCGTCTCTCCACCTTCTGTCTTGTCTCCCTCTTCCACGCTTCCTATCTCGCAGCGTCCACTCAGTAACACACTTGCTCCATCGCACATCAATCGTTCGCACTAACCTGCCCAATTCCACTTCCTCTCTTTTACCGCCTCCACAATATATTTTACTCTAGTCTGCTCTCTCACCCAACTTGCTCTCTTTCGGTCTCTCAGTGTTATTCCCATCATTGACCTCTCCATTCTCCTCTGTGCTGTCCTTTATGTTTGAAACGTAAAGTTTTCAATCAATGCATTCTGCCAGCAATAATCTACGGGTGTGAGACATGGAAACTAACGAAGGCAATGGAAACAAATCTAAGGATTTTGAGAATAGTAAAGAAATAATACAGTAAACCTTCGATATAACGGACGATATGGGAACAGGGGTCTGTCGTTATATCGGAAGATCCGTTATAACCGAGGATCCCTCGCTATAACGGATGAGAATCCGTTATATCCGATATCCGGTATATCAAGATCCGTTATATCGAGGGTTTGGTGTAATAAGAAAGAAAAAATAATAAGTTGAGATCGTACAGCGGTCATCCACTTCAATCCTGAGCTGGCGTTATCTATAATGACATCATTGAAATCTATTTACCGATTATCAATTAATCAGTTGGACGTTTTTCATTTCCTTATCATTGTGCATGTGTTTGTGTGTGTGATTCATAACTGTCTTGGGTCACGTGCTGGACTCGTGATTAACAGGTATTAACCTCCCGCGTGAGAGCTTAGATCAGTAGTCTCGAAACTCTATCATGGCGCCCGTGGAGGATTCACCAGAGAGAGAGAGAGAGATTTATATCAATTTATGCTTATCTGAAGAAAAAAAAATGTGTACAAGATTATAATTTTTTTATTCAAAAGTTTAGGAACCACTGGCTTAGACTAACCTTTGAATAATATTGTGACCGTGTACACATCCCATCCCATTGCTTAAAGGAAACAGTAACGGTTCGTAGCGTCAGTGAAGCTTCCAAGCCATGATCTTAGATCGATCCCGAGCCTATGTCGCCGCGAGGCCCTCGATGCTCACCACTGTACCAGCAAGCCTTATGTGCGTGTGTGTACGCGTGACTGATTAACCTATGTATTCCCGAGCCGCTTTGAATATTCATTGGACAAGTAACGAGAATTTACTCAGAGGTAATGGAAGCAAACAAGGAGGTGAGGAGAGGCGAGGAGGCAAAGAGGTAAAGAGGTTTTCAAGGAGGAGGTGCGAGGAGGTGAGGAGCATGGAAGTCTTGGGGTGAGGAGGCAGTAGAAGGAGGTAAAGTTGTGATCTTAGCCTTAGGGAAATAGGAGGCAAGGAAAAGAGAGGGCCAGCGAAATGAAAGAGGTAAAGAGGGAATGGAGGCAAGGTGTGGTTGGAGGTGAGGAAGTTGGGAGAGATGTGGAGGTATGGAGGATAAAAGGTAAAGAGGTAATAGAGTTGGAGGTAGCCCCTTCAATGCGCTGACATACTTTATTAATTTTATTCTGGTTAGAAATATATGTGTATATACTTACACAACAACCGTACGATGCTACAACGCAGTACGTAAATATATTATACGTAATGGTACGATACCATCACAAATGTATGAGATATGAGATCCGCAGGCTATCTGCGTGTGTGTGTGTATCTATCTATACACCTAGGGTTTTCCCCCTTTCAAGGGAGGTAGCCAAAGTCCAAAGGCATATACCCGCCCCCACCCACTTTATCCCCACCCATTCTACTCCCATCCACCACCCTTTCCTCTTTTTCATCTTAGCTCCTCATGGATGACGGGTCATCCCTATATCCCGCCCACTGCCCTGGGTCAGAAGCAATGCATCAAAGCACAGCACTTCTCAGCAAGGCCGCTTCACTTAATCGGCGACCCCCCAATCTCCGCCTCCTCATGCAGAAAAATAGCAAACGGGGAGAAATCCCTTCGGGCTGCGTCAAAATATCTTTCACACACAACCACTCCCAAACCCCGCCATCCCCCACTCATTCCATTCCTTGCATCGCAGTATCATTTATACACAGCCATTCTCCATTCACCCCTATCTCCCGCCTTTTACCTTCCTTGCTCAACAAACATCCCCCTCCTGCTCAACGCCCCTTTCACCCCATCCATCCATCTCATCCTCGGTCGCCCCCTCATGTTCACTCCATCCATCTCTTCCACACCTATTTTACTAATCTTTCTTCACTCATTCTTTTTACGTGTCCAAAACATCGCAAAATTTTATTAATCCTATCTGCCATCTCCTTTTCTAACCTCCGCTCTCCTCCTCACCTCCTCGTTTCTCACTCTATTCAACCTTGTAACCCTTACCATACATCTTTGACATTTCATCTCAACCACATTTAAACTCCTCTCTGACTCTCTGAAATCCATGTCTCTGCCCCATACAGTGTTGTCGACACAATAACCCATTCATATATTCACCCTTTCCCAGTTGAATATTTCTCATTACACTTTTTAATCCCCCAAGACACTTATTTGCTTCTCCCAGTGTTCAATTTACCCTCCCCCCCTTCATTCCTCTCTTTCCAGCCACGTCCGACCCCAAGTACCTAAATCTATCCACTTCCTCCAGCCTCTCTTATTTAAGACTTACTTCCAAATTGCTGCCATCCTCTCCCCTTGCACATCTCGTCACCTTACTTTTACCCACATTTACCTTCAAATTTCTATCACAACCTTCCCAGGCTCCGTCACTAACTCCCTTAATCACCTCTTTGATCTTGTCACTAGCGCAGTGTCGTCAGCAAACAACAACTGGCTCACTTCACACTTTTCTCCGTTTTCTTTAGCCAAATCCAGTCCCCTGCCCATTACCCATTACCCTGGCTACAACCTCTCGCACCACCTCATGTACAAATTGAACAGCCATGACGACATGACACATCCCTGATGCAGTCCCATCTTTACCTGAAACCACTCGCTCTCTACATTTCTAATTCTATCACAGACTCTACTACTCTTGTAAAAACTCTTGACTGCCCTTTACAGCTTTTCCCCGATCCCACATATGTGCTAATCCTCCCACAGTGCCTTCCTGTCCACCCTGTCATAAGCTTTCTCCAAATCCATGAAGACCTCAAAAAACATCACTACCTTTTACTAAAGCTTTCTCACATATCTGTCTTACCACAAAGAGCTTATCCACGCATCCCCTACCTTTCCTAAACCCACACTGTTCCTCATTCTCTGTTCCTCTCCTAATCCTCTCAACTAAAACCCTCCCATAAGCCTCCCCAACTACACACAACAAACTGATCCCTCTGAAACCACTATGCTCACATTTGTCCCCTTTTCCATTGTAAAGTGGAACTATACAGGCACTCTCCCAGTCCTCTAGCACTCTACCCTCCCTTAGACAAACAATAAACAACCTCACCAGCCAGTCCACTATTACTGTACCTCCCTTCTTCAGACACTCAGCATGACACCTATCTAACCCAGGTGTCTTGCCTGCTCTCATCATTTTAATAACTACTTGCACCTCGTATTTTCTCTCCTCCATTTTCCTTACCCATCACTGTCATTTTCTTAGCGCCTCTCACTGCTACCACCACTCTCTCCCTATCCTCTTCCACATTTAGCAGCTCCCTAAAATACTCTGCCCATCTTCCCCTTACCACCTCCTCTTCCTTTGTCATCTCTCCATCTGCACCTTTTACCTTTTCTTCTCTACTTCATTCGCCTCCCCTTCCTCTATTAACTTCCTTCCAAAACATCATTTTATTAATTTTCAAAACATTGTGTTACACTCCTTCCCCATTTTACATCTGCATTCCTTTTTGCCTCCTTTAATTGATGTTTTGCTTCTTTTCTTTTTTCTTTGTACTTTTGTATGTTTCTCTCGTCCTATTTTGGAACCAGTCCGTGAATGCTCGCTCCTTCTCATATATATATATATATATATATATATATATATATATATATATATATATAATATATATATATTGGGGGGGAGGGAAGTGGGAGATTGAAGGAGATGGGACCTTACTTGAACCAAAAAATCCCCTGTCTTTCACCAGAACAAAATAATAATAACACGCCATTATACTGAAAGCATTGAAGCCATAGAATGAAGAGGTTAATATCCGAGGGAGAAGAAGAGAAAAGAAAAACTGTTGGAGAAAGTTTGTGGAGGGAGACGACGTAAGAACAACTGTTGGAGGAGGAGGAGGATGGAACTGAGGAGACCTCGCTGATGGAGTATCCTGATAATGGAGTGTGAACGCGTTGATGGTGTGGAGGAAGAACTCCATATGGAGGAGTGCGGAGGTGGATGGAGGGAAGGCGTGGTAAAGATGGAGGAGAGTATAATTGTGACGAAGAGAGATGTGGAGGGAGGTTGTGTGGAGGTAACGTGCTGATGGAGGTTAGAGATTTATGGAGGCCTTTGGAGCCGTATTGTTGTGGAGGTTGGAGTGAACTCCTTTCAATACAGAAACGTATTTGGGCCAAGACTTCTGTTAGGTGAATAAAATCGTATAAATGCCATGTATATATGTATGTATGCAGTGTGTGTATATATATATATGTGCATTGTATATTAAGTATATGCATCCAATGAATATGCATACAATGTATGTATATATGCAATGTGTGTATGTACAGTATATATGTAATGTGTGCATTGTATATATGTATGTATGCTTCCAGTGTATTTACATACAATGTATGTATGTATATGTCCAATGTTGTGTGTATATATGTATATGTTCATTGTATATATGTATGTATGCATCTAGTGTATGTACATACAATATATATGTATATATGGAATGTGTGTAAATGTATGTATGCTTTGTATATATGTATGTATTCATCTAGTGTATATACATACAATGTATGTTTGTATGTATGTACGTTACCTTATTAAAGGAAGATAAAATATTCTGTAAAAAAAAATGAAGTCGGTGGATGGAAAGAGGGAATGTTATGGAGAAGAAAGCAGTGTGGAGGATGGAAGTTTATGGAGGATATATATATGGAGGGAGACGTCAGTTGAAAGGTAGAGACGTGTAGATGGAGGAAGTTTGTGGAGGCTGGAGTATTATGGAGTGCAGAGGGTTGTGCAAAGTTGAGGCCAGAGGAATTTTGTGGAGGATAGGTTATGGAGGGCGAAGGTTTGTGGTGGTCGAAGATTTATGGAGGTTAAAGCCTTGTGTAGGTAGAAGCACTTATGGAATGCAGAAGACTATGTCGGGATGAAGCAGGTGAAGGAGAAAGGGTAATGGACGGAAGGGAGGCTTGTAAAAGAAGATAGAACCAAATAGCGGTCAAAGAGAGACCGAGCGAGAGAGAGAGAGAGAGAGAGAGAGAGAGAGAGAGAGAGGGGCTGATGCACAATGCGCATATTCATCTACATGACAGAAAGCGTGGAAGAGGGAGACCAGACAGAAGGTGGAGAGACGAATTCGAGAAGTTTGCAGGAGTGACGTGGCAGAGGATGGCGCGGTCGTGTGAATCATGGAATGCTATGAAGGAGGCCTTTGTTCAGCGGTGCACTCGGGATGGCTGATTTGATTGGCTGATTGTTTCAGTTCTCTCCAAAGGCCACGCTTGCCTCGATGAGGGCGCTCAGCCTTTGCCCTTGAGGCCCAGTTAAAGAATAGAACAAGGAAAAAGGTATTGTTACGTGAGCGTGGTCCAGTGTTACGTGTTACGTGACGAAATGGAACACAGGAACGCAGCCGGAACACTAAGGAACCTGTACAGACATAGGGGTTCCTTAGAGATGAATGAAATAGCCTGGCGCGAGCCAGAATCAGTTATTTAAAGTTCGTCACTGTCGGGATCATGCTAACTCCTCCGTAGAGTTGTCTGACTTTTAATATTATATTCTGGTGACTTTATTTCGCTATATGGCATCTCTTTGGTAGGTTAGGTAGTTATTGTTTGTTTTTTATTAAGGATGGCCCACAAGTCTAATAGACTTCTCCTCCTCCTCCTCCTTCTCCTTCTCCTTCTCCTCCTCCTCCTTATTCTTCTTCTTCTTCTTCTTCTTCTTCTCTTCTTCTTCTTCTTCTTCTTCTTCTTCTTCTTCTTCTTCTTCTTCTTCTTCTTCTTCTTCTTCTTCTTCTTCTTCTTTTTCTTCTTCTCTTCTTTTTCTTCTTCTTCTTCTTCATCTTCTATTTCTTCTTTTTCTTCTTCTATTCTTCTTCTTCTGTTCTTCTTCTATTCTTCTTCTTCTTCTTCTTCCTCTTCTTCTTCTTCTTCTTCTTCTTCTTCTCCTCCTCCTTCTTCTTGTTCTTCTTCTTCTTGTTCTTCTTCTTCTTCTTCTTCTTCTTCTTCTTCTCTTTCTTCTCCTCCTTCTTCTTCTTCTTCTCCTCCTCCTCCTCCTCCTCCTCCTTCTTCTCCTTCTCCTCCTTCTCCTTCTCCTTCTTCTTCTTCATCTGCTTCTTCTTCTTCTCCTCTTCTTCTCCTTCTCCTTCTCCTTCTCCTTCTCCTTCTTCTCCCTCTCCTTCTGCTTCTTCTTTACTTTTTTCTGTACAATCCCATTCACCTGTTGAATCAACTACTTTCCAGTTAGACTAAACATCCAGATCTGAATAAAACCGCTTGCTGGAAATTAGAACAAAATCTAACGTCATCAAACGGTTCGAGCTAACCAAGATAACCAGATAAACCCGAATTATTCTTTAACCATTTCGCTACGGAGTCTTACAAAAGTCTTCATTTGGTAATTGTATTTTTATTTGTATAATTACTTAACCTGCGTTCTGATGGCTCTAAATCCGTATATTCCTTTTTTGGATTATTCTTAGATGTAATTCGATTTTTCTTCCCTGTTGATAATTGTTAATATTAACGATGTTGTTTGGACGGGCGTTATTGTTTGAATCTAAATTAAATTCATAGATAATGTTATTAGATGGAAATGCTTAGAGGACGCAGAGTTGGTCACTGATTTTTGAAACCCTGAATAATATTTGTCAACCAGAAAAAATATATAAAGTTCAACAAGACTAAGCATGATTGTCCTTTTATGGCACGGAGCTACAGTCCGTAAGCTGAATAAATGCCGTGTGTGTATGTATGTATATATGTATGCATGTATGTACTGTATGTGTGTATGTATGTAATGTATGTATATATGTATGAATGTATGTATGCATGTATGTATATATGTTTGCATATATGTACATATGTATACATGAATGTATGTATATATGTATGCATGTATGTACATATGTATACATGTATGTATGAATGTATGTATGTATATATGTATGCATGTATGTACATATGTATACATGTATGTATGAATGTATGTATGTATGTATACATGTATGTATGTATATATGCATGTATGTATGTATATATGCAATGTATGTATGTCTGCAGAATAGGTTTGGTCACGTGCATCTTCTCAGTGAAGGGATTAAGATTTTGAAGATTTCTACCACGTCCTGACTCTCCTTACTCTCTCTCTCTCTCTCTCTCTCTCTCTCTCTCTCTCTCTCTCTCTCTCTCTCTCTCTCTCTCTCTCTCTCTCTCTCTCTCTCTCTCTCTCTCTCTCTCTCTCCTTCTCTCTCTCTCTCCTTCTCTCTCTCTCCCCCCCTCTCTCCTTCCTCACTCTCTCTCCGTCTCTCTCCCTCTCCCCATCTTCCTCCTTTACCTCCTCTTCCTTTTCTTCCTCCTCATCCTCTTCCTCTCTCACACATTCCTCATCCTCCTCTTCCTCCCTCTCCTCCCCCTCCTCCACCTTATATTCCTCACCCTCCTCTTTCTCCTCATCCTCCTCTTCCTCCTCATCCTCTCCCTCACATATTCCTCGTCCTTCTCTTCCTCCTCATCCTCTCCCTCACATATTCCTCGTCCTCCTCTTCCTCCTCCCCATTCCTACTCTTCCTCCCACATAGGGTGCGAGGTGGCCGCGGCGTGAGTCATTAATCACTGGGAAGTCAAGGCAGATCCTGGTTCAGCTGCTAAGAGTAATGACAGCTGGGACAGAAGAGGGGAGGAAGACCAGCTGCTGCTGCTGCTGCTGCTGCTCAAGGCCAGGCGACATGTGCCTAACACCAGATCATTGTCGTAGAAACACCTGCACGTAGCCAGGCGACACCTGTGATGACAAGAAGTAATTTGTACATGGAGAAGGTTGAGTTTATTTTTATTTTTATTTTCTATTTTTTTTTTTTTTTTTTTTTCCTACACCTGCTTAAGGGTGACTAAAAGGGTGACACCTTCACAGAGGTTGATGACACCTGTGCAAGGATGAATTTAACTAGTGTAATCTAAGGTGACACCTGCGCAAGGTAGATATACTCGTACATGGATGATTAATTGGTCACAAGCCAACGAGGTCGGATGTAAAAATAAATGTATATATAAACAGGTATATGGTGGCATGAGGAGGGTGCTTACGCCAGGGTGTGCTTAGCGGTGGCTCAAGCCCTAACCTGGGCCCCATGTACATTGTTATTGTTGTTATAATTATTATTATTGTTATTATCATTATTATTACTAGTATTAATAATAGTAATAATAATAGTAGTGCTAATAATAATAATAGTTAATAATTAATAATAATTGATGATAATGGTAATAGAGATAATCACAATTACATTATTATTATTATTGTTGTTATTGTTATTATTATTATTATTATTATTATCATCGTAATTCATAGCAAAGAAATATATATATATATATATATATATATATATATATATATATATATATATATATATATATATATATATATATTTGTGACCAAGGTGATTGTCTTCTCCATTTCCCAGTAACTTGAACTTGTTTTGCCACCTATACCGCTCCTACGTGCCATTACCTTCTACAATTGAAACTCGTCTCCCCTCAAAGACACTGTTCTCCCAGGTGCACTGGAGCTGAGCGAGGAACTTCGGGACGCTGGATGCACCAAAGGGCTGCGCACCTTTATATTGGGCCCAGTTTTCCCTCTGGCTAGCGCGAGCTTCGTCCCTCGCTCTTGAATGCTCACCTCTGGAACAGAGGGCGCAGGTACGCGTCGGATTGGGCAAGTCTGTACTGGACTACGCAAGTCTACGATAGACTGAGCGGGTCTGTAGTGGATTGCGAAAGTATGTCGTGGGCTGTGGAAGTCTGTCGTGGACTGCGCAAGTCTGCCGTGGACTGTGCAGACTAGTCTGCTGTGGACTGTGGAAATCTGCGGTAGACTGCGCAAGTCTGTTGTGGATTGCGCAATTCTGCCGTGGAGTGTGCAAGTCTGCGGTGGATTATGCAAGTCTGTCGTGGACTGTGCAAGTCTGCGGTGGATTATGCAAGTCTGCCGTGGACTGTGCAAGTCTGCGGTGGATTATGCAAGTCTGTCGTGGACTGCGCAAGTCTGTGGTGGACTGCGCAAGTCTGTCGTGGACTGCGCAAGTCTGTCGTGGACTGCGCAAGTCTGTGGTGGACTGTGCAAGTCTGCCGTGAACTGTGCAGTTCTGCCGTGGACTGTGCAAGTCTGCCGTGGACTGTGCAAGTCTGTGGTGGACTGCGCAAGTCTGCGGCAGACTGCGCAAGCCTCACTACGAAATGCGCAGGCTACGAGTAACAAGAAATACTTGCTCCCGGTGGTGTTCCGCTGTGGTGCGTTGGTTTCGGTCACCCTATTCACATGTTGGACCTGGTTTCAAACCCAGAAGCTCCCGGTGACTGCCACTTACCCGGAGTGCCAGCACCCCTTACGGACCAGAGTCACGCATTGGTAGAGGAAAGTTGAGTAACTTCAGCTATCCTTCCTTTCTGCTGATTTCCCTCAATCTCACCTTTACCATCTCCCTCTTCCCTTTCGTATCGTAGGTAGGCCTAGGGACCCTTTCACACCATAGGTAGGTTTAGGGCGAAGTTCATTACCCCATACAGAACAGGAACAAAGATACAGAACTTTTGTTTCCGATCGGAAGATCAAGAGACAGCCAATAGGAAAAGCTGACAGATCCTGACGGACAAAGAATCCTTAGCGCCGCCCTCCGAGGATCGACCGGGGAGCTAATAATTGCTTTCGTCCCGTTCAAGGGCATATGTCACATCCATGTGACGTTCTAGATATTAAGTGGTTTTTAGGTTGTGTTTATACACGCGTACATAGAGAAACATGTATACACGAAAGAATTTTTTTTGGAAGAACGTAAATGTACTATATGAATTTGTTGACCTGCTGTTTGTTAGTCACTTATGCTATTATCAAAAGAATATGTAATGCTCAGCAGTTTTTTTTTATCACCAAGGTAATAAAGGATATTAAGTTCAGATGTCTTTGTTATCCACAGCATATCCGTTACAATGTCATGTCTGTTTATTGAGCTCGTGGCATCAGGTTTTTTTTTTTTTTTTTTTTTTTTTTTTTTGTAAAGACAGGCAGTTTTATTCGGTATAAAGACAATTTCTGACTGAAAGCATTGTTCTTTTACTAAGTAATGGACGACAGATGAAAGACAATAACGCAGAGTTGATGATAACCAGCCACAGTAGACAGGCTGAGAGAAGAAAAGAGAAATGGTTGGAAAGGATGATGTAGAGAGAGTCCAGCATAAGACAGAAGAAGTTCTTTATCCTCTGAAGTTTCCTCAGTCTTCCTCAGAGGGAATGGATGCAAGCGACTTGTTAATGTGCTTGTATTATTCTCTTTGAAAAAGACTTTGTCGAAACACCAGAGAACAAAGTACTCTTGCGCCATCTTAGAATTTCTCTTCAGGTTTTTCTCCAGCGGTAGACGGGGTTGATAATGTTTTCTGTCTGTTTGGTCTGACAGACCGTCTCAGGAATAGACCAGCTCCCGGCAGACCCTTAGAGTAATCTTGCAGCCTAAGTTCATGCTACACGTACAGTCGAGGACTTAAGTTTCGTTTCAGGTTTTTGTTATGTGGTTGTATGTGTCTTCCGGAAGGTAATTATATACTTGTCAGGGCTACCGCCGACTTAGCAGTTGGCAGGCCTGATTTCATTAAAACATGGCACATGATTCAAGGAAAATAAAGTTTTAGTTAACATTTATAAAATGTCCTTAGACTCAAGACATCAGTTGCCATGAGCCATAATACAACACACAAAGAAACTAGATTACATTGTAGTGAGATGAAAGAAATGTAATAATATAGAGATCCAGTATGAAGGGAATGAATCTTAGTCAGATGCAAGATGATAATGTACTTCTTCAATTCAATGGAAATAACCCACGTAACTCTAAATCTATTCAGACAAGAGTTGAATTGCAAGATTGACAACAAGATTGAAAACTTTGAATAAATGATTCATGATTCTGGAGGCGATAAGACAGAGGAAACAATAGGAAAGACAGAATAGACTCCTAACCCCACAAAGTTTGAAAATGAAACGAAGAACATGTTGGTGATTAAAACAAACAATGAAAACGAGAGAAAAGGGTAAACTGCAAAAAAGCCATAATGAGCAAAGTTGATGGTAAAGAGAAACTGAAAAAAAGTGAAATTGAGAAAATGTAAGGAAAGTTAGATGTATTAATTGATGATAACGACGATAGAATATATATTTGATATTGTAAAACTGATTAATTTTCTATTTAAGAAATACTGCATTTATTAGAAAAATTATATTTTGATCTGTAATCATATAGGATTGATTAATTTTCTATTTAATAAATATTGCATTTATAAGAGGTTATATTTTGATGTATAATCGCATAATTCGTAATTACGCAGTAATTGTATATTGTATAGAAATACTGCATTTATAAGAAATCAGTTATATTTTGATCTATAGTTATATAATTCGTAATTATACTGAAATTGTATATTGTAGGTTATGTTATAGGTTAAGAAAAATGCAAATAATACATTTATAAGAAAGGTTGTATTCTGATGTATAATCACATAATTAGTATTTATACAGTAATTGTATATTGTATAGAAACACTGCATTTCTTATAAAACAGTTAAATTTTTATCTGTAGTCATATAATTTGTAATTATACCGAAGTTGTAAATTGTAGGCGATATTATATTATGTTAAGAAAAATTCAGATAATAAAAAAAAAAAAATACTAGATTCATGAAAAGAAAGTCAAGCCTTGTTCACACATTCAAAATTCTTTTCAAATGTTGTGATTTAGAAAAAAAAAAACGGGAAGGCGACTTCGCTCACAATAATTCTAGACTTCCCTAAGGAGAATTCAATAATGAGTCTAATATTCGTATAGGTTTAACTTCACTTAGCTCGTTAATCAGCTTCTCAGTATATGACGCAAAGGTGATTTGACATTTGGAGATTCGAAAGATAAAAGATTGTGACCTAAAGTCGTCTATACTCAAACTCACTCAAGTCCCGTAATTATGACAAGCTTAAACGACAAAATAACTCCTGATTTAATATTCCTCCGCAG
>NC_134818.1:4172912-4175412 GCF_046742065.1 Oratosquilla oratoria
GTGTGTGTGTTTGTGTATATGTGTGTGTGCGTGTGTGTGTTTGTTTATGTATATGTGTGTGTGTATGTATGTGTGTGTGTGTGTGTGTGTGTGTGTGTAACGAGTGGTTACAATTTCCGACATATTGCGAGTATACTAACCCATTATGACAGAATATACCTGACAAAGCGAGGATATCCTGTCATCTACTCTTTTTTTTTTTTTTTTTTTTTTTTCTTTATTACTAAGCCAATTTCATCCTGATGACAAACTGGTTTATCTTTTACTGTTACCATTAATATTGTTATTATTATTATCATTATTATTATTATTATCATCATTATTATTATTATTAATTATTATTATTATTATCATTATTAAAATTATTACTACTGTTGTTGTTCTTCGGAGGTCCACTTTTATTTGAATAGAATTGTTTGGTGATCAGTAAAGTGAAATCCATTATGTGTGACGCTGGCTTATCTTAGTAGAGATGATTAAAACGGTATGAGGCCTTACTATCACTCACAATAAAACTCCCATCGCCTTAACTCGAGAAAATGGATCCTGTAGATTGTCCTGGGTTATCTAACTTGCCCATATACCATTATTAACCATTACGATATATCACGTGTCAGGTATGTGATGTATCGTAATGGTATATGGATACCAACATTGACTGCATAAGTTCTGTACAGTAAATATCTTGGAGAATTTATTAACACCCCTACGGTCCAGACTCCTTTCCATTAAAAAAAAAAAAAAAAAAAAATGCTGACCACTTTTAACACAAGGACCTCGTTTTAGTTTAATAGAATTACCCTACGATGTTTTTTGTCATGTTCTGTTAAAAAAAAAAAAAAAAAAAAATAACCAAAATGAAGTGCTCTGCCATGGTCTTCCTTTGGCTTTTGAGGAAGACGAAGAAAAAAGTCTGATTTACCTTTTCTTCGGGATTTTTGGGACCCTCCGCCTTCTTCGCCGCATCTTTCTTGTTAACTTCTCTCCCCTGAGGCGCTTCGGCTTTTGTACTCTTCTTGAAGAAATTTTGACTTTGCTTGTGTTTATTTGTTTGCTTGCTGTAACAGCAGCGGAAACAGCAGCAGCAGAACCAGCAGACACAGTAGTGATAGTGGTAGTGTCAGTAGTAGTGGTAGTGGTAAGTAGTTGCGGACACTTGTGGACACTGAGACCTCATAATCCAAGCGAGAACTTCAGTGTGCCGCGGCACACACGGCCTCTTGATTATCTTTGAACCCAGTGTGTAAAGCACACTGTGTTACGCTCAGTGTAAACTACAAACAACGTTAAGGTGTAACTAATCCCGTGCATAACAGGTCGACCCGGATTCAGCCGTCTCGTGCAACTGTTGCTCACAGCGGCGCGAGCAGCTGCATGGGATAACCCTGTAAAGCGCTTGCAGCTGATGGAGTGTTTTAGTTCCCCGGATCCTGTGGTTCCGGGGAGTCTCCACGGAAGCTTGCCCAAGGACGACTTCAAGGACGAGTCTTGGTCACGTGACTTGAAGGAACTCTGGATCTGAGGAGTCTCTGGTTCGATTCGTTTACTCAGACGCTAACGGCGTGAGATTGCCCAAGAGGGTAGAACTGCCGATTAAACGCAGTTCCTAACAACTCAAACGCCAAAGAATTATGTAGAGGACACAATTAGTCCGTATATGTTAGTATAGTCTCCAAAACTATAATCAGAAACTCTAGAATTAAAATGAGTTAATTGTTTAATAAAAAATTATAGATAAAAATCAACCAGGACCTTAGAGTTTCTCTTGGTTAGGCAGTCTTTCCTTTTCACAAAACTATTAATGGAAAAAAAATGTAGTCTCTGGTCTCTATCTCAGATGAAAATATCCGATTACAAAGTGTGCGGTTAATAAAATTTTATTTATTCGTTTATTTGTTTGTTTTGTCTATCTTATCTATCAGTTTGTGTAGGCACCGTTTTGTTTTTTCGTTGTACTAGACCATATCCATACTGAGTGGTACTTGTTTTAATCTGGTCCAAGCTAAATGACTTTATTTAGGTGTAGGAAATCTCTTCAGTAACCTTAATTTAACTTAACAAGATACCTAACCTAATCAAACCTAATTTAATTTAAGCTGACCAAACTTAACCTAATCAAATCTAACCAAACCAGAGGAAACCTAAATAAACCTAATCTAACCAAACCAGAGCAAACCTAAATAAACCTAATCTAACCAAACCTAACATAATCTAACCTAATCCTACTTAATCTACTCACTCTAACTTAACTCAGTGAAGCCCTTCTTGAAAGAGATGATGTTCGCTGTTTTGGTGCAAGTCACAAAAGACAACTGGAGACACTGCCAAAGCCCAATGAACTTTGATTAAGTTACAATTTAATCTTATTATTCATCGTATTACCCGTTTTCGTACGAAATATTACACCGAATTTTTTTTTCCAGATTTTTGCGTCAGGTGGACATAATGTATTTTATATATATATATATATATATATATATATATATCACTGTGGGCTGTG
>NC_134818.1:4180412-4197912 GCF_046742065.1 Oratosquilla oratoria
ATCTCTCTATTTCTTTCCCTCAGTATCTCTCTCTTTGTCTCTTTCTGTCTCTATGTCTATCTCTCTGTGTCTTTCTATCTGTCTCTCTCTTTCTCTCACTATCTCCTACTTTGTCTCTCTCTCTTTCTTTCTCTCGTAATGCGGCCTTTGTTCTTCTAGCACGTCTTTTGGCGAACTTCTGGGCTCACAAATGACAAAAGTCTTTACTTTTCCGGCGATTTGACGCCGCCTTTTCATTCACCTCCTCTCAACTTGAATACTTTACGATTTCATATTCATAAATTCGTTTTACACTATATATATATATATACATACATATATATACATACATATATATATACATATATAAATATATATAGATATATATATGTATGTGTATAGATATGTATATATATATATATATATATATATATATATATATATACATATATATGTGTGTGTGTGTGTGTGTGTGGATGTGTATGTATGTATGCATGTTCATGTATTTACATATTTCATGATTTGCATGCTATGCGAACTCTGCTTGTAAGGGTGATCTGAATTAATTCTTTTTCCATTGCGAATGCGTTCCTGGAAATAGTGGATATATTAAAATACCTTACATGTATCTCTCCTAAGAATTTTTTAATATATTTGTAATACATTTGTAACTATGTTCCCTCTGAATATATATATATATATATATATATATATATATAAATATATATATATAATATAAATGTATCCCTTTTAGCTATATATATTTTTACACTCCACACTATGTATCGTTCTGCTGAAGAGAACCACAGATAGTGGTCGAAATATACAGATTTTCTATCCATCTTATCTCATTCTCTGACAGTGGGTCATTAAATCTCGTATTTATATATATATGTGTGTGTGTATCTCCACTTTGCTGAGGTTGTATCACAACCCCTGGGTGCTCCACAGTCTTGGTTATGTAAATCTTTTAACGGGGGGAAATGGGGTGTATGGCACAGGATGGGGAGGAAAGTGGGAGGGAGAGGGAGGATAGCGTAGCGGAGGAAGATAGCGTGGAGGGGGGGAGGGGAAGGCGGCTTCAGGGTTCACGAATTTTCTCCCTTGCTCAGTCTTCACCCTGTTTGACCTTGTTTGCGAAGAAAGGCGCTAATATATCCCCCCGGCTTGCCTTCAAAGGAGCCTTTAGTCTCGGAAGGAGAAGTCTTAGAACGGAAGAGGAGGAGCTGCGAGGGGGGGAATGTGGGGGAGGATGGGGAGGGTAAATGATGAATAGGAAAGGAGGGGGAGTGGAGGATGGGAAAGGATTAGTTTTTTGTCGACGAAAATTAGCGTCCCTGTTCTTAAGGACAATATCGCTCAAAAAAAAAAAAAAAAAAATCGCATTAATTTTTGAGTAGATATTATACTCCGATGATTAAGATAGTGCTGCGTGACGCTGGCCCATAGAGGTGTCATCAAAGTTCATCAGATATTGACTACATAAAACATATATAGTCCTTACCCTATATAGGGAGGATGAGAAGGAAAGGGCGTAGGAAAAGAAAGGAAAGGGAAGGGAAGAGTAAGGATGTTTGGTTCCTGTAGGTCGAAGGTCTTGCGATTCTTGATGAAGGTTGTGGATGTATACCTCCCTTGTAATGGGAAAAAGCCTTTAGTATATGCAAACAGAAACCTTATCAATATTCGTCGTATTTTCGAGGTGTCTTGTAGACAAATAAATTCCCAGAGGTATGGATGAGAAGGACATGATAGATAGTGAGAATGGTAGAGGAACGATTAATAGGAACTTCCTTTTCTTGACAAAGAGACGATGTGGACATATCTAAAGATTTTATACTGGCTAACGATAGACGATTTTATTACGTATGTAGGAAATTGTTGCTCAATAAATTATTAGAAATATATATTTCATCGTCTTTATCCAGCGCTTCTCTCATAAGAACATAAGAACGAAGGAGACTGCAAGAGACCATGAGGCCTACACTAGACAGTTCCATGTCCATTACCACCTGTCATCCCCATCCATAAAATTGTCTAACCGTTTCTTAAAACAACCGATAGTTTCAGAGCTCACTACATGGTTACTAAGTCTATTCCATTCGTTGACCACCCTATTAGTAAACCAATTCTTGCCTATTTCCATCTTAAATCTAAATTTGCCCAGTTTAAATCCATTACTGCGAATCCTGCCCTGTTGTCTTAATATGATGACCTTGTTTGCGTCACCACCTTTGTTAAAGCCTTTGATCCACTTGAACACCTTTCCTGGGAAACAGCATCGCGCTGAAGATCCAGATTCGTAGAATTGATAAAGAAGAGATTTACTAAGAGCAATTGAGAGGAGGAGGAGTAGAAATTGAAATTGATGAGCATTCTTCTTTGAGTGGAGCCAGTTCTTATTAAAAAGAATGACACGTTGCCCTGGTCCGTAGGGGTGTTACTATCGTTACTGGAGGTAAAAGCCTCTCTATTGATCTTTTAGTCTCTAAAGAAATGAAAAGAGTACATCTAATTATTCTATTCTAGCTAAAGTTAGGCTTAGAATACGCGAGCAGTCTAGTCTTCAAGAAAGGAAGAAAGAATGGATGAGGACGGACAAAAGAATTATATAAAAGAAATCATAAGAAAAATTAAACAACACCGTTTCTTAATACCACAGACCTTACGATCCCGAAGACGTGATCACCCTGAGTGATTGATGTCCTGATTGAAGTAATCATTGCCTGTGCATACCACAAGTCTAGAGAAACGGAGGGGGAAAAGTGGATGAGAATGGATGACGAAGAAAGGAGAGGAAATGGATGAAGGGATGAAAGATGGACTGATGAGGAATGATAACGGAGAGAAATGGTCTGTCAGAGAAGGCTGAAACGGTCTCAGGGTCTGGAGGGAGTGGGAGGGAGGGAGGTGAGAATGTTGTTCTTTACTATTGCGGGCATGCAGACCTACGCTATGAGACATCAAGACTATTTACATACAACTTTCCAAGGTTGTGCCGATTAATCGGCATAGGAAATATATCGGCTCTTTTTTCAGTGAATCGGCTTCGGCGAGATTTTTTTTTTTTTTTTTTTTTTTTTTTTTTTTTTTTTTTTAAGATGCTGATTCTCAAAAAAAAAAAAAAAAAAAAAATATTCTCGCCGATGCCGATTCTTGCCTATCCCGATGCCGATTAATCGGCACACCCCTACCAAGGTCACAGGGCAAAGGTGACGGCTTCGGCTGCATCTAAGCGCCTCCTGGCGTAGGCTCACTGCCCTCCTTGATGATCATATGACTTTGTGCATGTGGCTGATTCAGAAAGACTAAAGCAGTTAACTACTAAACCTGGAATGGTATGTCAGAGAAGAAAGTTGCAAATGGTGGACAAAAGCGAAGTGATGTAGAAAGAATGATGTTGGTGGTATATTGAATATGACTGAGAAAGGGTGATAGGCCTGAGAAAGATTTTTTTTTTTTTTTTTTTTTTTATCGAGTCATAAATGGCAGGGAATGGAGGAGTAGAAATGGAGGTAAATTACAATGTAAAGGAAGCGAGTAAATGTCTTGGTGTGAAAGAACAAAGAACGTTATGAGATGTAGGTATTTGGGGATAAATGGAGGAAGTTGTATGATGGAATGATTGTATCCACAACACAAAGGAGCAGAACTATAACATAAAGTAGGCGGAAGGAGACTGAATATTTTTGAGGTGAAGCGTTTGAGAAATATGTTACCAGAATGGATAGATTGAGGAACGTTGAGATGAAGTAAAGAAAAGGGATGAGGATAAAATTGTTGGATTGAGTAGAACAGTCTTCTAATTACTATAAGTTTGGTAGTGAGTGAAAAGTGGTTTCTTAAAGTGAGAAGAGCGCAAGTTTTCAATTAAGTAAAAGGTGTATTCTGAAAGTAAGAGAAAGGAGAGGTCTTAAAGTTTGAGGAGGTCGAGGTTGGATAAAAGAAAAGGAGTTCTGAAAGTAAAGAAGGAGTCTCGAAAGTGAGACGAGCAGGAAAGGGAGTTCTAAAAGTAAAGAAGGAGTCTTGAAAGTGGGACGAGAATGAGAGTTCCAAAAGTAAAGAAGGAGTCTCGAAGGTGAGACGAGAAGGAAAGGGAGTTCTAAAAGTAAAGAAGGAGTCTCGAAAGTGAATCGAGATGGAAAGGGAGTTCTAAAAGTAAAGAAGGAGTCTCGAAAGTGAGACGAGAAGGAAAGGGAGTTCTAAAAGTCTAAAAGTAAAGAAGGAGTCTTGAAAGTGAGACAAGAAGGAAAGGGAGTCCTAAAAGTAAAAAAGAAGTCTCGAAAGTGAGTCGAGATGGGAGTTTTACTTACTCGTTGTCCTCAATTAATCTCACGTCAAAGCTTACCAATATGCATACATGCACAATGATCTTCCTATCTCGTATGTACTTAATCTCAAATCCTCTAAATTCTGTTCAATCTCGCTCCACCAGCTTCCGCCTTGTAGCGTGAAGGCAGAACCAACATTCCCGGTCTTCCTTGTACCGCTTATGCCTCATCTTATTGTATTATCCGCTTCTCTTTGTTGGGTGTCCGTAATCACAACCTCATCTCTCTGTCTCTGGATTTACTCCACCCAATTAGTCAGCCAAGATCCGCCAAGCACAGGAAGCTTCTGCCGTTGAGAGGTCTTAGGGTGGTACTACTCTGATTTCCCGTGGAATAATTACAGCTTCCCGTGCCCGGGATCCCGGTGTGGGGAACGCACCATGAGCGTGTATAGTCCACATGCCCTTCCTGTTCCTCCATCTCAAACATTTTAGTTTAATTTGACTTGGTCATGTGTTATCATGGCTAAGTGGACGCTTACAGACGTTTATGCCCTTCGAATTCCTAATAATGATAAAATGTGTGTTTTTGGCCGAACTCGTGTAAAACTTTCTTCGACTTGGCATATATTCATATATCAGTGTACAATAATGGATATATATATATATATATATATATATATATATATATAATTTTTTTTTTTTTTTTTTTTTTTTTTTTTTTTTTTTTTTACTTCTCGAAATTTTAGTTTTCTGATCTGTGGCCTATTTAACAGTTAACACAGTCACTTGTCCATCCCCATCTTGGATTAAGGAGTATTTTTGTGAACTGTATCGATATTTCATATAAAAAGAATCATATTCTCTGCCTTTGGTCGTAATACAAGACGTTGAGGATGAATGATCATATGTAAACTATCGAATAGTTTAAATGAAGATGGATTCAATATGCATTTTTTTTTTTCAGAAACAGAATATTTGTCTTAGGAAATTAGAAAATGAGAGAGAGTCTATGTACTGTGAATTGTATTATACTATTTTGAATAAAGCATGTTCATCTGAAAATATTAGAAAGATGAGTCGGGTGCTTGCATGGAGACTTATCGGGAATAATCTCGGATACTTAGACTTATGAGTGTTATGTGCAGTCTAGATATTTTAACAATTAACTAGTCTACATCAGAAATTGTATTCACTTCAGGTACAATTAGATTTTTTTTTTTTTTTTTTTTTTGTAAATCTAAATTTTAATACTGAGTTATTTCTTAAAGAAAATATATTAACTAGAAATAGAGATGTTATAGAAATATATATTGAGCAGCGAATGTTATATTTTTATTATGGAAACCATAGCTAGGGGTCAGATAATTTAATTTTTTAGCAAATTTAACGTTTGTTAATGATATTTTAGATAAAAAAATACATTAGATAGAAATAGAGACGGTATAGAAATATATGTTGAGCAGCAGAAGTAATAACTTCACAATATAATAACAATTCTAGATATTTATTAATGTGGCTTGTTCACCTTTGCTATCGCCTCGGGGTTAGAAAGACCCGGGAACGATTCCCAACGACTTGTAAGAACAGCCACTTGTCTGAGAAAACTGAACACAGAATGCAGCTGTTCCTGCTCCCTTAGTCACCGTTCAGCGACTCTTGCCGTAAGTCCATCACCTTTGTATACAGACCCAATACCCACCCGAAGATGATATTATCAGGTGATATGAAGATTTAATTCATATATTTTATTCTGGCTGACGTTAGGGAGATGTTATCATGGAGTAGTACAGCTAACAGTGGTATTCTTAAAAAAAAATTATATAAACCTTATATTAATCCTTGTAAGAAATATTTTTAAGAATACCACCGTAAGATTCTTAGTGGTATTCTTAAAAAAAAATTCCTTATATAAATCTTGTATAAATCCTTGGAATAAATACTTTTAAGAATACTACCGTAAGATGGTATTCTTAAAAAAATCTTTCCTTGTATAAATCTTATAAAAACCCTTGGAAGAATTTTTTTAAGAATACCACCGTGAGATTCTTATGGTGGTATTCTTAAAAAAATATATTTCCTTATAAAAATATTTCCCTTCCAAGGATTTATATAAGATTTATATGGTTTGGACACATGGAAAGAATGAGTGAAGAAAGACTAGTAAAAGAGGTATGGAAGGCAGAAGTGTAGGGAGTGAACATGAGGGGACGTCCCAGGATGAGGTGGATGGATGGGGTGAAGGGGGCTTTGGGGAAGAGGGGAATGTCTGTTGAGGAGGGACGGGAGAGGACAGAAGACAGGGTTGAATGGAGAATGGTAGTATATGGATGATGTGATGCATGAGGTGGAATGGGTGGGGGGATGGGGGGTGAGGTAGTATGTGTGAGCAAAATTTGACGCAGCCCGAAGGGATTACTCCCCGTCTTCTCCTTTTATGCATGGGGGGGACGGAGAGGGGGGGGTCGCCAATTTAATGAAGCGGCCTTGCAGTGGATGTGCTGTGTCTTGCGACACTGCTTCTGACCCAGGGCAGTGGACAGGGTGCAGGGATGACCCGTCATCCAGGAGGTGCTAAGATGAGAGGTTGGGTGGAGGGGTTGGAGTGTATTCAGGGATGGAATGGGTGGGAATGATTTTATGCCTTTTCCTTTTTGGCTACCTCCCTTGTAAGGGGGATAAAGCCTTGGTATATGTATGTATGTATGTATGTATGTATGTATGTTTTCTCTAAGAATACCAACGATAGTCTTTTTATGTAGCTGAAGCTAGACGAATTTAATAAGTCAATTAGGCGTCACCGTACAAGAAAGTCTACAATATCTGCAATAGTGACTATTGAGATATTGGGTGGTGGGAATTAATTTACTCTAACGTTTCGACCAACTTGGTCTTCTTCAGAGAAATACACAGAAAGTCGTGCACGGGACAACTGGTCGCCGCCCGGACGCTGTGACCAGACCGAGTACCTTATAGGAGTGATATAAATTGTAACCCATGTAAAAACTTCCTGTACATTTCTCTGAAGAAGACCAAGTTGGTCGAAACGTTAGAGTAAATCAATTCCTAGATCGTCTTTGTTTGTCCTTTCTTCTCCAAATAGTGACTATTTCCCACATGCGTCAATTCGTCCTGTGTAAAAGAAAAAATAATATTCATATTATTTCGTGCAATTTCATTCCTCTTCGTTCAATAGAGCCTCTCATGCACCTTTACAATAATAAACGGCTGAGCAACTGATCTGCATTTAGATAACTTAAGTCTTTGGTAATGACAACACGTACACCAGCCCAGGAACACCCTCCCCCTCCCCCACCCTAACTCCTCATCCTCGCCCACCCTCTCACCCCTACCCCTCCCTTCTCTTCATCCAACGTTAATTAAATATGGAGAAAGCCAAGTCTGCCAGTCTATCAAGACAGTGTTTGTTTTCCCAAAGGAATAAATTAATTATGAAGATCTACGTTTCAAGGATTCAAAACTTGTCCTCATTTTTTTTTTTTTTTTTTACAAAGAACAATTGTGGATCACTTCAGAGGTCTTGTTCTGGCTAGGCAGTCAAACTAACTCTCTCTCTCTCTCTCTCTCTCTCTTCCTCTCTGTCTGAGAGAACCAAGGACACAAGACAAAATAATCAACCGATTCTCACTTGAATAAAGATTATAATGCATGCCACTTTGGTGAAAGAAGTAAATACAATTGACTTGACCCAATGTGACCTCGTGTAGGTATCAAGAGAATTTACTACAGCACATGCAGTTGGATTTGCACACAGCAGTGCTGGTGGGAGGAAGGAGAAGGAGGAGGGAAGAAAGATTGTGAGGAGAGAGAGAGAGAGAGGGAAGAGGTGGAAAGGGCGTAGGAAGATGAATGCGAAGAGGAGGAGAGGAGAGGAGAGAGAGAATAACAGGTGAGGAGAGAGATGGGGAGAGGAGAAGAGAGAGGAAGCAGGAGAGAGGAAAACCGGTGAGGAGAGAGAGAGAGAGACGAGATGTAGAAACGGCGTGGGAAGATGAATGTAAAGAGAGAGAGAGGGGGGGGGGCAGCAGAGAAGGAGGCCTAAGGGAGGAATAGAGAAAGGAATGATGGTGGGAAGAGGAAGATAAAAAAATAAAATAAAATAATGGAGAACTCAGGAGATGTAAGCGAAACCATGATACGGGTGAAGGAGGAAGAGATGATGATGATGAGAAGGAAGAGGAGGAGGAGGAGGAGGTGAAGGAAGAAGAGGAGGAGGAGAAGAAGGAAGAGGAGGAGGAGGAGGAGAAGAAGGAAGAGGAAGAGAAGGAAGAGGAGGAGGAGAAGGAGAAGAAGGAAGAGGAGGAGGAGAAGGAGAAGAAGGAAGAGGAGGAGGAGAAGATGAAGCTGAGGAGGAGGAGGAAGAGCAGGAGGAGGAGAGGAAGGAAGAGCAGGAGGAGGAGAAGAAGGAAGAGGTGGAGGAGGAGAAGTAGGAGGTGGAGGAGGAGAAGTAGGAAGAAGAGGAGGAGAAGTAGGAAGAGGAGAAGAAGGAAGAGGAGGAGGAGAAGAAGGAAGAGGAGGAGGAGGAGAAGAAGGAAGAGGAAGAGGGAGACCTTTGAGTCCGGAAACGTAAGAAATGGAAATGACGGGAACGGTGGAGGAGAATTCCGAGTCAAAGAAAGAGCGGAAAAGAATAATGAATACACACGAGTGAAGGAAATGGAGGGGAGGAAATATTGAGAATACAAGACAAACGCTCGAAAGAAGTCTGAAGAAAACGGGAGGACGAACACGGAAAAGAAAATTTAATGAGAAGGAAAATTGGGGAAGAAGGGAGGAGAGGGAGGGAGACGTGGTGAGATAGGGGAGGGAAGAATGGGGGGATTTTTTTTTTTGGGGGGGTAGGGGAAAGGGGGAGGGGTAGAAGGGGGAGATGGGGGATAAATAAATCCTTTAAATTCCAAAGGTTCTTCGACCATGAATAAAATCGTCTTATATTTAATCATAACAAAATCACTAAAGTAACCTTCGAACTCTAACGGGACAAAAAAAATCAAAGAAAATAAAAACGAAAATAAGAAAACGATAAACAAATAAACAGACAAATATATAAAATAAAAGAAGAGCTGTCTAGATTAAATCTTATTAGATATTGAAATTAATATTAAATTAAATAATAAAATAATTAAAATAATATAATACTCTCAAGTGATTTTATTCAGCTTTGGGGGGGGGGAGTCACAAGGGAGTATTATACCGACTCCCCCACGGCGTTTAGGGGGGACGAGGGGGGAAGGGAAATGACGAAAAGGGGGGAGAAGATGAAAGATGAAATAAACGAACAATTAGATTGGGAGGAAGGGGAGATGAAGGAAGGAAGATGAAAGCAGAAGGGAAGAAGCGTGCGTAGAGAGGAAAAATGTCTGGAATGAAATGATAAGCTTGAGAGCGGAACCAAGGGAGGGGAGAGGAAGGAGGAGAGGAGATAAAGGAAGGAAGAGAGGATAGATGTAAGGAGAGAAAGAAGGAGAAGGAAGGAGTGGCAGGAGAAGTGGGAAAGAAGAGAAAGGCTACATATGTGTAAACACACACACAAAATACAAAGGCGGAGCATGCTGACAGGAGACCTTTTGGTCCATAACTAGGTCGGATGCGAAAAAATATATATAATAATGATAATGAAATAAAATAAAATAAAAATTGACATATAAATAATAATAGATAAAATAAATAAATGCATAGGTATAGTTAAATAAACACACACACACACACATATATATATATATATATATATATATATATATATATATATATATATATATATATATAGGTGTGTGTGTGTGTGTGTGTGTGTGTGTATGTATGTATGTATGTATGCATACACCAATGACCTAAGGTGGCAGAGTCATGACACAGCTCCACGTCGTTATCAAATGAAATGACGGTGAAGAAAGACGAATAGATAAGGAGGAAGAGAGAAAAATGAGATAAATAACGAGAAACATAAAGGACTGGAAACAGAAGAGGAAAGGGGCAAAAGGAATAAGAGAAAATAGAAAGACTTGTGAATGAGCGGAAAGGGAAGGATGAAGAAGAAAAGGGAGAGGTAGAGAACTGCGTGACCCTTGTCCGTAGGGGCGCAAACTAAAGTCCCTAGATGATAGCCGTATAATACTGAGACAGGTAGTGCCCCATACGGGGGAGAGAAAGAAAACGGGGAGAGGGAGGAAAGGAGAGAACGAAAAAAAGAAATAATGGAGAGATGAATGAGGAGAATGGAGATGGAGGAAAAAGGAAATGGAAGAAGAATAGAGAGTAGATCAAAGAGGAAAGAGAGAGAAAAAAGAGAGGAAGTGTGGAGAGAGGGGGGGACGACAGGAAAGGAATGGAGAGATAGGTTGGAGAGGGGAAAGAGAGAGAGGGGTAGGGGAGAAGATAAGAGAGAAAAGAGTATAAAGTTGTGGAATATTGATTATATTAAAGAGGAAATAGGATGGTAGAAGATAGTGTAGGATATGGAAACTAGAGAGTAAGAAGTGAAAATAAGAGAGAGAGAGAGAGGAGGAGGGGCGAGATAATGAAAAAAGAGGAGGTGGATGAGGGAGATTGGCTTGGGGGAAGATAAGATGAAAGAGAAGATGATTAGAGATGGAGAGGGAAGAGAAAAAGAACAAAGAGTAAAGATCAAAAGAGAGGTAATGAAAGGGGGAAATGAGAAAGAAGAGAAGGTTGTAGAGAAACGAAGAATAAAGAAGGAAAGAGAACGAGAATGATAAAGAGTAGAAATAAAAGAGAAAATGGTCAAAGCTAGAGAGGAGAGGAAAAGATGAAGAAATGGCCGACGAAACAGAAACTAAAGAAAAAGAGGAGGAAAGAGAGAGAGAGAGAAGATTGAAAAATGGTTAACATAAGACAACGAACTCATAGCTTGAGGAGAGGAGAAAAAGAGAGGAGATTAAAGAGTAGGTTGGAAAAGGAAGAGGACGAAGCGACAAAGAGAGGAGGAAAAGAGGTAGGTGAAAGAGGATGACGACTGAGGATTAGGTTAAAGAAAGGAGCAGAAAAAAGAGAAGATTAAAGAGTAAGAAGGAAACGAATACGATGCAGACGTTGAGTAGAGGAGGTAAAAAGAGAGAAAATAAAATGAGAGGAGGAAGAAACAAGTAGGAGAGAGAGAGAGAAAGAGAAAAAGAGAGTGAGAGGAAGGGGGAAAGATGACTAACACCATTAGATATTTAGTTCTTTTTCGGAATAATCTATCGTGGCTAACCTTAGAAGATTCTAGTTAATTGACATAATACCTTGTGAACGCTCGTGAGTCAAAATATATAAAGAAAATACGATAAAACCCCTAAAGGATGTAATTTCTTAGTAATTTTATTCTGGCTAATGCCGGATGACACCCATAGCGAATGCACATATGTATACACACACACACACACACACACACACACACACACATACACACACACACACACACATATATATATATATATATATATATATATATGTACGTATGTATATGTGAAGTGGGTGGGAAGAGGAACGACTGGAGTCTTATTCCGAGTTTTGTTTTTGACAAGTTTCACTACAAGCTTTTCCAAAGGAATGTAGCGAAACTAGTGGAAAATAAAACTCGGAATAAAACTGTGGTTTTTCCCTCTTCCCACCCACTTCACCTTGTCAGAATGTCTCAACAATATATATATGTATATATATGTATGTATATATATATGTATATATATATATATATATATATATATAAAATGTGTATGTGTGTGTGTGTACATACGCACACACCACCTCCACTGCAGTGGCTCCCTGGCTAGATTCAGTGAAATTCAGCAAATGATTCTGCTTAGCTGATTGCGGACCTCGATATACACGGGGTCGCGGTCGGGCATGGCCACTCTCATGATGAGGGCCTGACTTTGAACTGAATAGAATTGTCTGATATTTAATGGAAGAAAAATATGTTAATTTTTCTATGGTATTTTATACAACAGTGTCTGTCCACTATCTTACTGTATTTAAAGCATTAAGAATAGGAAGAAGAGTATTAGGAGGAAGAGGAGGAGGAAGGCGAAGAAGAAGAAGAGGAGGAGTAGAAGGAAGAGAAATAATAGCACAAAAAGAATAAGAAGAGTAGGAGGAGGAGGAGGGCAAAGAAGAAGAAGAAGAAGAGGAGGAGCAGAAGGAAGAGAAATAATAGCACAAAAAGAACAAGAAGAGTAGGAGGAGGATGCGGGCAAAGAAGAAGAAGAAGAGGAGCAGGTAGGAAGAGAAATAACAGTAAAAGAAGAAGAGTAGGAGGAGGAGGAGGAGGAGGGCGAAGAAGAAGAGGAGCAGAAGGAAGAGAATAATAGCAAAAAAGAAGAAGAGTAGGAGGAGGAGGAGGGCGAAGAAGAAGAGGAGGAGGAGCAGAAGGAAGAGAAATAATAGCACAAAAAAAGAAGAAGAGTAGGAGGAGGAGGAGGGCGAAGAAGAGGAGGAGGAAGAGCAGAAGGAAGTGAAATGACAGCACAAAAAGAAGAATAGAAGAATAGGATAGAAGAGGAGTGGTTGGAGTTGATGGAGCTAAGAAATAAGCAGACATTATTGATCGTATTAATACTAGAAGAAGAGTAGAAGAAGAAAGAGTAATAATCATTAAAAGAGGATAGGAGGGGACGATGATAAGGAAGAGGAAGAAGAGGAAGAATCAAGGAGATATAAAAGTAGAGAGAGGGAGAGAGAGAGAGAAGTGGAAGAAACGGGAAGTTGAGATTAGAATGAGAGAAAAGAGGATAAAGGTAGATAGGAAGAAGAAGAGGAGGAAGAGGACGAATGGCGGAAGAAGAAAAAGACGCAGACAACACAAAACAAAAAAACAAATATGACTCAATGACGGACGGACAGACAGACATATTGATTGACTGAATAGGTGACTAATAGAGTAAAATGCATTTGGGTACAAACAAGGGGGAAGAAGAGGAGGAGGAGGACGAAGAGAAAAAACAGGGGAATATGAGAGAGGATGCAGGCGGAAGAGGAAGTGAAATGTAGAGAGAGAAGAAGAAAAGGAGGAGGAGTGAGGGGAAGAGGAGGAAGAGGATAAGGAAGAAGAGGAGGAGGAGGAGGAGGACGAAGAGGAAAAACAGAGGAAGGTGAGAGAGGATGCAGGCGGAAGAGGAAATGAAATGGAGAGAGAGGAAGAGGAGGAGGGGGGGAGAAAAAAAGGAGGAGGAAGAGGGGGAGAGGAATGAAGAGAAAGAGGAGGAGGAGAGAATAAAGCAAAAATAAAGCCTTAGGGAAGGTCCACTCACATTGAGCTGAATTAAATCTCTCTGTGGACACCAGAATAAAATGAATCAAGACTTACCAAAACAACCCAAGAACTGTGGCGCATTGGTTTCAGTCTCCGCTTCACACAGACCAGAGTTCCAGTGCAACGACCACTTGCAAAGGCAGTCCTAGCACCTAAGGCAAAGGTGGTCCGTTTGGTCTCAGCCTATTGCAACAAGGTTTACGCTTTCGTCCATTTTGTAAGATTTTAATAAAATCACCTGGCGACAGTAAGATTAAATGTATAGGATATAAGAGTAAAGGTAGTAGGAAATACTAGTGGGAGTAAATGGGAGTACTGTGCACCTGGAAATGGTACTTCATCATAAGAAACAAGGAGAGTTAGGCTCTCCTAGCAAAGGAGGCAAAGGTGGTCAACAAAACTGAAGCTAAGCCTTTCCTGGCATAAGTCCCGTTCTTTATGGAAATGAGGAAGATGAGTTGAGTTTGATTGAATTGATGAGAGTTGATGAGACAAGAAAAGAGAATGGAAGTCGGGGCGGATTCGTTGTGGCACACTTTGTTTATTCTATTCTGGTTAGCGGCAGACGGGTTTGTTTGTCTAAGGGGAATATCTCCGACTGGAAATGGTTGTGTACTTTTGTCCTTCGAAAGAGGGGAAAGAGGACAAGAAAAATGAGGGGAAAGGATGAGGGTGGAGGAGGAGGGTAAGGTGGAGGAGGAAGACGAAGAAAAGGAGGAAAAAGGGATGAAATGAAGGAAGAGAAGGAGGAGGAGGAAGACAAGGAAAAGGAGGAAAAAGGGATGAAAGGGAGGAAGGGTGAAATGGAGGAAGAGGAGTAGGGAGGGTGAAATGGAGGAAAAGAAGGAAGAGGAGGAAGGGTGAAATGAAGGAAGAGTAGAGGAGGAGGAGAAGACGGGGAGGAGTAGGAAGGGGTGAAATGGAGGAAGAGGAGTAGAGGAGGAGGAGAAGACGGAGAGAATAAGGAAAAGTAGGAATGAAAGAATGTAGAGAAAGAGGAGGAAGCGAGGAGGAGAAACAGAAAGTGTGGAGGAGAATGGAGGAGAATGGAGGAGAAAGAGTTTGAATCTGAGGATGAGAAAAAAAAAATTCTGAAAGGGGAGAGGTCTTGGGGGAAGGAGGTGAGGGGAAGCTAAACGAGGGGAAAATGCGAAGCCAAAGGAAGACGGACAGAGGGCGGAAGACTGGCAACAGGAAGGAGGGGAAAGGAGGAAGGAAGAGGAGGAGGAAGAGTGGAGAGGAAGCGGAGGTGGGGAAGAGAAGGAGTAGTAGTAGGAGGAGAAGAGACGAAGAGGATGGGAGATGAGGAGGAGGAGGAGGAGAGACGAAGAGGATGGGAGATGAGGAGGAGGAGGAGGAGAGACGAAGAGGATGGGAGATGAGGAGGAGGTGAGAGGAAGAGAAGATGGGAGATGACGAGCATGGGAGAGCAGGAGGAGGAGGAGGAGGAGGAGGGGAGAGGAGGTGGAAGGTGATGGGAGGGGGAAGAGGAAGTGAGAGGAGGCGGAAATGGAGAGGAGAAGGAAGAGGGGAGAGGAGGAAGGAAGCGGAAGACGAGGAGAGGAGATGGAGGAGAAGGGGAGGAGGAAGCAAACAATAGGAGGAGGAGGAAGAATAATGATGGAGGAAAAAGTGAGAGGAGGTAAAGGAGAAGAAAGATGGGAGAGGAAGGAAAGGAAGAAAAACCGATATGAGGGGGGAGAGAAGAATAAGAAGAAATAGACGAAGAGAATATCGACAAAAGAAGAACAAAGAGGAGAAGGAAGATGGAAAGATAAATAGGAAGATTAAGAGAAAAGAGGGGAGGAAAGGGAATGAGAGAAAAATAAGAAAAGGGAGGAGGAAGAGGAAGATAAAAAAGCGAAACGAAATGGAAGAAGATGATGAGAATGACAAGAAAGAAAATCGGAGGAGGAGAGGAAGATCAATGAGAGAAGAATAAGGAGAGGAAGGAGGAAGAGGAGGATAAAAAGCAAGGCGAGATGAAAGAAGACGATGAGGATGACTAGGAAGAAAAACGGAAGAGGAGGAGGAGGAGGAGGAGGAGGAGTGGAAGAAAGAGGCGGACAGAAACCCAATAAGATAAAGAAAATGGAAGACAGAACAAGGAAGCGAAAAAATATCGAATAAAGAAAAAAATAAACAAGCAAATGAATAAGAAATTGTATGGTCCTGTGTAGAGGTGGAATAGGAGGAGAAGGACGAGGGTGATGTCATGTCCTTCTTGAAAAAAAAAAAAAACTTCTCGAGCGAAGTCATCCTTGACCAAAGTCCTTCTCGAACGAGATAACCCTCAGTGACCTCATTCTTCAGCAAGGTCAAGCATGGTCAGGGTCATTCTTGAGGAAAGGTCATGTTTTGGTGAGGTCACTCTTGAGCGAGAGTTGACCTTGAAATAACGCCTCGCTAGCCGCTAATTGTAGCAACAAGTTAACTTGTCCGGCAAGTAGATGTTCACACGAGGGTGGTTCGAGTAAAGGGGCAAGTTTACTAACTTTACTTTGACGTTGGGCAAGTACTATGGAGGGGTAGTTTACAAGTCACTGACACTAGCGGATACTAAACTAGTCCCGTGTCAATGAAGTTAAAGTTATCCAGATGAAGGTTATCATTGATGAAGATGGTTTTAATCACCTGAAGAAGAAGACATGACTGCTATTCATTTTACTGTATATTATTTGTTTATTTGTTATGACTGCCATTTATTTCATTTTATATTATTTGTTTATTTGTTTGCTATTACTTGTCTGTTTATTATCATTTGCTTGATTTTCATTTATTATTAGTTATCTGTCAGTTTATTATTACTTACTATTTATCTATTTGTTTTTTATTTAACTATACCTATGCATTTATTTATTTTTATTATTATTTATATTATTATATATTTTTTCCACATTTGACCTAGTTATGGACCAAAAGGTCTCCTGTTGGCATGCTCCGCCTTTGTAAAAAAGAAGAGAGAGTGAGAGAAAGAGATTTGGTCACGGCCGTGACATAGGTATAGATCAGATAATTATATTCTGTCTATCGCCCGGTAATTCTATTCAGATTACAGTGACCCCTTTGGATTCTTAGGATTCCCTTCCTTAATCGAATAAAGTCACTTGGCGCGCAGACAAGTCGAGTTAGGTACTCAAAAGATTATCGTATGAAAAGACGAGAAATGATGAAGTGAGGTACAGTTGGCTTCACACGTAACGGTTCAATGGTCAGAATGTAAACAACTTTGGGAGATTGGGCGCGTGGAGCACCGGAGGATCGTTTCGTTTATTCATTTTTTTCATTTATTCTTCATTCATTTATCTATTAGTCTATTCATTGATTTATATGTTTGTGTATTTTCATTTTATTGTTTGTTTATTTGGTTTTGTACAGAAGTCTCTGTTTAAATGAGCCATTTTGGTGAGGTAAAGAGGCTGTAATGTCCAAATGTGGTTAGGGCGATAGAGTGGGGCTACCAAAGAATATATATATATATATATATATATATATATATATATATATATATATATATATATATATATGTGTGTGTGTGTGTGTGTGTGTGTGTGTGTGTGTGTGTGTGTGTGTGTTTCTATATAGATTTATCAATATTTGTATCTTCTCTGTACTCGTGCACACACGCGCACGCATACAAACACACACATACACACACACACACACAAATCATCCAGTTGCTCAAAGGGATCAGTAACGGCTTGCCGTATTCGTACAGTTGTGGCTTAAAGATTCTTGAGCTTCTCATGGTTTTCATTATACTAATATATTATTTCTTGTTGATTATTTTGTAAATCTTACATTCTATTTACTAAATTAGAAATGTATAAATTATCCCAATTTCATTATTATTTGAAATTTTCTGTGCAGAGGAAATGACGTCATAAGAGTTAGATATTACGTCAGTCTTAAGTCCCACCCCCGTCGACAGACTGTGTATACTTAAATTATCATATTTGTTTTATTTGCAGTAAAAGACTTTCTCA
>NC_134818.1:4202912-4230412 GCF_046742065.1 Oratosquilla oratoria
CGAAGTTTATTTTTTCAGACTGTGGGTTTCCTGTGTGTCATTTACAAATGTTCTTCTACATTTCTGTTTAGAAATATATATATATATATATATATGTATTATCCATCTGGACAGATGAAGATAGGAGGGTGGTAAAGAAACACACAAGTCAGAGATGAGTTTATTTCTCTAACGTTTCGGCTATTTACACCTTCTTCAGTCTCTCTGAAGAAGGTGTAAATAGCCGAAACGTTAGAGAAATAAACTCATCTCCGACTTGTGTGTTTCTTTACCACCCTCCTATCTTCATATATATATATATATATATATATATATATATATATAAAATATATATAAATTTATATATATATATATGCGTGCGTGTGTGTTTGTGTGTGTGTTTAGAGGGCCTCCAAATTATTTTTGTTTTTAATAAAAGACTGCTATAGGACTCTAGAAATTAATGGTAAACTTGATATATATTTACTCGTATTCGTTTGCTTTCGCGTGTGCTTCTTTTTCTTCGTTTTTTTTTTTTTTTTTATTTTTTGTCTCCTGCTCTTCCTTTTCCTTTCTTCCTTCCCATTTCCCTCGCCCTTCTTGGTCTTCGTCTACTTCTGTTTCTTTCAAGCGTCCCTTTCCAGCACCCACCTGCTCTTTAATCTCGGAATGTGCGAATATTAATTAACAGGTTTCATCTCTGCCATCCCTCAAGGAGCGTAATCCTTCCTGTCGCGCAACAGTGATCTCCTTTGCAGGGAGCACGTTCTGTGTTTTCATCAGCTCCCTATTTTTCCACCTTCCTCTACCTCTCCCTCCTCCTCTACTCCCCATTCTCCTCCCCATCTCCCTCTTCCTCCGCCTCTCTCTTCCCCTCCCTCTCTCCATCTCTCTTCTTTTGAAAGAAACGAAGACTACATGGGAGTCATGAAAAAAAACTAGTATATTTACTTCCGAAAGTAGAGGGGAGAATAATATCACCTGGCGAAAACTAGCTTAAAGAAGATAGTTTACCTGGTCCTAAAGGTGTTCAATGTGTGTTGCATATTTAATCTTCATGATTATCATTATTATTATTATTATTATTATTATTATTATTATTATTAATTTTTTTTTTTTTTTTTTTTTTTTTTTTGAGATACTTAGCTCGACTCTGTCGTACGAATCTCACCCAGGCTAGGGAAAACCCAATGAATGTTAGTATAATATATGAACCTGGTTCCATTGTTCGAGAGAGTATACGTCTTCTCCGGACCTCCCTTCCCCTCGTCCCCTCGACGGAATCAAATTCTTTAGTCAGCCAGAATTAAAAATACGAAAGTGATAAGTGTGCATTGACCCTAAGACACGCCCCTACCACGCCCTCCGGGAGACGGCGGGTGTGGTTGATGAGTGCTTAACCTCTTGTATACGATGACGTCATGAGGAGTGAGTGGATGTATGATTATATTTTGTAGTTGTACCGAGTAACCCCCATATTCTGTGAACTGATTATATTTTCTGCGGTTATTAACATTCAACAGATTAACATTTACTGAAGCGGCCTTGCTGTGGATGTGCTGTGCCTTACGACACTGCCTCTGACCTCCTAGATGACCCGTCATCCAGGAGGTGCTAAGATGGGAGGGAGGGTGGAGGGGAGTGGAGTGTATTTAGGGATGGAATGGGTGGGAATGATTTTATGCCTTTTTCTTTTTGGCTACCTCCCTTGTAAAGGGGAAAAAGCCTTGGTATATGTATGTATGTATTAACATTCAGAGTGAAAGAGACCGGGTAATACAGTTGTAACTTTATATTTAGTGCAGTCATCACTTTAGGGACTATAGTGATACCCCAACGGATCAGAGTCACGCAGTTTTTTTATATATAAATAGTTTAAGACTTATCTCCACTCAAAGAAGCTCGTTACCATTAGCTCCTACTGTTGTCCTTAGATTTCTCCCATACCACTACTATGACTTCACTTTTTTGATACAATATTGTTTCCAAGGAAAGAAGCGCTGGATATCAACAACAAATGATAACCAATGAGAGAATGGAAGGGGGATCCTCTAAGCTGACTAAAAATTACCTGCATTCCTATTTTAATTATATTTATTTATTCATTTATTATTGCTATTGTTATTATTATTATTATTATTATTATGTTATTATTATTTTATCTATTTATCTACTTATTTACTTATTCTTATTTTTTAGTGGACAACATTCTTGAAATGACCCATCGAGGTTACTTTCACATTGACTTGGGGAAGCATAGGAAGATACCTCCAAGTTGAATAAGATCGTCTGGCATTAACCAAGACCAAATCTCTCAAGTACACAACGTACTTTAGATGGTTTGTTGAGGTTTCGAGCTGTCGAAACACCCTTTCTTATGTGTTGCTATTTTGTAGTCTCCCGAGGACAATTTCGACACTAATTCTAATCACTAAACATCCACTAAACCCAACTAGTTTTCGATTAGTGGACCCGTTGGGGCACGTTAGTGGTGCATTAGCATGTCCATAGACCACACTTTGTGAACCACTAAAGTTAAACACTAAAGTTTAACTCCACTAAAAAATATATATATATATCTGAAGTGAGACAACACGCCTTAGGAGGTTAATGGGTTAAAAGCAACGGGATAAGTTTTATCTTTTATGAAATATCGTGACTTTTACCGTCGCGGAGGTGGTAAATGGTGATATATGTAAGGGTCGCCGAGGCGCCCGCACGCCCACAAAGGAACTATTGGATCGTAGCGATTTCAAATTCGATATTTTGATATCATTTCTGCCAACCGTTTTGGGGAGTCGCTAGACTTTCTTGAGGTGAATGAAATCGCTCGTTACTTTAGCCAGAATAAGAATATATATATGTGTGTGTGTGTGTGTGTGTGCGTGTGTGTGTGTGTGTGTGTGTAGATGGTGAGGAGCCTACCCAGGAGGCGCGTAGCTGCGCTCGAAGCCTTATGGGGACAGCTGGGACAGGTAATAGTCGTTACTGTGGAAATCGGAGAGACATGCGGGATTCGAACCCACAAGTGAGGGAATACAAGACTAGCATGCCTTCGATTACGCCAGTAGCGCGCATACACACGCACACACACACACACAGATATTATATATATATATATATATATATGTGTGTGTGTGTGTGTGTGTGTGTGTCTATGTGTGTGTGTGTGTGTGTGTGTGTGTGTGTGTGTGTGTGTGTGTGTGTGTGTGTGTGCTAATAACAAACATTGGTAACTTGTGTTCGGTCATGCAAGAGTGACCACTGGGAAAGAGAAAATAAGCGAAGCTCAACGCTTTTGTATTTTACAGCTTCAGTGCAAAGTACTTTGCCCTGAAGATGTAATATACGAAAGCGCCCTGCCTCGTTTAGTTTCTCTTTCCCAGTGGTCACTCTTGCATATATATATATATATATATATATATATATATATATATATATATATATATATATATATGTATATATATATGTGTGTGTGTGTGTGTGTGTGTGTGTGTGTGTGTGTGTGTGTGTGTGTATGTGTATTTATCTAAGTATACATGCAGTAGAATCCACTATGAATGTTAAACTAACGAAGCTGCTCTTTTATATAATTACTTCTCCAGTGCTTAGTGCAAGAAAACAGATAATGCAAATGAGAAGACAGGTACATTTAGGCAAAGACGCCAGTAAAGAAAGGAACATGGAAAGATCATAGTGAAGCACTGGTAAAGTTTCCTTGTCACGTGTTAACAATCTAAATAGTTTCGTTATTTCTTTACATATAGAATTAACCAATTTATGTTATCTTGGTTATATATGATTAAACCACGTTTAGCTTAATTCTTCTCTGCAATATTATTTTTACATGTAATAGCTTTAGCACTCACCTATTCCATTTGGTAATTAAATTGACTAAAGTTTGAAAAAAATATATATATTACCATTGGTTTAATTTCCACGTCTCGTTCATTTCTAACATTGATCAACTCAAACTCCTAACCTTAAGCGATGCAGTCATGTAACCAGAGTAGATCTGATTGCGCATTTCACATTCACACAGAGAATTTTATAAACACAACCTTTTTTTAGTCGAACGAATTTGTAGTGAGTAATTATCTTAATGTTTTCTTGCTCTTAAAAACTAAATTAGCATTAAATGTAATTGAACGTAGTTGTAGATGTGATATCAGATTGTGATGACGTCATCACGACACAATGACATTATGTTGTTGTGGTTGTGATTGTAGTTATGTTTGTTGTTTTGGTTAGGACGCAATCGCAATATGACCAGGGACTAACCACAAGGTTGTAGTTGAGATCATAACTGTGTGGTTGTGATTTGGCGATGATATTGTTTGTATAATTGTTGTATGACCCTGGTTAGTGTATTTGTTTGAGCCTGTGTAACTGTGTGACCTTGTGTATCATACCTTCTACAATCTGCAATATACAATTATTATATACAATATACAATTATTATTTATTTATTTATTTTTGGCTGTATACAAAGAGAGGTCTGACCATACCTCCTCTTATAACGTCATGTCTTATAACGTCATGTCTAGGTCTCTCATTGGTCCTTACGTTCATGTTACTAGAACGAACCCCGTTCATTGGCTGGATGGCAACCCGACGTAAATGTATGACGTCACGCGCGAACCGAGACGAGTTTGTTCCTGTCCTGCGCATTATTATTATTATTATTATTATTATTTTTTTTTTTTTTGGGGGGGGTAGGATTGTAGGATTACGGAGCGTTTATGAAATTTTAAACGAAACGCTGCGTTTAGATAAAGATAAAAATGGAAAAGAGAGTAAATTGTGGTAAACGAGGTGGCCATTTAGCCAAATGCATTATGCGTGCTGAAAGAATAGGCGAGAAAGTGCCTGGAGAGTATAGCGTGAGGTGCAGTGGGAGTGAGCGGGGAGTGGGAGTGGGAGTGTAGGGGAGGCGATAATGAGAGGAACTGGGAGTTCGAGATGAAGGTGGGAGGAAGTGGGAGTTCGAGATGAAGGTGGGAGGAAGTGGGAGTTTAGAGGAGTGTGGGGGTTCGAGATGAAGGTGGGAGGAAGTGGGAGTTTAGAGGAACTGGGAGTTCGAGATGAAGGTGAAAGGAAGTGGGAGTTTAGAGGAGTGTGGGAGTTCGAGATGAAGGTGGAAGTGGGAGTTTAGAGGAGTGTGGGAGTTCGAGATGAAGGTGGGAGGAAGTGGGAGTTTAGAGGAACTGGGAGTTCGAGATGAAGGTGGGAGGAAGTTGGAGTTTAGAGTAGTGTGGGAGTTCGAGTTAGAAGGAGGTTTAGTGTTCTCGGAGGAAATGTGGGATTGGGAATGTAGGATTGTGAGAGGAATAGGAGGTATTTCCTCAGCGTTTCTGTTTTTGGGAACAATGTGATCCCAAAGTAATAGTCATATGGATAGTAAAGGAGATACTTAAGGATAGTTAAAGTTATTACTATTCTTCACTATTTGAAGACTATTCTCCATACATAAACGAAGGCTGTGTGCCTCTGGTCCTAAAGGGTGTCTCTCACGTCCTTAACTAATTGACGTTATAAAAATGTTAGCCACTTCTTCATACTAAGGAAAGTTATAGGAGTTTAGGGGGAGTCTAGTGAGAGGGAGTGCAGAGAAAATTGGAGTTGTAGGCTTGGCTGGAGTAATGTACTCCTAGAGTTGGGAGTTGAAACTGGTAGAGGATAGAAATAGAGGATAGTTTTTACTAACGTGATGAATAGTAGATGGCTATTGTACATGAATATGAACCATTCGAGAATAGTTATACTTTTTCTATTTATATTACTATGCTTATAATTGTGTGATTGTGTTCTGACTAGTCTTGTGATTAGTGAGAGGAAGAATGCGTTCGTGAATAGTAGTTGACTAAGTGAATAGTGTAGGAGGATAGTTAGGCAGCATGCAACTCATTATAGCATTAGTGTAAGAACAATTAAATCCATAAATTTCCTATTAATTTCCTTTGTATTTTTCCACATTGTTTATTTCAGTTTATGAAATTGCTTTGTTTTATTATGTTTACTTTAAAGATATTCTATCGTATTTTGTTTTTGTGACTTTCTTTAAATTATTTAATAAGTCTCCATAATTACGTAATATGAGACCTCTGTAGTGGTACCCAAAGTAACCTGAGGCTGTGTGCAGGCGTGCTGGCTCTTTTGAAGTAATGAAAACTCTCTCTCTCTCTCTCTCTCCCTCTCTCTCCCTCTCTCTCTCTTTCTCTCTCTCCCTCTCTCTCTCTCTCTCTTCCTCACTCTCTCTCTCTCTCTCTCTCTCTCGCTCTTCCTCTCTCTCTCCTTCTCTTCCTCATTCTTCCTCTCTCTCTCTCTCTTTCTCTTTCTCTCTCGCTCTCTCTTTCTCTTTCTCTCTCTCTCCTCTTCCTCATTCTTTCTCTCTCTCTCTCTCTCTCTCTCTCTCTCTCTCTCACACACACACACACACACACACACACATACACACAGTCCCTCTCTCTCTTTCTCTCTCACCCACACACATACACTCTCTGTCTCTCTCTCTCTCTCTCTCTCTCTCTCTTTCTCTCTCTCGCTTTCTCTCTCCCTTTAACATAATGATTCTACGTGGTGAAAGTATTCTAAGCAAGCAATAAATTCACTGTATTTCCAAAACTGTATATCATTATGTGCCCACGAATATGCAAATACTCTTATCTGCATATTTCGAAGAGCGACTAAAAGGCAAAAAAAAAAAATCCCTCCAAGAGGTCGCGGCTGGGGGTGGTGTTATGAGTCAGCACTTCAGTAAGCAGGTTTGCCCTCTGCTGAACAAAATCCTCGGGACTCAGCCAGAACAATATTGTTAAAGACTTTATCAAAGCGAAACATTTGAAGAGATATGTAAGAATACGTATATATGAATATATGCTTCCTTCGAGTTCCTTGTCAGTCTCGATGACATGGAATTAAAAGTTATTTGTGGTTGAAAAGATGTTAATCTGTTCACTGGGAACCATTCAGTATATGTATATGGATGTATGTATATGTTCATGTATGCTTTATATGTATGTACGGTTTTAGTATGCGTTCTGGAAAAGGCAAAAAATGAGACTGACTAAAAATTTTGGACAGAAAGCAGAAGACTCAAGAACAATAACAACGAGAAGAACAAAAAATAACATTGAGAATAATAGTAGTTTAATGATTGAAAGAAAACAATGTGAAAGAGGAGAATGGGAAGAGAATGAAGGAATTATGGAGGGTAATAGAAGAGAAGAGGTAAGAAAATAGAGAAAATGAATTGAAGATATTCAGAAAAGATGTGACGTAAAACAAAGGAAATATATGGGACAGGACTGGTACAAGTGAGAGAATAATCGAGAAGTAGATTTAAAAAAAATGTCGTGGAATTAGATTCATGTTTGAATTGCATAGGAATTTGGTTTAATGAGGTCGATGATATATGGAAAATAAAGAACAAAATAAAAACCAAGAAATGAGAAATTAGAAAGAAAAAATATTGGCCTGTATAGAATTTTTTTTTCTTTTTCTTTTTCTTTTTGTCATTAGAGTGAAGACAAAGGAGGAGGTAGAGTCTAAGAAAAAAAAATCTTGAATGCAAGTCAAGTAAATGAAAATGAAAAAAAATAGAATGAAAATTTCGAAAATTTTCTTAATACAGGAAACCTTTAAGAGGCACACATATCACAACTAGAAAGAGGAAATGATGGAGAAAGGGAATGGACCATAGGATATAAGAAGAATGGAGAAAGAAAAGAAAAAGATGAGCATACGTCAGGAAACACTGAATAGCTGCGGCCGAAGCCGTCACCTTTGCCCTATGTGCTTAGACTATTGGGGCAGGTAACAGTCACTGCTGGGAATCAGAGAGGAGTGCGGGATTCGAACCCGTAACTAAGTGAACGCGAGACCAGCACGCTTCCGATTACGCTACCAGAGGAAAGGCGTATAAAATTATGAAATTAGGTAAGTCGCCCAAATGGACGGAATAACTGGAACGCGGTAATTACAGGATGTGACACATTTGATGAACTCAGAGTCTCTGAAAAATACAGAAAACAGAAGAAGGTTCCAAGTGAGTGGAGGAAAGGTCATCATATTAAGACAACAGGGCAGGACTCGCAGTAATGGATTTAAACTGGACAAATTTAGATTTAAGAAGGGAATAGGTAAAAATTGGTTTACTAATAGGGTGGTCAACGAATGGAATAGACTTAGCAACCATGTAGTGAGCGCTGAAACTATCAGTTGTTTTAAGAAACGGTTAGACAACTTTATGGATGGGGATGACAGGTGGTGATGGATATGGAGCTGCCTTGTGTAGGTCTTATGGTCTCTTGCAGTCTCCTTCATTCTTATGTTCTTATGTTATGTGTAGTAATGATACACAAAGTTTTAGAAAACAGCAGACATCTCTGGAAAGATATATAGAAGAATCCTTGTAGAGATAACAAATGGAATTGCTTGAAATAAGTTAGGTCAACAGGAAGATGGGTTTAGCAGAAAGGACGCGAGACCAAATATTCGTTCTGAAACGGATAAAAAAGAAATATACACAAGTTAGAAAAGGATTTTATGAAGATTTGTTAAAAAAGAGAACTCGAAGGAGTTGGTAAGAGTATAACTAAGTTTTAGAATAAAAATTGTATTGAGGCAGTGATAGGTAATGTCATCGTGTATGTTTAACTCGTGTTTAGATGGATGTATAAAGAAAATTAGAATTAACAAAAATTAAACTAATAAAAGATATTATACTCGTATAAAAGATTGGAGTTTTAGAATGAAAATGGTGTTGAGGCAGTGATTGGTATAAAAGATGGGAGTTTTAGAATAAAAATTGCATCGAAGTAGTGATAGGTTATGTCGCCGTGTATGTTTAACACGCGTTTTGACGAATGTCTAAAGTAAATTTGAATTAACAAAAAATAAACTAATAAAAGAGATTGTAAGAGACCGGTGTCTTAGGAAAGATTGAAATGTACCTAAAGTGGATAATGCAGTGTTTTTGGATTAAAAAAAAAAAAAAAAAAAAAACAGTTGCAGGAAACTATGCTAGAAGTAAAATGTGAAGGTGAAGTCAATGAGAAAAGGAAAGAAAAATGAGTATCGAGATTAAACCTGAAGGAAGTGACAGTTTTTAGATACTTGCGGGTTGACATAGTGGCAGATGGAGAAATGGAGAAAGAAATTACGAGAAGAAGAAAAAATTGGAGGAAGAAAGAGCAACCGGAACTCTGTGTCAGTTTATTATTATTTACTATTCACCTGTTTATCATTTAACTATACTTATGTATTATTTATTTTATCTGTTATTATTTATATTATTATAATTTTTATTCTATTTTATCTTTATATATATATATATATATATATATATATATATATATATATATATATATATATATATATATTTTGTATCCGACCTAGTTATGGACCAAAAGGTCTCCTTCTGGCATGCGTCGCCTTTGTAAAAGAGTGATTGGAAAGAGAAGATGAATCTGGAAGCAAAGGTAGAGACATTTGAACGTGTAGTGCAAACAACGTTGTCGTATTTAATTTTTTAAAACAATTCCCTCAAGAGTGATGTAAAAGAAACAAAGAAGATCGGAAATGGAATGATGGTATGCGAAAATAGATCAAGAGAGTTTAGACAAAAGAAATAGAAATGGAAGTAATTGGATACGAAGCGAAATAACGAATTCGTATTCAGTCTGAAATGTGGACGTTAGTAACACTGTTTTGGAAATCATATACGTGCATACATACATACTCATATGTATATGTGTGTGTGTGTATATATGTATAATGCAAACTTCTGTATGTATTTCCCTGCCCCCTATGGCATAGACCAAATGGTCTTTATTGGAGATGATGTTAGATAAGAAAGTATAATATTTTCATTATTTTAATTAGCTCGTAACAGCGACGTAAAAACAGGATCGTAGTGAGACAGCGAATGAAGACCGAGATGCACAGGTCTCTCCATAGTAATTTTTTTTTTTTTTTTTTTTTTTTTTGACACCGTGAACTGACACGCTGGAACCCTTCCCGAATGACACGAAAGAGTCGAGCGTCAAAGTGACACGGAGGAAATGACACTGAAATGACACGAGGATGGGGGAAGGGAGATACGGAGTGACATCACAGACACTCATGTGACAAGTTACGTGATACGTCTGTGTGACGTAAAGAAGTGATGTATTGGGATCGCCCAGGGAAACGAAGTACTGAAGTGGACTATGGAAAAATTACATTGTGCTGCTCCGTTATGTGTATATATATATATATATATATATATATATATATATATATATATATATATATATATATATTGTATCCATGTTTACACCTCAGCTAAATGAAACCGTCTGACTAGTAATTTGTACTTATTGTCTAGTTGGGGTGATCCTTTATCAAGTTGGCCATCATCTTCGTAATCTACCTATATTAATATGATCACCGATATGAAATATTGAATAGTGAGCAGAGATAGTGTTGTTGGTAATGGTGTAATGAATAGTATGATCGGTAATGATGATCTTGTTAACAAAGAGAAATTGTGTGGTGGTGAATAGTTTTGTGATTAGTGAATAGTTTAATATTGAATAATAGGATTAGTAGTTAATGCATATTGAGATTGTGAATAGTGGTGTGATAAATAAAATGTGGCTGTGAATGGTGAAATCATTGTGGTGAATAGTATGAAAGTAGTAATATGGATAGTTTTGTGCATAGTATATAGGAGAAGGAGTTGCCTTTAGTGGATAGTGTGGTGGTGATAAAGTAAACAGTATGATAAATAACACAGCAGAGAAAATGGAGGAAAAATGATGGAGGTAAAGTAGCATGCGAAGGTCACTCTGATAGGGAGGAAGGCGAGAAGGGAAAGAGGAGGAGGAGGAGAAGGAGAAGAAAGAGGAGGAGGAGAAGAAAGAGGAGGAGGAGAAGAAGAAGGAGGAGGAGAAGGAGAAGAAAGAGGAGGAGGAGGAGGAGAAGAAAGAGGAGTAGGAGAAGGATGAGGATGAGGATGAGAAGAAGAAATAGGAGTAGGAGAAGGAGGAGGAGGAGAAGAAGAAAGAGGAGGAGAAGAAAGAGGAGGAGGAGAAGAAAGAGGAGGAGGAGAAAGAGGAGGAGGAGGAGGAGAAGAAAGAGGAGGAGGAGGTTAAGGAGGACACGTTGTAAAAGAAAGAGGAGGGGCAATTATATATAGAGAGAAGGAGAGTAGGTAAAAGAGGGAGTGGAAAAAGAGGGGTAGGTGAAGGAGACGTAGGAGGGAGTAATGAAGGCGAGATAAGGAGAGAGAGAGAGAGAAAGAGAGGAAAGAGAGCAGGTAAAAGAGGGAATGGAAAAGAGGAGGGTAGGTGAAGGATAAGTAGGAGGGAGTGATGAGGGCGAGATAAGGAGAGAGAGAGAGAGAGAGAGGAAAGAGAGCAGGTAAAAGAGGGAGTGGAAAAGAGGAGGGTAGATGAAGGAGGCGTAGGAGGGAGTAATGAGGGCGAGATAAGGAGAGAGAGAGAAAGAGAGAGAGAGAGAGAGAAGAGATAAGAGAACAGGTAAAGGAGGGAGTGGAAAAGAGGAGGGTAGGTGAAACCGTGACATAATCTCCGGATTTGAGAATCAACGGAATTGACGGGGCGAGAAAGTATCCTTCCTAACGAATGATTGTCTCACGGAATTAGAAATCCCGGAACGCTGGAACACTGAGACTGAATTTACCGGAACAACGGAACAGAACAAATTATACAAAGTTTGCCACTCGATACCCAAGGCTGAAACAGAAGAAAATATGTGAAGTCCGCCAAAGTAGTGTTAAGTCTGAAAACTCGAAAACGCGGAACAACGGAACATCTAACAAGCCGGAACGAAGATAAGGAACACTTCGTATTCACGGAACGCCGGAACTGTGGAACAGCGTCAAGATTCGGAACGTCGGAACGGAGAAGTGAAGGAGGTCGCGCAGCCTTGAAGGAATTGGAACTCATTCCTAATCCTAATCCTGTCAGGACTGGAGTTCCATTCCAACCCGCTGCCCTCCAAGGGAATTGCCTCCTCCCCCTCTCACCCCTCCCCCTCTTCCCCCTCTTCCCCTTCCCGTTTTCCCTCCTTCCCCCTCTTCCCCCCTCTTCCCCCTCTTCCCCCTTTTCCCCGTTCCCCTCCCTCTCTTCCTCCTCTTCACCTTCTCTTTTTCCCTCTCTCCTCCCTCTTCCCCCCTCCCCCTCTTCCCCTTCCTATTCCCCCTACCTTTCTTCCCCCTCTTCCCATTCCCCTTTTCCCTCGTTGCCCCTCTTCCCCCTCTTCCTCTTCCCCTCCTCCCCTCTCCCCCCTCCCTCTCTCCATTCTCCCCGTCTTCCCCTTCCCACTCTTCCTCCTCTTCTTCCCCCTTCACCCAAACTCCCCCATCTCCCCCCCCCCCTTTCCTCATGCAAACCAGGGAACAATGCAAGAAAGAACACGAACCCATCAGCAAGGGAACTGATTTTTGTCCAAAGCGATGCAGGATGAGGCAGACGTCATCTACGTAGACTTTCAAGTATGCATGTATGCGTCCCATGTGCGTTTGTGTGTGTATGTTTGTGATCGCGTATGAAATCATATGTGTTTGGAGGACACATATAGATAGGTAGACAAATATGTGTGTGTTTGTGTGCATGGGTTTGTGTGTGCGTGTGTGTTTGTGCGTTTGCGTGCATGTGATAGATGATTGTGGATGTGTGACTGTGACTGAATGTTGGGAGAGGTGAGCACCACCATATACGTCATCACAAGATTGAACAACTTATATATATATATCGAAACATCAAAATACTTCGAATCATTTACGCGTGACTTTGTGAATGAGGAATCCAGATATCATCTCTTCCTTTTTGAAGTTGTCATTCTCGAGTTTTAACTTTGGGTCCCTCTTCGCGACCTAAGCGAAATTGCCTTCGCGAAGATCAAAGTCGCGTATCCCGAATACCATTTTTTTTTTTTTTTTGGGGGGCGGGGGGGTCTCAGGTTCCATGCGACTCGAGAGCTTGAAGACCCCCGAAGAACCGTGTCATGTCTTTTGATCGCGTCTCATGAGGGCTCTCCCAGGAGCTGTCGCCAGAGACTCCGCAGGATCTGTCTTCAGCTAGAGTTTTCACAATAGCTCTTGCAAGAGCTTTCGCAAAAAAAATCTATCAAGAGCTTACAGGGATTGAAAGTTTCCAAATCCACTTTTAGTTTGAGAACCAAGCCGTGGCTTCAGTGGCGTCTATACTCCTCCAAGTCAGCGACAAATACTTCGTAAATCGCCTTCATTGCCATGCTGGCACATTCAAGAATTCAAGAACCTCCAGGGCGTCCTCGAACTTGAAGATCGCCACCTCTCCACCTTTCTCGATCTCGTTCGCTCGTGTGATATCGCGATTTATCGCCCGTCGGCAGGATCTGAAGGATCTTCGGAGGAATCTGAAGAGGTCCTTGAGGGTCGTTGACCTCAGCATCCCTGTCGTCAGGACCAGATACGTGACGAAGACCTGTTCTCCAGACGCTTTGTCGATATCCTTTAAGTCTTTTGGTCTGTGCGCTCGAAGTCACCGGAGGAAGTGTGCTTTATCCCTTCGAAGACCTCTTTGGTAAACTTGGAAGCAGAAGTTATCTTTGGGAGTTCACTGGAGGAACATTTGGCAACAGTGGGAACTCACACTGGAATAATTTGTTACCTCGGGAGCTCTGGGAAGCCATTGGTACCCCTGACTACATATCATGACCTTTTAGGGAACAGTTGGCTCTCCTGTAGGAAATAGCTTTTCAGAGAGCTTTCTGAGAAGTATTCAGCTCCCTGAAAATCAAAAAGCTCCTCTGGGACTTCACTGGAAAATTGTGTCTCCTTTCATGGTCGGTGGGTCGGAGATGTCTCGAAAGGAAATTCTTTATGTCTTCAAAGTCATCCTCTTCGAAGTTCACTGTGAACCTGTTGGCTCCCCCTGGGAAGTCTTCCGAGATCAGTTGGCTCCCCTGGGAAGTCTTCCGAGATCAGTTGGCTCCCCCAGGAGCTGTTGGCGCCTCTGAAGGGATGGGTTGACATTAAGAACATTCATTAACAGATGGTTTTTCAGAGAGCTCCCAAAGAGGCATTTGGTTACCTCTTCATACGCATTGAGAAATAGTTACTTCCTTTTACGAACTTAAAAAAAAAAACAGTTGGTTCCCCTGAGAACTTAACAGAATGTAGTAAACTCCCCTGTTGATTAACTAGTATACATCAGGTTATGTACAATCTCAATAGAAAGCAGTTTGTGTCCCTGGGAACACATTGGGAAGCAGAGGTCTCAAATTGGGAAGTATTTAGTTCTCCTTGAATCACACTGAGAACCTTACCTTCCATCAGGATTCTTTAGAAAACAGATGGTATCAGTTTGGACTCGTGAGGACCCATCTGGATTTTTTTTTTTTTTTTTTCACATAGGGAAGAAGTTAGCTCCCTTAGGAAATAGTCAAGAAAGCAGTCTTTCCCTTGTTAACTCGCCACAAAGCACATATAGTACCTCCAACAGCTCCCTGGGAAGCAATTTGAACCCCTGTAAAGCAAATGGCCCCTTTGAAGGCTCGCGTGGGGGTAGTTGACTCACCGAACCACCTCTTCGAAGCGGTCGGTCCCCATGGGGGAGTCAGCCCGAGGCGCCTCGCCGTCTAAATCCTCAGACGGGAGAACCTCTCCTCTCCTTCGGTAAACACCGGACGGTGAATACCAATGAAGGCGAAGGAACGAAGGACAGCAAATATCAACAGACCACTTAAGTTCTTCTTAAGGTGTTTGCCTAAGAAGGAGCTTTTGGATGTTGTGGGCCTTGAGAGCAACTCTGAGGGGGAGGTCTCCTCTTCTGAAGGTGTTTGCCCAAGAAGGAGCTTTTGGATGTTGTGGGCCTTGAGAGCAACTCTGAGGGGGAGGTCTCTTCTTCTGAAGGTGTTTGCCCAAGAAGGAGCTTTTGGATGTTGTGGGCCTTGAGAGCAACTCTGAGGAGGAGGTCTCCTCTTCTGAAGGTGTTTGCCCAAGAAGGAGCTTATGGATGTGGTGGGCCTTGAGAGCAACTCTGAGGGGAAGGTCTCCGGCTTGAGTCAAGGGCAACAGGTGGCATGGGAAGGGTCGAGGACGAACTCTATCTTCTTTGAGTGTCACCTATCTGCCCCAGGGTGAACACAGAGTTCGAGTACACAGAAACGGTCTTGCAGTCCCACAACAAGGATTACAGTCTGAAGTACAATGTGTACAATGCAGTAAATAAATAATAATAATAAATAGATAAAAAATAAACAAATAAAATCTGTTTGCCTTAGCCAGAATAAAATTTCTGAAATGTGACTTCGGATTGAGGTCCTCTAAGTCTACCTATCGACCTCTTCTGTACTAGACGGTCCCTTTCCTTTTAGTTCGTTTGCCGTCAGTCTTATTTTATTCATCTCCATGGGATCCTTTCGCAGTGTTCTTCCACTGTTACGTCTGTACACCCACATGACGTCACATCAATGACGTCACACATCCTTTGTGTCACACAGTGAAGTCACAAGCCCTATATTCTTCCACTGTTACGTTAGTACACCCACATAATGACGTCACATCAATGACGTCACAATATTTGTGTCACAGTGACGTCACCAACCATATACAGAAGACGGAATGGACGTAACCAAAACCTCAGAAAATTCAAAATAATTTCATTTCGGATCGGATCCAATCCCATCCAGTCACGGTATCCGTCAGCTCGAATCTCCCGCTCGGATTTGAAAGGGATTCGAAGAGGAATCGATCCCGGCTCGGGTCATAACAACTTACCCGAGTTCGGATCCGGTGGGACTCGCCATGTCCGGGCATCTTTCGTCACGGGAATCTGAGTAACTGGAACCGGTGAATGTGTTTGTGGCTCCTGGAAACTGGAAGTTTGTTCTTATGGAAACGCAATGTTTGGACTGAGGAAACATTCTTCTTCTTCTTTTTCTTTTTCTTTTTCTTTTTCTTCTTCTTTCTTCTTCTTCTTTCTTCTTTCTTCTTTCTTTTTCTTTCTTCTTCTTTCTTCTTTCTTCTTCTTTCTTCTTCATTTTCCAGAACTTGGAGTCCCAGATCACCCATGATGTACTATATGTACTGTAAAGATATATTTCTTTGTTGTTACAGTCTTGCAGTTTTATGATACAAAAAAACCCTCACTATAAGAAATAACCATTTAGAAATATGTAAATTCCTCAATATCCCCAATTTCCTCAAATTCCCCAATTTCCTCAATTTCCCCTAATTTCCTCAATTTCCCCAACTTCTGGTACATGATGGAGCTGTTTGTGGTGTTCCATAAGGTCATAAATAAGTTCTTAGAAAGACAGACTCTCCCCTCCCTCCCCTACAGACACCCTCCCTCACTCCTCACTCTCATCCCTACTCCCACCTGCGTCCCTCTCTGTCCTCCCTAATCCGAGATTCCCCAGAAAGGGGAGTTCCCGGACTCCTAGTGCCACCAGGAGCAGAAGTCTCCTCCAAGTAGATCCTGGCGTTTCCTTTTGCAAAGAGTTCTTCTTTGACGTCTTCGTCTTCGTCTTCTTTTGGACCAGAAGGAACGGACCTTCTGTGTAAACCGGAGTGGGTAGTCTCAGCTTCGGAAGATCTCTTCCTCTCTTCCTCTCTTCCTTTACCTCCTCTCTCCTCTCTTCCACCTCTCACTTCTCCACCTTCTTCACTTCCTCCTTCCTTTCTTCCTCCTCCTCCTCTTACTCGTTTTTCTGCTCTATATTATCATAATTATTTTCTGTTATTGTTATTATTATTAATATTATTATAGTTATTATAAGTAATAATAATAATAATATCATTATTATTGATATTATTATTGTTGTTGTTATCATTGTTATTACTATTATAATTACTGTTATTATTTTCATATCAATAGTAATAGAATTAACATTTGTAACAATTCTGCACATCATTTTCCTCCTCGTGTATCCATTCCTCTTCCTTACCTCGTGAAAAGCCCTTCGGCCTCCGAGGTCTCCCCACTGACATATTTCACACACGTAGTCACACAAACACATTCAAATACATACGCCCACAGGAAGGGGAGAGGAAGGAGGAGGAGAAGGGAGAGGAGGAGGAGAGGAGAAGGAGGAGGAGGAAGCGGAGGAGGAGGAGCCAGAGGAAGAGGAGGAAGAGGGGAGAGGAGGAGGAAGGTGGGGAGAGGAGGAGGAAGAGGGGAGAGGAGGAGGAGGAAGAGGGGAGAGGAGGAGGAGGAAGAGGGGAGAGGAGGAGGAGGAGGAGGGGAGAGGAGGAGGAGGAAGAGGGGAGAGTAGGAGGAAGAGGGGAGAGTAGGAGGAAGAGGGGAGAGGAGGAGGGAGAAGAGGGGAGAGGAGGAGGAAGAGAGGAAAGGAGAGAGTTGTTCATTCTGTGTTCCTTGTGACTCTCCCCTCGCCTAATCTTTCCTTTCTCCCCTCGCTGTTCCGCTGTGACGCTTTGGTTTCGGACTCTCTGCACAAGACGTGGACTTTCGGGATTGAGGATCCAAACCGACAGCCCTTAGTGATTGCTACTTGCCCTGGCAATGTAAGCACTTAGGGTAATGGTCATAGCTTCAGTTGCAGCTAAGAGCCTCTATGCGTATTTTAAGTGTTCTTCCCACGTCCCAGTTCACTCTATTAACTCCCATTTCTCCCCTTAACTCCCTAAAATATTCCCCCAAAATAAATTTCTCTCCCGAAATATTTTCCTTCCCAAAATCTTTCTCCTCCTTTTCCTTCTCCCCATTTTGTCTTCAGACTTTTTTCTACTAATTTCTATTTCCCCCCCAAATTCCCTAAAATATCCCCCAAAATAAAATTCTCCCCCGAAACCCGAAATATTTTTCTTCTCAAAAATCTTTCTCCTTTTCTTTTCTCCTCCCCATTTTGTCTTCAGTCTTTCTCTACCATTTCCTTCTCCCCCCTAAGCTACTCTCTCTCTCCACCTTCTCTCGTTATTTGTTCATCTCTCTCTTCTCTTTATATCTCTTTTCTCTCTCTACCTCTTTTTGGTTGCTTTCCTTGTCCTCCTTACCCCCTCACCCACTTTTCCTCCCTATATTTATCCCTATGACGATTAATAAAATTGCCTGACGGCAGTCTGAATAAACACCAAAATAGACTGACCACTTTCAATCCCGTGGTCGCCTTTATATATTTTGTTCTGGCAAATACCAAAAGGAATAATTCCCATTTCTAATCCTTCTCTCCAAGTTCTTAAGTCGCTTTTCTTCAAACTCAAATTCGTTGTTTTCGTTTTCTAATTATTCTTTCTTCGTTCCTTTGTTCTTTCTTCGTTTTCTTCTCTCTTTCTCTTTTTCCCCCTCTTCTTGAGTTTCCCCCCCTCTCCCCACTTTTATAACCTCTGTCACCCCACTCTCTAACTTTCCTTTCGCACCCCATCTCTAATTTTCCTCGTTTTCTTCTTCTCTTTTTTTATTTTCTTCCCCCATCTTCCTTCCTCTTTTTCTTCTGCTCAGTCCCTTCTTTCTTCCTCTTTTCTTCTTCATCTTTATCTTCTTCATTATCGATCATCATAATCTTGATCGTCATCACTGTCATCATTAATATTATTATCATCATCATCATCATCGTCGTCGTCGTCGTCATCATCATCATCATCGCCATCACCATCATCATCATCATTACAATCATCATCATCAACATCATCATCACAATCATCATCATCATCATCATCATCATCATCATCATCATCACAATCATCATCATCAACATCATCATCACAATCATCATCATCAACATCATCACAATCATCATCATCATCATCATCACCATCATCACCATCATCTTTGTCTTCGTAGTCGTCATCCTGACCTCGTTGTTGTCCTCCTTGTCTTCAAACTTCAAATCCATCTCCACCTCCACCTCCTCCACCACCCCTTCCTCCTCCTCCACCTTGTCCTTCACCTAATCCCAACACTCTATCAAAACCCTCCTCCGCCACTCTAACTCCTCTTGCTGGCTGATCCTCTCCTTCGTACGTGCCCCTCTTCTCTCTCTCTCTCTCTCTCTCTCTCTCTCTCTCTTTCTCTTCTCTCCCTTTTTCTCTCCCCCCCATTTTCTCCCTCTCCCTTTTTCTCTATCTTTCTCTCTCTCTCTCCCCCCCCCTCTCTCTCTCTCTCTCTCTCTCTCTCTCTCTCTCTCTCTCTCTCTCTCTCTCTCTCTCTCTCTCTCTGTCTCTTTCTCTCTCTCTCCCTCTCTCTTTCTCTCCCTCCCCCTCCTTCCCTCTCTCTTCCTCTCTCCCCTCTCTCTTCCTCTCTCCCCTCCCTCTCTTTTCCTCTCTCCCCCTGTCTCCCCCTCCCTCACTCTTACCCCTCCTTCTCTGTCTCACCCCTCCTTCTCTCTCTCCTTCTTTCCTCTCTTTACTGTTTTCTTTTCCTTCCTCTTTCTTGTCTTTTTTATCCCTCTTATTTCCAGCTTTTCCCTCTCTGTTCTCTTCTATTCGTCTCTTTCTCACTCCTAATCCACCCTCCTTTCCCTCCTACTCTCCCAACTCTCTTTCCTACTCCTTGCTCTCTACCTCTCTCCCTCCTACTCCTCTCTTTCTCCCTCGTAATCCTCCCTCTTAGTTCCCTCTTCCTCCTATTCTTCCTCTCCCTCCCTCTCCTCCTTCTCCTCCCTCACGTTTATCCCTTTCTCCCTCGTAATCCTCCCTTTCTGCTTCCTCTCTCTCCTTCTCTTCCTTTCCCTCTCACTCCTCCCTCTCCTCCTCCTCCTCCCTCTCCTCCTCCTCCTCCTCCCTCTCCTCCTCCTATCCCTCCCTCTTTCCTTCCTCCCTCGTAATCCTCCCTCTTTCCTTCCTCCTCCTCCTCCTCCTCCTCCTCCTCCCTCTCCTCCTCCTATCTCTCCCAGTCTTCCTTCCTCCCTCGTAATCCTCCATCTTTCCTTCCTCTTCCTTCTTCCTCTTCCCCTCCCTCTCCCTCCCTCCTCCTCCTCCTCCTCCTCCTCCTCCTCCTCCTCCTCCTCCTATTCCTCCCAGTCTTCCTTCCTCTAGATACAGTTAAACTGGATTACGACGACAAAGCTTGAGCACGGGAGACCTTTTGGTCCAAAACGAGGTCAAATCCACTTACTGTCATCATCCACTTACTGTCATACTCCACTTACTCTCATCCTGCTCTCTCCATCCACTCTCATCTTCCACCTACTCTCCTCCTTCACTTCCATAGGTCACATCCTTTCATTTATTATTATTCATGTTAATTTATTATTATTTACTATTTACCTGTTTGTTTACTATCTAACTTTACTTATTTATTTACTTATTTTATTTATTATTATTTATATTATAGTTTTTATTCATTTGTTTATTTATTTACTTATTATTATTGATATAATTTTATTTATTTATTTATCATTATATATATATATATATATATATATAATATATAATATATAATATATATACATAAATATATATATTTTTTTTTCATCCGACCTAGTTATGGACCAAAAGGTCTCCTGTCGGCATTCTCCTCCTTTGTAATCCTTCGTAAATCCTTTGTAATCCTCCCATTATAAATAAAATCGCCTGACGACGTCAGCTTCCAGAGGGGAAAGGATCACGCGGAAGGGAAGGGGCTTGGCGAAGGGGGCGACAGTCGAATTGAAGGAGGATTAAGATGGATTAACCCCATCCAACCGGGGAGTGGGTTAATGGATTTTTAATCCATCTAATACCAGGCGATTTTATCCGTCTATAGCGGGTCCTTGGAGTGATGATAAATAGCACCGTTTTCAGACACCAGCATTACTATCAATATTATCACCAACACCGCTTATATACCATCACTCACCACCACCACCACTGTTGTCACCTTTAGTATCACCAACATCACATATACCATCACCAACACCACATATACCATCACCAACACCACATATACCATCAGCCACCACATATACCATCAGCCACCACATACACCATCAGCCACCACATATACCATCACCAACACCACATATACCATCACCAGCACCACATATACTATCACCACCACTGTCGTCACCATTAATATCACCAACACCACATATACCATCACCAACACCACATATACCATCACCAACACCACATATGCCATCACCAACACCACATATGCCATCACCAACACCATATATACCATCACCAACACCATATATACCATTAGCATCATCACAAATATCACCGTCACATATACTATCACCATCTCCATCACCACTACCACCAGTGGCATAAAGACCACTACTATCACAAATACCACTACCAACGTAACAATCCCTACTATTTCCACCACTACGATCATCGCTACTGCTACCACCATCATTACTATCACCATCTACACCTCTATCACCACCATGCTAGTTACTATCTCCTTTACCACGACTACTATTACCACCACCACCATAACTACCACTAACACCACCATCGTCCCAACTACCGCTAGCACCACTACCATTACCACCACCACAACTACCACCACCATCACTAATACCGCTGTCACCACAACTATCACTAACACCATCATTACCACCACCACAACTACCACCACCATCATCACCACTACCGCTATCACCACCACGACTACAACTGCCTCCACCATCGTCACAACTACCGCTATCACCACCATCGTTACAACTACCGTTATCACCACAACTACCACTACCACCACCATCGTCACAACTACCGTTACCACCACCATCGTCACAACTACCGTTACCACCACCACTATCACCACCACTACCGCTATCACTACCACGACTACAACTACCACCACCATCCTCACAACTACCGCTATCACCACCAACACCGTCGCGCCACCAAGGCTGAATCACCACCACCACCACCGCCATCACCAACAACATCCTCGTCCCCGACTCGCTCACCTGGACGCTGGGAAGCAGATCAATGCGACCAGGCTCATCCACCCAGCCACCCCACGCCCAGCCCTCCAGCCCCCAGCCCCCTCCAGCCCCCAGCCCCCTCCAGCCCCCAGCCCCCTCCAGCCCCCAGCCCCCTCCAGCCACCCACTCAGCCAACCGCGAAGAAAAACTTGAAACTAAAAAAAAAAAAAAAAAAAAAAAAAATCCCCGAAGAACGCCGAGGAGCCTTCGGGAGAGTCTGTGACCGTTTTCAGAGGGTCGGGGCCGCGACTTTTGCTCTTCATGGGGCGGCCGCCTCTAGCACGTGGGCGTTAGCCAGAAGAAAGTATACACGGGATGGCCACCCTTTACCTGAATAAAACCACGTGTCGTTAGCCAGGATGATATGTATAAATTGTGCCACCCGTTCTTCATCTCCACCCACCTTCGTCTTCCTCTCCTTCTGTACTTGTTTCGTTTATTTTTATTCAGCCTATTATGTCCTCCCCCTGCCTACTTACCTTCTTTCATAACTGGGCAATTATTATTCCAGTCCAAAAATAATTACTATTCCCCCCTCTCTGTCTATATGTTTCTCTCTCTGTCTCTCTCTCTCTCTCTCTCTCTCTCTCTCTCTCTCTCTCTCTCTCTCTCTCTCTCTCTCTCTCTCTCTCTCTCTTTCTCCCTTCCCTACCTCTCTCTCTCCTCTCCCTACCTCTCTTTCTCTCTCCCTACCTCTCTATCTATCTATCTATTTCTCTCTCTCTTTATCTCTATCTCTTCCTACCTCTCTCTCCTTTTCTCTCTCTCCCCCTACCTCTCTCTCTCCCTACCTCTCTCACCCTCCCTACCTCTCTTTCTCTCTCTCCCTACCTCTCTTTCTCTCTCTCCCTACCTCTTTCTCTCTCTCTCTCTATTAGTTTTTTTTCACCTGAATAGAATCGCTTTGCGTCAACCAGGTCCAACGTTCAAGTCGACAGTAGGTTTACTGTGGAAGGAGGAGAGTCTTAGATTACTCTAACCGAATGGTAACACACATGTCCCTAACTAGAACAGTGGCCACGGCTTTGGCCTTGCTTACTATGCATGGAACACAACAGTATTATACCCGAACCGCATCAAGATTATGCTACGTTATATATGTCATACCACAGTATATGCTCTATACTGTTATTATTCTGTAGTTTCGTACTGCCGTATCTTGTATTGTTTTCATATCCACTAATAAGAAATAGTGTATTTAAAATCATGATTGTCGTCGACGTATCTAGTATTGTTACAAGACGGAGAACTCATTTCGCTCCTTGATGTTCTTCTCCTTTTCGTCATGTCCATGAGAAAGCAAAAGAAAGAAGAAAGATCATTTCAAAGAGAAGAACATGTATGTATATTATCATTTTACCTCTTCACTAGACATACGTTTGTTTTGGCTGCCGTCAAACGATTTTAGTCAGCCGAGGGAAAAGGAGGAATTACTGACAATATGGTGGTGGTGTCCGCGTGTCTGGAGGTGGGGATGTGGAGTTTGTGAGAATGAGAGTGGAGCGTGGGAGTGGATAGCAGTAGCTAGTGATGGACGTGTTCGCACTATTTAGTTGTCACTTATTATTTTTCTCTTCCTTTCTTCTTTCTTTAATTTCCTCTTTTCTTGTCTCTCATTTATACTCGTTTATTCTATTCTCCCTTGTCACATCTCATTTCTATATGTAAACATATATATACATATGTGTATATATATATATATATATATATATATACAGTATATATATATATATATATATATATAGATATATATATATATATATATGCAAAGTAGACAACTTGAAAAAAAGAAACTAACGAAGCAGAGCGCTTTCGTATATTACATCTTTTTGCACTGGATGTAATAACCAAAAACGCTCTGCTTCGTTTGTTTCTTTTTTCCAAGTGGTCTACTTTGCGTAAGTGAGCACATGTACCCGTGTTCTTATTAGCATATATATATATATATATATATATATATATATAATATATATATATATATGTAAACCTTTTCTCCTCTTTCTTAATATTTTCTGTTCATGTCATTCTGCCATATTCCTGTACAATCTGTTCAGTATTTCTGATTCTCGCCTTCTCTCTCTCTCTCTCTCACCTCTTCGTCACCTTTATATCTACATTTGTTTATATTATTTTGTCCCTTCACTTCGCGTTATTTCTTATTCACATCTTCTTCGCTGCTTTCTCCTTTTTCTTTCACGGATGCATTTATGTTATTCCTTTTTTCTTTTACGCAGTTATGGAGTAATTAAGAATGAAACGAAAATTTTTAGAGGGAAGCTGGAAAAAAATTACGTCATCACTGACATCAATGACGTCGTCACTGACATCAGTGACGTCATCACATACACCAGTGACGTCATCACTGACATAAATGGCGTCATTACTGGCATTGACGTCATCATTGAATCATTGACGTCATCACTGATATCACTGACGTCATCTTTGACATCAATGACGTCATTGATGTCAAGAGTCTTGAGTATGGGTGTGGCTATGACTACATCGTCTCCTCGTGAGTGCAAACCCTCCAATGTTCGATCCCCAGTGACGTCTGAGGGTTGTCCTAGCATATAGGGACAAGGTTGCCGCATCTGGAGCTGCTAAGTGCCTCCTGGTGTATGTGCTTGAGTGACTCTTTCCCTTCTGTGACGTCTGGAGAATTTTTTCTAATTGGGAATCTCTAAAAATCGGAAGTTTCCTATAATCGGAACGAAAATTTCCGAAATCTAGAAGCACTTTCTAGTCAATTTCAAAAAGGTGTTTGTTTCGGTATCGGAGCTTTCCGAATTTTATAAATCCAAATAGAGAAAATTCGACTTTTTTAGATTTTGGGTCTAGACTTTATCGGGCGATTTTATTCAGCTGGGGAGCGGACGTTGGGAAAAATTGGGTTTCTCTCTCTCTCTCTCTCTCTCTCTCTCTCTCTCTCTCTCTCTCTCTCTCTCTCTCTCTCTCTCTCTCTCTCTCTCTTTCTATCTCTCCCTCCCCTCTCTCTCTTTCTATCTCTCCCTCCCCTCTCTCTCTTTCTATCTATCTCTCCCTCTCTATCTCTCTCTCTCGCTCCCTCTCTCTCTCTCTCTCTCTCTCTCTCTCTCTCTCTCTCTCTCTCTCTCTCTCTCTCTCTCTCTCTTCCCTCTCTTTCTTTCTCTCTATAAATGTATGTATGATGTGTGTGTGTGTGTGTGTTCGAATCCATTCGCTTGATTCTGTTGTCCTCCCTCCCTGTGTTCGGCCTCTCAAACTCTATCTGTCTGTCTGTTTGTCTGTATGTCTGTATATCTGTATGGCTGTCTGGTCTTCTCTCCCTTCCCAGAAAGCCTTATCCTCTTTAAAATCCAGTATACGCCTTTGCTCTTTCCTCCTCTGTTTTTTTCATTATTATTTTGTTTTTCTTTTTTTCTCTCTATTCCTCTGTACGTCTTCTTCCTTTTATCTTACCTTTTCTGCTCCCTTTCTTCGCTCTTTTTTTCTTTCCTTTCTCTCGATTCTCTTTTTATTTTGTTTTATTTTTCTTCTTGGACAGTCTCTCTCCCCCTCTCGTGTTCCATTTCCATTCCAAATCTCAGTCCTTCCCGCACCTCTCGTAGCAAAACATCTCTCACGGTTTTCTAACAATTGCGGTCTCTGAGTTTTCCATGCATATACTTTTTCGTACTTTCCTTCTCCTACTCCTCCTCCTCCTCCTCTTCTTCCTTAGCCTCCTTATCCACCCTCTCTTCCTCCTCCTCCTCCTCCTCCTCCTTTTCCTCCTCCTCCTCCTATTCCTCCTCTTCCTCCTTTTCCTCCTCCTCCTCCTATTCCTCCTCTTCCTCCTTTTCCTCCTCCTCCTTTTGCTCCTCATCCTCATTTTCCTCCTCATCCACTTCTTCCTCTTCCTCCTCGTCCTCCTCCTCTCCCTCCTCCTCCTTCTCTTCCTCTTCATCCTTTACACCTTTCTTCGCTTCTACCTCCTCGCCCAGTTCCCCTTCCTCTTCCTTCTCTTTCACCTGCACATACTTCACCATTACCTTCCCTTCCACCTTCTCCTCGCCCAATTCCTCTTCCTCATCCTTCTTCTTCTCATTCTTCTTCTCCTCCTCCTCCTCTCCCTTCGCCACGCTTCTCCTTCCTCCTTGCCCTCCTCATCTTCCTCCTCGTTCTCCTCCCTTCTCCTCTTTGTCCCCCTCGTCCTCCCCTTCCTCCTTCTTTTACCCTCCCTTGCCTACTCTATTCTTTTCCCCCTCTTTGTCTTCTTCCTTCTTCTCCCCATCCTGCTCCTCCACCTCCTTCTCCTCCTCCTCCTCCTCCTCCTCCTCCTCCTCCTCCTCCTCCTCTTCACCAACTTTTCTTTTGTGTTTCGCTGAACTTACACGGTTGCTGGTCTCACGCCGTACACCTCTCACGGGCTCAGCCTTTTACCGACACTCACCACCCTTCTCACGCTCTGCGTTCCTCATACTCACCTGATCCTCTCACACCCATGCCTTATGGTTTCTCACGTCTACTTCTCACCTTGTATTTTCACGGGGGCCTCTATCTCTCACGCCTCTTTCCTTCGTGTATATTGTCTTCATGTGTGTCACAGTCTTCGTCTCTCACGAAAAGCCTCTCACGAACTCTTCCTGATGAAAGTGTACAACTCTCACGAATACGTCTCCTTACCGTGAGAACGTCTATTTGAAAAATTAATTGTCTCACTGTGTAACCTGTCTCACGTGGAGTTTAAGGTATTAATGTTCTTGGCGCCAGGAGATTTCATTCAGCTCTTTGGCGCCGGATTGGTTGGTAAGCAGTCTACCATTGGCGCCACATGCAATGCCATTCTAAAAAGCGAAAGTGGGCCATCTTGGATTTACGATTCTTCGTTTGTATAAGTTGATGACAATAATCATAACCTTCATTCAACCTAACCTAACGTAATGTAACCTAACCTAACCTAACCTAACCTAACCTAATTAACAACCTAACCTAATCTAACAACCTATCCTAACCTAATCTAACCTAACCTAACCTAACCTAATCTTTACTCAACTGTTGATATTTGGCTTACTGGGGTGACAGTTCTTCAGGTGCGATCTCATGGGGTGACGATTCTTCATGTGGGCGTTATGGGGTGACAGTTCTTCAGGTGCGATCTCATGGGGTGACGATTCTTCATGTGGGCGTTATGGGGTGACAGTTTTTCATGTGTCCCGATTACCCTTACATATATAAGGTTACTAGTGACTGCCACTAGCCCAAGCTGTCTTCTCCCATGCGACAGAGGCAACGGCTTCAGCCACAGATAAGCGCCTCTTGTCGTAACTTCCTCATCTTTCTGGTAATTTCAAGGACCTTGTTGTCAAAACTCTGGTTAAAGTCTGTTGCTGAGGTTTGGGAGTATGATAGGTTCAGGGATAGTGTTAGAGGTGAAATCAGTATTGGAAATACTAGCAAGAATGAACCTTATTGACTCAAAGTCTTGCTCTCTGAGATTAAGAACATCATCCGCCCAGCTGGTTGACTCAGAAGGTAGAATCGCCTTCGGTATAGCATCACGACCCAAGTTGAACAGATTAATGATCAATTATCTAATTAATTAACTAATTAATCGTTATCACCGACAACGCAATAGCGACATCATAGCCAAGGATGTTAATGACAGCAATTTTGATAGGTTAAGTTTGTAA
>NC_134818.1:4237912-4240412 GCF_046742065.1 Oratosquilla oratoria
AATGGAAATAAACTCATCTGCTGGGATTCGAACTCCCGCCTGAGCGGCTTGCGTCTTACAAGACGAGAATCGTACCATCACGCCATCCTGACCCTACATAATGTGTGTGTATATATATATATATATGTGTGTGTGTGTGGGTGGGTTGTTGGGTGTGGGTGTATATGTATGTGTATATATGTATGTATGTGTTTTACTCAGGGTTTCATCCAAACCGAGTAAAATAATCTGACGTTAGCTTAAGCAAAACTCTCTCTCTCTCTTACTCTCTCGCCTTCTCAGATTTCTTTAAGAGACATGGCCTTATGACCCCGACAATTATCACAAGGATCTGAACGAGAAAACTCTCGCCTTCCCGCGCACACACACAAAAAAAAAAGAAAAGAAAAAAAAATCCTCGAAAAAAAATCTCCGAAAAATCCCTGGACCTCGAGTTGCACTGGACCATACGTCTTCCTTCCACCCGGCCCCCCCTTTTCATAAAACATCGTTCATGATCCTTTCCTTTTCGTCCCGCCAACACGTTATAATTTGAACCCAAGGCTGAACGATGCTTTTAGGTTTTTACACGACGGGTGAGATTTAGAGTCGCACCTTCGTGCTTGTGTTGTAGGAATGATGAGGAAGAGGAGGAGGAAGAAGAGGAAGAGGAGGAGGAGGGGAGGGGGAGGCAGAGTTTTAGGGTGGGTTTGGGGGGATAACAAGATAAAGATCCCCCCTCCCCATCTCACTTAACACCCTCCCCTCTCAGACTTGGCTGGGCCATTTGTTCTTATATATGTGCCCTCTCTCACATTCCGCTCCTTTAACCCCTTTTACCTGACCTGACGTCATCGCGAGTTATGACGTAGCAGTGACGTAAAGTCTTTGTGTTAAGGATAGGAGGAGGGGCTTGTGTGCGAAGTCTCTTTATGTTGGGAGGTTGATTAGGGGCAAAATAGTGATGATAATCTTTATGTATTTTCTTTTTTTCTTTTATTGATTTATTTATTTTATTTCATTTTATTTGTTTATTGTTTTGATTTTTTCTTTCGTATTTAGATATTTTGTTTATATTATTTTATTTTCAAAAAAATATTTGTTTATTTTATTTTATTTTTTCGTTTGAATTGATTAATCCATTTGAATCAGTGTTGCAATTTGGAAATAATGTATTACAGATTTATTTGTTGTATTTATATATTTTTATTCATCTTTTTTATTTAATTTGTTTATTTTATTTTATTTCATTCATTCGTATGAATTAATTAATCCATTTGAGTCAGTGTAGCAATTTGGAGATGATGCACTACAGATTTTGTATTTATTTGTTTTATTTATATATTTTATTATTCATATTTTTATTTAATTTGTTTATTTCATTTTATTTCATGTATTCATATGAATTAATCCATTTGAATCAGTGTTGCAATTTGGAGATAATACACTACAAATTTGTTTTTCTAATTGATGTTATTCTAACCGATGTTATACTAATGTTATTCTAATGTTATTCTAATGTTATGATAACTAATTTAAGATTTCATGATCCAACAACCATAACTCGGGAGTTCTACTTAAGACGTTTTAGAACATGTGAAACCTTAGCCACTTACTCTAACATTAAATCATTTTAGTTCTAGTTAGTAGTTGATACTCTGTGCTAACTAACCTCCTTCAGAGAGGGAGAAGGGATCAACGCTAATCCGTGGTTAAGCAGAAACTTAAACTTGAGAATTTATAGTCGCCATCTTGAAGATTTAGTAGTATTTCGTGGGCAATAACCAACGCTTCTGCACTGGGGACAATATTGAACCGAAGATTGGGGAGTGGGACAGATGGTAAAGGAAAGTTTTAAGAAGGGAGGAGCCAAGATAAGAGAGGAGAGGGAGTGAACGGGAGTGGAGTGTGTGAGGATGGAGTGGGCGGGAGTTGATTTTGTGCCTTTTTTTTTTTTTTTTTTTTTTGCTACCTCACTTGTAAGGGGAAAAAGTCTTTGGTGTATGTATTAATGAAGAAGAAAAGAGGGAAAGTTTAATTTAACAGTCATCAGCATAAGTTTTTGGGTTTGAGATGAGAGCCCAAATATGAAAGAAATCTGGGTGACCCTGGTCCGTAGGGGTGTTGCAAAAGTTCCAGAAATATGAATTCTATGAAAATTATGTATTGTTGACAACTGAACGACTGTAGTGGTAGCCTAATGTTTTATTTTTTTAAATAGATTTCTGTTCGCCCATTTTGGCTCCCATTTATTTATTTGTTTGTTATGTGTCTGTTTATTATCATTTCCTTAATTATCATTTATTATTATTTGTCTGTCAATTTATTGTTATTTAATATTTACCTGTATATTATTTAACTTTACCTATTTATTTACCAATTTTATTTATTATTATAAATATTATAATTTTACTTATTAATTTATCATCATTATATATATATATATATATATATATATATATATATATATATATATATATATATATATATACTTTTTTATCTATTAATTTATTTATTTGTT
>NC_134818.1:4245412-4272912 GCF_046742065.1 Oratosquilla oratoria
CAGGCCTTTGTGTGCATAGGTGATTAAAGGGGCGTGTCTACGTCTTGTGCCTATTATTTGGGCGTGCCTGTGACTGACAGGAGGCACAGACAGGGATGGTGTATAGGGTCTATGGACAGGTGCTACCTGTAGGTCTTCTGATAGGAACTGCCGTCTCCGTCCATCAAACTGTCTATCTTTCATAATGCATTGTGTCCTCCTGTCAGTTTAAGTAAACGAGTCTTTGTGTGGGTAGGTCCGCCTTTATCTTTCTATTATTAGTATTTTATTATTATTATTATTATTATTATTATCATTATTGTTATTATTATTATTATTATTATCATTACTATTATTATCGTCATCACTATTATTATTATTTTTATCATTATTGTTATTATCATTATATTATTATTATTATTGTTATTATCATTATTATTATTTTATTATTATCATTATTATTTTATGACATTATTATTATTATCATTATTGTTATTGTTATCATTATTACTATCATAATCATCATCATAATCGCGATGGACTTTTTTATGGTATTTGGAAGACGACTTTATTCGGCTAATTTTGAGGATCACGGTCCTTTGGATCTTCGTTCAATCCAGTGTCCATCTCTATGAATACACTTGTTCACTGATATGCGATGTATATATGTGTATGTTTGTGTGTGCGTGTTTGTGTGCGTTTGATTCCCCTTGGTCTTATATCACGTGTTAGATTCGTGTGTACGCGCGCGCGTGTGTATGTGTGTGTGTGTGTGTGTATGTGTGTGTGAGAGAGAGAGAGATTGCTTATATATTAACATGTATTTGCTCCAGGTTCACTGAGTTCTAATACATGTCCCCTTTTTGCTGTATAAAACAAAAGTACAGGTAACTATTATCTGTCTACATGAGTTCCTCACTCAAAAATATGTGTACAAAAATAGTCTTATCCGTAATCTAGGATCCCATTTAGACGATCTTATCCAACCAAAGGTGAGACTGTGGAAAAAGCAAGGCTCTCTCTCTCTCTCTCTCTCTCTCTCTCTCTCTCTCTCTCTCTCTCTCTCTCTCTCTCTCTCTCTCTCTCTCTCTCTCTCTCTCTTCCTATCCCTTCCTATCCCTTCCTCTCCCTCTCTGTCCCTCTCTCACTCACGATCTCATTCTCTCTCTTTCTCCCTCTCTCTCTCTCTCTCTCTCTCTCTCTCTCTCTCTCTCTCTCTCTCTCTCTCTCTCTCTCTCTCTCTCTCTCTCTCCCTCTCTCCCTCTCTCTATCTATCTATCTATGTCTATATATGTATCTGCCAAAATAAAGTAAATAAACAGCGTGAAGGACTTCAGCATTTTAGAGAAGAACCTCTCAACCAGCAAGAACTGAATAGAATTAGATCACTGTAACAACGTGAGGACAGATTTATGAACCCGACGTTTGTCTTGCACGTCCGCTACATGCAGACTGAAACAGACCCTCCCCTGAGCACCCACCTCATTACTCTCGCCGGTCTTAAGCGCCAAAGAATTTATGGGCGTGTGTTTAACGCGGTGAACCATTACCCAGCAGGGTTAAACTAATGTACTGAGGCCCAGAGGTTGTATCGTCCCGCTGGGGATAACCTGGTGGTCCTGCAAAGGATCATCAGACTATCACCACTTGTCGGATGGCTAGACTGAATAAAGACTCGATGAGATTAAGGTTACATTATGCGAGTGTCGTCGGGGAATGGTCAGTTCCGGATAGTTCCTTTTGCACCATCAAGTTTGGTGCAATGGTAACGTCCTTGCTTTTTGGTAAACAGTCGCGCATGCAAGAGATAAAGTCATAGTAAGGAACTTTTATTGATAGTTTTATTCATTTGTTTATTTTGTCTATTTATGTGTTTCTATAATTCTATTTTGCAATTATATTAATTGTTTATATTCATATTTACATATATACAAATATATATATATATATAATGTTTGTGTGTGTGTACATATATGCATATATATATGTATATAATTTTTTTTTCACATGAAGAGTAACACTATAAGCTTTTTTCATGTAAAACCAGATTATTTTATTTAGGTAAAGGATATAATTCTGACCCATTTTTACACTTTGTACATTCATACTCTCACATTTTTATTCTAATTTCTCACAAGATCTCACTATTTCATTCCCTGGATGTCTCACTCCCTCGCCCCAGTCCCCCACCCACCCACCCACTCACTCACGTTCTCACGTTCCTTCTCTTCTTTCTTGGCAGGTAAGCCCCGATAAGAAGCTCCTTGTTGCGACATTTGTTCTCACGCTGTGAAGGAGGTCCCGGTAAGTACGAGAAACTTCTCACGTTTTCTCACGGAATTGCTTCATGAGCGAAAACAAGGTAAATCTCTGTGTGTGTGTGTGTGTGTGTGTGTGTGTGTGTGTGTGTGTGTGTGTGTGTGTGTGTGTGTGTGTGTGTGTGTGTGAAATTATGTGCGTGTTTCTGTACTTTCATATGTTTCTGTTATGATCTAATAAAGAATTTGTACAAAAGTATTCTTAAGTGTATACACATAGGTTTACTTTATGTATGCGCTAAAGTTGAGACGTATATGTCTTTCTTTGATATCTTGGCTTTTGTATATTGTATATACACAGGCACACATATGCATGCACACACACATATATATTTATATATATGTTTTATATATTTATATATAATATATATATGTATATATATAATATGTATATATATATACATATGTATATATGTATTTATATATATATATATATATATATAATATGTGTGTGTGTATGTCTGTGTATGTTTGCGTGTTTAAATTTTCGTACATATTTCCTTCCCCCCGGGCAGTTTCTGGAAGTGCCAATTAGTGGAAAAGGCCTGCGCTCGTTGTTCGCCTAAATAAACAAAATGGAATTTTTCATATAAATACAAATGTATTTATAGATATGAGTAATGGGAAGAATAAAGTGAAAAATGTCTGTAAAATGTATGTAAAGGTATGTTAAGGAACAGTAATAAAATTACAAATACATGCAATTATGAATAATATATATAATATATATATATATATATACTGTATATACATATATATATGTATAATATATATATATATATATATATATATATATATATATATGTATATGAGTGTGTGTGCGTAAAAAATCTCCGTCTACATAGTTGGGTAATATATTTTCCTTCAAACACTGTCCATTAAAATGTTGATTTGGAGTCTGGCCAATTTTAATAAGAGATAACAAGCTAAGCACGTTATTAACGATGTTTGGCTCAATCAGTGCCCATTTCAAAGGCAATAACAAAAAAATATATATATATATTTTTTTTTGGGGGGGAAGTTCACAAGTAGGGCACTATTTTTATAAAAGTTCAGAGTAGGGATTTTATGTGTGTGTGTGTATATATATATATATATATATATATATATATATATATATATATATATTTTTTTTTTTTTTTTTTCTTTTTTTTTTTTTTTTTTTTCTTTTTTAGAAAAGCTCACAAATAGGGCACTCTTGTGATTTTACTTTCTTTTCACCATGTCTTCGCGTTCCTTGTTTCCCGACATGGCTCTCCGTGGGAAGCGGTCTAGCTTCCGATATTCTGATATTGGCATCGCGCTTCGGAAGTGATGTAGGTCGTGTGCGCGCGAACCGATTTCAGGATATTTTTCTTTCAAAGGAAGAGAGTCTTCGGAATTTCTAGGCTTCTTATATACGTTTTAGGTGATAGAATTTAAGTACTTTTCTTTGGCTGATTGCCGAAGAGCGTGAGGGCATAAGTTATGTTGCTTGTCAGTGGCATCATTTTGGAGATGACACCACTGCCTTGATGATCTCGCTGTCATAGCACATAAGAAACCCATAGTCGGAGAAAATAAACTTCGGATGAAAGAAGATTCTATATTTCGGCTACTAACTGTAGCACTCTTCAGGGCTTCACTTTCCTGAAGAGGGCTACAGTTGGTAGCCGAAATATAGAATCTTCTTTCATTCGTAGTTTATTTTCTCCGACTGTGGGTTTCTTGTGTGTTATTTACAAATGTGCTATTACATTTTTATTTAGACATCGTTGTCATAGATTCAGGAAGCGTGTTAAGAGAGCAGTGATATACAGTACATGCAAGTATTGATAGTAGAAAAATGAATAACCAGATTAATGGTAAAATCGACATAACTTGTTTCCCACCTTGACTGACGTGCTAAACACCATATGAGGACGGAGCCTTTATTTGTCCGATGTTTCGCTTATTACAGCTTTTTCAAGTACAAGTTGAGATACACATGCTTGATATTAAACCATTCAATTCCCCTTCTCCTCCTCCTCCTCCTCCTCTTCCTCCTCCTCCTCCTCCTCCTCCTCCTCCTCCTCCTCCTCCTCCTCCTCCTCCTCTTCCTCCTCTTCCTCCTCCTCTTCCTCCTCCTCTTCCTCCTCTTCCTTGCCCCCTCCTACTTTCTCTCCCCGTTCCCTCCGTTCCTCTTATTTAATCTCAAGCATGTGTATCTCAACTTGTACTTGAAAAAGCTGTAATAAGCGAAACGTCGTACAAATACAATAAAGGCTCCGTCCGCCTATGGTGTTTAACTCGTCAGTCTTGTCGGCAACTGTTACTTTCATGAAAACTTGTCACTTTATCACCATACTCTAGGTAGGGCAGTTGCCCTGTCCGTTGTGGTGTTTCGCAAAGTTTCTCCGTTGGGTTTGATCTCTGTACCTCTCTTCATCCTCTATCGTCTCCATTTTCTCTCCTCTCGGCAGATGATCAGTTAGACTATTTGTAAATAATTAGATTTCTGCTAGAACTATTGAATGGGGAAGGCTCACTTAGAAAAAAAAAATAATCCCTTACCTAGCTTTATGGCTAATGACAGGTAATATGCAAAGACCCCAGAAAGTATCTTTACGCAATGACATGACTGAGTTATCAAGATGACAAGCATAAACAGAAACCGCACTCGGTAATATTAAGATGATCTTTTTCGAGTTGGTATTGTTCATAATGTATAGATTTGCGGTAAAAGTTTGTCCCCTTCCTGTATTGACGGCCAGCTGGGGCAAGTGACAACTACTGGTACCAATTAGATTATTTTCATCAAAGGATAAGGATTAGTTGATAACGAATTCATTCCCACGAGGTTGGCTGGTCTTCCTATTTTGGCATTAAAGTCACTGATGAGCAAATTACTCAGTTTATTCTAGGCTTCCGACTGTATTCATTGAATGTCTGAAAAAATGACGCATAAATCCATTCAGATTTTATCTTTAGTATAAGTTTTATCAGAACCTTGTCGTGTTTGCGCTGCCAAGAGAAGGGGACGTGTGTGCGAATATTTGTGTGTATATTAGTATTTGTGTGTTCATGTTTATATATATATATATATAATATATATAATGTGTGTGTACATATATATATGTACGTATATATATTATATATTTGTTTATATAATATATAATATACAGCGTATGTGCACAAATATGTATGCATGAGTATTTATTTGGATATACACATACATTTGCACATGCATATACAGTGTGTGAATGGATATTTATAAGATTGATAAAAACAAAACCGAAATTAACAATTAAGGAATGAGGAGCGATAAAATGGCCGTCACACGCATTTGGAATTGAGGCGATTTTTTTTTTTTTTTTTTTTAATATACACACACCTTTATCCTCTCCGTCGTTAGCTGATATGGTAATGGCGGGACTGTGTTCCCACCGTCGCTTCTGTCTGCATTTTTAATCAGAGTCGGTGTGACGTCATTGTCAGGTTTGTCGTGATTGGTGCCACAGTAGTGACGTCACTGATGATCCAGTTCGGCGTTCTCTTTGTCCTTTTGTGTTTATTTTTAATCTTGATTTTGATTTTTATTCATTTGTTTATTGATTTATTTTTATTAATTTGGTAACCGATTTGTTTATCTATTTATTCATCTGTTTATATTCTACTGTATATTTATTTTTTGTTCAAGACGATATGATTTAATTGTCGCCAAAGATGATGTCACTCTTGGCAATAATGATTTTAGCAATGGACAGTAGAGGGATATAGGGCTCTGTAATTGCGTCACTGTTTGCATCATCGTTCATGGCGACGTCATTCTTAATCACATCAGCATAATTACCGGTAATATTAACGTCATCAAGGTTACGTTTGACATGGTCGCTTGCAAAGATTTTTTTTTTTTTTTTTTTTTTCCCCACAATTTGGCGGACTTATTTTTTCCCGCGGCTGCAAATGTAATGATACTTTCTCGCCGTTTTGCCGGTTGGTGGCGGCAATTACGCCATTTTGGCCCCAAATATCGCCTCGCTCTCGGAGTGTGTGGCTCAGTTGGCGGAATCAATACGGATTTTTTTTTTTTTCAGTTATTATCTCTGTTGTCATTGTTGTTGTTTTCTTCTTTTTCTTCTTTTTCTTCTTTTTCTTCTCTGTCTTCTTCCTCTTTTTTCCTCTCTTTCTTCGTCTTCCTCTTCTCTTTCTTCGTCTTCCTCTTCTTCTCTTTCTTCGTCTTCCTCTTCTTTTTCTTCTTCCTCTTCCTCTTTTTTCTCTTCCTCTTTTTTCCTCTTCCCCCTCTTCTTCTTTTCGCAACTGTTCCTCCTCTTCCTCTTCTATTCAATTACTCTTTCTGCTTATATTTCATCTCCCTTGTTCGCCTCTTCTTTCTCCTCCTTCTCCTCCTCATCCTCCTCTTCTCCTTCTCGTTTTGCATCTTATCCATCTACTACCTCTCGTCTATCTTGTTCTCCTCCTCCTCCTCTTCTTCTTCTTTTGCATCTTATCTATCTACTACCTCCCGTCTGTCATGCTCTCCTCCTCCTCTTGTCCTCCTTTTGCATCTTATCTGTCTACTACCTCTCGTCTGTCTCCTCCTCCTCCTCCTCCTCCTCCTCCTCTTGAGTATTCATTTCAGTCAGTAGTCCGTAAAGACTTTCCCATCACAGTGATGAATAGAATCATCCGACGGTTGCGATAATATTTTTATTCTTATTACTATTATTGTTATTGTAATTATTATTATTATTGTTATCATTATTACTCTTATAATCATTACTATTGTAATTATTTATTATTATTATCGTTACTACTATTTCTATTATCATTACTATCATTTACCTATTTATTTATCTCTTGAATTATCGTTTCCATATTCTGGGGGAAGGCTAGGAGAGCAGACCCACATCTTTACCCCAAATAAAATAAAAACGGGGACAAAGTGACAATGTGGTTGTCGCGCACATTTTGTAAATCTGTACAGATTATGAATATTCATAAAATGTGCAGCGCCAATAACGAAGTCATAATTGAGCGCACAGATAACGGATCTATTAGACATGCACACATGGAATGTTAGATGAAGGTGATGCTGAGGTGTGGGAGAACCTAATCTAACGATTTACACACATTCATAATGTGTGCACGTCTAATGGATTTGTTATCTGTGGGACCAATTATGGATTCATTAATTGTGCTGCACATTTTATGAATATTCATTATCTGTTCAGATTTACAAAATTTGCGAGACATGTTTACCTGCACCTTTTTGGAAAAACTGGGAAATTTTGCAGGATCTAGGTTAATCTCTCAACCATTAGAGAAAATGGGAAATTCTGAGGGACCTGCCGGGCACTAAAAGAGCAGATGCGGGTTGCCAAGCTGCGCGTTCGTACCACTTTCATAGAAAACGGAATGTTTCATTGCTGTGACTAATGCCTTGCCGTTATCGGGAAAAAAACCCGTAATGCTCCATTGTCCTCTCTTCTCTTTATGCTGTCCTCTGCTCTCTTTTTCTGTTCGGAGAAGGGCTGCGGTTGTTGAGATGGGCCTGGGATGATTTGGCGTTTTCTTTCCTGCATCGTAGAAAACGGAACTCGTAATGGAAGTCATTTGTTTGTCCTCCCGTGTCTTCAGTCGGAACGGATGACGTCACAGATGGTTGCCAACTTGAAAAAAGTGTATTTCGTGTGTATACACACATGCACACACACACGCACACACATACAAACACACAAAAGCACATACACACACGGGGCGGGGATTTGGGTGTGTGTGTGTGCGTGTGAGGTCACAGCATTACTCATAGATCGGTCATATATGAGCTCTGAGCTCTCTTCTGAAAGGGAAATATCTGTCGATCACGAGTCGAACACGTGGTCCAAGACCATGGTGAATCACACACATACGTGTACCGTATATATATATATATATATATATATATATATATATATATATATATATAGAGAGAGAGAGAGAGAGAGAGAGTATAGATATAATATAATATGTGTGCATGTTTGTGTGTGTGCCCATGTACCTCATCGATGTAGATTTTTGTGGTGATACATATAAAGATGAAAGCTTTGGCAGCAGTTAAGCAACTTCTAGTGTAAACACACAACCAACAAAACACCATTAGGCACCTGAATGTGGTCATTTCTAGTTTGAAAGGAACATTAAATACTTCGGTGTCAGTAGTTTGGTGGTGGCAACTGTGTATTACTGCTCAACCGTTGGCTGTTGTTATGGCAATGGTGGTTGTGGTCATACCGATAGGGATTAACGTGGTGGGCAACTGGAGCTCGATGGTTGAAGGTTTAATATTGCTTCGTCAAATGATGCTTCCTTAATTGGCCGAACTATCCGCATGGTGACAGTAATTTTGTTAAATATTTCGATGATTTCTTAATTAGCTTGGGCCCCCAGGGAACGTGTGTGAGCGTACTCTCTCCTCTCTCTCTCTCTCTCTCCTCTCTCTCTCCTCTCTCTCTCCTTTCTCTCTCCCTCTCTCTCCCTTTCTAGTTATATGCATGTCTTATAAATCTTATGCCGCTTCATTTTTTTTTTTTTTTTTTTTTAATTCATTGCACCTTGGATTGTTTCCCAGTGGTTTTGATCGTTTTCTTCTTGGACAAACTTTATAAAAAAGAAAAAAAAAAAAAGAAAAAAAAAATCTCAGGTATGGCTTGAATTAACCGTAGATTTTTATGAGTTCTCCGGTGATAGGGTCTCCAGTTATTTACATTCGTTACGATTTTTCTTCTTCTTTTCCCTCCTTTTATCTCATCTTGTTCAGTTTCTTCGATTTTTTTTCCTTTATTTTCTTCTCCCATCCTCTTTGTCAATCTCTTCCTCACACTTGTTTCCTCTTTCTCCTCCACTTTTTTCCCTCTCATTCTATTCCTTCTACCCTCAACCTTTGTTCGTTCCTTCAATTCTTCTTCCTCCACGTGCTTCTTCGTTCACCACCTTCTACCTTTCCTCTCCCTTCGTTTTCTTATCTTAATTCTTCCTGTTGTTCTTATCTCACGATGACGTAATTACACACGCCTTCATTATCATTAGCGCGCCATTCTAAGGCCCAAGGGAGGAAGCGCCGCGTAGTACGTCTTTAGCGCCTCCGCTACCGCCTCCACTCCTGGTGTGGGAAGAGGACGTTCTCTAGATCGATAATGTGCCCCTCCTGTTTTTCACAGGTTTCTGTCAACGGCCCTGGGACCCTTGCGCTATCGTTTCGTCTGCTTCAGGGCCGTTCTTGGGTGAATGAAATTACCTGACACCTTAAAAAATAAACAAACGGAGCAGAGCGCTTTCGTATATTACATCTTCAGTGTAATTTACATTGAAGATGTAATATACGAAAGCGCTCTGTTCCGTTTGTTTATTTTCTAAAGTGGTTACCTTCCATATATATACATATATATATATATATATATATATATATATATATATATATATATATATATATATGTTGAGACATACTGACAGGTTGATGTAAGCGGAATAGGAAACACAGGAGTCTTAGTCTTGAGTTTATTCCAGTCAGGAATAAACTCAAGACTAAGACTCCTGTGTTTCCTATTCCTCTTACATCATATATATATATATATATATATATATATATATATATATATATATATATATTTATATATATATATATATATATATATATATATATATATATATTTCATCTCAGACACATTTAAATTTTAAGTCTGTGCCCCATACGGTGCTGTAGGCAAACTCGTAATTACACTTTCATATAGTCTCCTCTTTGCATCCATTTCTAAATGTCTATTTCTCGTGACAATTTTTAATTCCCCAAAGTAATTACTTGCTTCTATCAATCAATAACTTGTTTCCACTACCATTCCTCCCTATTCTGCCACATCAGACCCCAAATACCTAAAGCTATCCACCTCCTCCAACCTCTCTCCTTTAAGACTTACACACACACACACACACACACACACACACACACACACACACACACACACACACACACACACACACACACACATTCAAACGCATACTCAGAAGTATCCGGAATTGTAAGTGTCGTTTCTGACGCAAACATTAACAGAAAGCCATGCTCAAACTCACATAGAAAAACAAGTAAACGAAATAATATGCACAATTGTTTTACACTAACACACACATAGTGATACATGCAGGCCAGATAGTTCTGCCTCAGCTCGTATAGTACGTGAAGCCTTGTTAATAATTTATTTTGACCCAATGGACCATTGAGTACCATAAATATTCGAAGAACTTTGAACCGTAAAACGGTAAACAATACCCATATAGACAATGAGTACGGTTGGCGTATTTGGAGGAAGGGTAGATATGAAGCAGCTGTTGACCTGTAGTGTTTACATGGGTCAAGTCAAGTAGGTGTGTAGGTACCGAGTATTTGTACAAATAGGGACATCTGTGATAAATGAGGATACTGTCTTCACAGATGGTGGGTAACCCAATGCTACGCAACTATCAGATTCATTTCTGTGTCACCCCGAAGAAGCTAAAGTGTCTTGACGCCTTGAGTGAGCGTAGGTGTAATAGCTGTACGTGACTTGCAACCTACACAAGTGCAACAAGTGTTTGGGGCTGAATGCTTGAATAGGTTCAACAAGTGTTTACCTGTACGGGATGAAAGAAGGAGGTGCCTCTCTGGTACCACGAGGACCAGGTAGAGTGAAGTATGGAGTAACACTCCATTTCGTAAATGAACAAGCAGTTGGGTACACCAAGAACACACGCAAGAAACACACGAGAGGCCCCACGGCCTTCGGAGTCTTCTGCCATCATAAAAACATAAAGAAAACTTTGTCAGGGTCGTTGATGCAGTTGTTAAGAACTTTCGCCTCCGTCTAATTTCTTCTTGTTGACGCAGAATGACGCGAAGGCAAATATTTACACTTGTAAAGACATACAAACTCAACATACACGCTTGCGAATATTCTCCTTGTTTATATGTGTGTATATAATATATATACATTATATATATATATATATTATATATATATATATACATAAAGCAAACAGTACATGCATGCATACATGCATAAAACAAGGACATAGGCGTACATATAGACGTATACTTCCCCATATTCACTTACATGCATTCATACTTACGTATTTATAATCATACATGTCAAAATAAATTAATGGAGACATACGTGCATGTATGTATACATACATATATATACATACATACGTGGAACCAGGATGGGAAACTTAATCTGAATGTAAATAAATGGGAAATGTTAAATTTGGCAAAACTAAGTAAATGGTTCGAATCCTAATGGGATTCGAACCCTTGCCCGAGTGGCTTGTTTATTACGAGGCAGAGGCCGTGCCATTGCTATACGACGACCATACATACATACATGTATATATATATATATATGTGTGTGTGTGTGTAAATATAATATATATATATATATTATATATATATATATATTGGGGTAAGAATGGCAGAGGGAAAACATACAAGTAGAACAAGAGTTTATTCTTTGGCTAGTTTCGCACTGTATTGCTTCTTCAAAAAGAATGTTTACATTACAGAAAAATGGTTATTAAATACAGAAAATGTTTGGGAAAGTGAAAGGGTACAAGGATAGGTCAGTTGATTTGTGTTCAAGGAAACTCGAATTCCTGCTAGCTGGTCAGACTGGCACTCCGTGTGGTGCTTCTGTTGATCTGATGTCCCGCTTCCTTCCATTCTCTTGCTGCGTGTAGTGCTGTTGACTTTGTTAGTTTAATGTCATCTATTCTATTATTTGTGCATTTGGTGGTGGCTCTGTACAAAGCTTCTTCAAATTTCCTTTGTTTTCTACTGAGATTATTGGGCAGTATGCTTGCTTGTTCCCATTTTGGTAAATGTCCTTTTTCGTCTACATGGGTTACGAGTGCGTTGGTGTTGCGGCGGTGTTGGACATCGGCTCTGTGTTCTTTTAGTCTTATGGATAACCCCCTGTAAGTTTCTCCGGTCAATGTCTTCACACACACACACACACACACACACACACACACACACACACACACACACAGATATATATATACATATATATATATATTTATATATATATATATATATATGATAAAGATGCAAAAAGTAGCAAAGAAAATGTTTCCCAGACTAGCTGATAAATCATATAGATACAGGCTCAATTAAAATGGAGATTGTAGCTTTAAAAGAAAGAATAGTAAGAGAAGCCATAATAGCATTATCCAGACCCATAAAAGGAATGGATATAACCGACAAAGAAGAATTCTTAACGTGGGAATAAAGAAAAACCAGAAAGCATAAAACAAAAGAGAAAAATACAAGATTTTTGAAAGATATTAATAATCGCAATTTTATATGCAATTGCACTGATGCACGGAATGAAAAAGAAGAAAGAATGACACACATTTTGAGCAAATTTAAAACCAAGTTTAACAAATGGAGGGGCAGAAACAGTAACAGATGATCATAGTTCTTGTCTTGTACAATAAGGTAATTGTATACCCGGTACATACGCACACAGATACATATATACATAGATGTATGCGTACATACACACATGCATACATTACTTGTACATACAAATATACCTGCATACATAGACACACGCATGTATACATACATACAGACACGTACATGCACACATGCATACATATATGCAAACACACTTGCATACATACATATATATAGACATACGTACATACATACGTATACCTTACATGTGTGTTAGGGTTGTGTGGGTGTTTATTGTTGTACATGTATATAATTCCAGTGGAGCCAATAGCAACAAAATCAAGATATATATATATATATATATATAATATATATATATATATATATATACATACATACATATATATAGACATACGTACATACATACGTATACCTTACATGTGTGTTAGGGTTGTGTGGGTGTTTATTGTTGTACATGTATATAATTCCAGTGGAGCCAATAGCAACAAAATCAAGATATATATAAATATATATGTATATATATGTATGTATATATATATATATATATATATATATATATATATAAAACACAGAAAATATGTCAGAGATTTGTCTCTCTTACACAGCAGTAATGATATTCGTTCTCTCCTTTCTCCGCATACTGAGGCACTCGTGAGGGAGAAATGTTGGAGAGAAACGTGGTGGAGAGAGCCGATGTGAACCTTTGGGCAAACAGCGGGACATAAGTGGGCGTTGTTGATAAAACGGGATGATCCATTGAGCAGACAACAAGGAGGAGACGAGGGACGGGAGGCGGGAGGCAAAGGGACACGGAATGATCGAAAAGGATTGGGCCTGAGATATGGGATGGATATTGTCGCAGAGGAAAAGATAGAATCTATAGAAATTAGAATAAGAATTGAGCCAAAGAGGTAAAATATATAATGAAAAAAGCGAGAAGGATGCTTTAGAAGCCATGTATGTGTGTATATGTTTCTTTGTGTTTGCGTGCGTGTATCTGATTCACCATGGTCTTGGATCACGTGTTGGACTCGTGATCGACAGCTATTTCCCTCCCGGAAGAGAGCTCAGAGTTCATATTTGACCGATCTATGGTTAATACTGTGAGCTTACACGCACACACACACACACACACACACACACACACACACACACACACACACACACACACACACACACACACACACACACACACACACACACAACTCCCCGCCCACGAGAGTTGGTGTAACGACTCGCAGTGCAGTAATACTGAAATTATATCAGTCCTGGGCGGGATTCGAACCCTGACCGCCGTAGTGGCGGCCGAGAACTCTACTACTGCGCCACGAGTATGTGTGTGTGTGTGTGTGTGTGTGTGTGTGTGTGTGCGTGCGTGCGTGTGTGTGCGCGCACGTTTATGTTTTGTTTTTAATGCTTATAACAACATCTTTTCAATGTTATGTTTTTATAATCTTATGATTTTGTACGCTGTATATTTTCAGTAGTAATGCTGCTATACCCAATAAATCGTATATCATTATTATTATTATTTATTATTATGATCATTTATTATTATTGTTATTATTTTTTATTATTGTTATTGTTATTTATTATTATTATTTATTATTATCATCATTATTACATATTCTTGTGCGTGTGAATAATTCTCCCTACAAGGCGGACAGTTGTTTTTGTCCCTGCCATTGTCTTTGAGTTCCCAGGAGGCAGAAGAGCTTCTTAGGAGTTACTCTAAGACCAAAGACTCCTACTACACTCCCGAGGGATCTCTGCTCTCATCCCTCCACGCTGTCTTGTCTTGTCTCCTCTTGTCTTGTCTTGTTTTGTCTTAGCTCGGCACCGGATTTCATCTTCCATTGTATTTTGTTCTGTTGTATTTATACACCAGAACGCCGTGTTGTATTTTCATTCTTTCGATATTAGAATTTTGTTTTAACTGAAGGAGTGATTTTATTTTCATTTGGGTCGCGGTCTCTCAGTACCCTCTTCAGGTCGGTGTCCGGGACTAGGCTGAATAAAATCGCCAGCCGTTTTCTACAACAAGAATTTTCACAAAGATAAAACTAACGGTGGTATTCTTTAAAAAAAAATTCCTTATATAAATCTTTCCTTATATAAATCTTATATATAAATCCTTGCAAGGGAAAGATTTTTCCGTAAGAATACCCCCGTAAGAATCTTACGGTGGTATTATTAAAAAAAAATTCTTTCCTCATATAAATCTTTACATAAACATTATATAAATCCTTGGAAGGGAAAGATTTTTTTAAGAATACCACCATAAGACTACAACTCTGTAGTTGTGCAAACAGTGAAAATTTTCACAACCTCACAGCTTTATATATTGTCTAAGTCTATTAATATAACCTTCTAACATTTTTCTCCCTCCCCATTCTCAATTCTTCACAAGCTATTACAACTTGTTACAGCTCCGCATAACATGATATAACAACTACTAACTTCCCTACAACTCCCCACAGCCCATCACAACTCCCAGAACATTCTGACAACTTATGATTCACAACCCCCAAAACCACTCGCAACTTCTTAGTATTCCCAACTTCATACAACTCACGACCCTTTCATAACTCCCAGAAAATTCTCATAACTCCCAATATCCTCCCAACAGGAGCTCACAACTCCTCAAACGTCATAACAACTCCCCACAACTCCTTATGATTTCTCAGGACTCCAAGGCAACGCCACCGAAGTCGACATTCCCAACCTCATACAACTCACAACCCTTTCATAACTCCCAGAAGCTTCTCATAACTCCCAATATCCTCCCAACAGGAACTCACAACTCCTCAAACGTCCTAACAACTCCCCACAATTCCTTATGTTTTCTCAGGACTCCAAGGCAACTCCATCGAAGTCGATACAACTCTCAACCCTTTGATAACTCCCCAAAAATTCTCGTAACTCCCAATATCCTCCCAACAGGAACTCACAACTTCTCAAACGTCCCAACAACTCCCCACAACTCCTTATGTTTTCTCAGGACTCCAAGGCAACTCCACCGAAGTCGATATTCCCAACCTCATACAACTCACTACCCTTTCAAAACTCCCAAAAACTTCTCATAACTCCCAATATCCTCCCAACAGGAACTCGCAACTCCTCAAACGTCCTAACAACTCCCCACAACTCCTTATGTTTCTCAGGACTCGAAGCCAGCTCCATCGAAGTCGACACAACTCCCGACAACAACTCCCAACCTCAGCCCATCAAGGGACACGGGAGTCTTTCAAGCTTGGGCGAGTCTCGGTTCTTAAAGAAGAGTTTATGGAGTTTGTTTAAGAGACCATCTTCCAAGAATCCACTAACTCCTTCCCCCCTCCCCCCTCATCTCACAAAAGAAAAAAATTCTTTCTCATTATAAACCTTCAACTTTCTATACTCCTGTTTCATCGCCTTCCTTTGTCTTTCATCCTCCTCCACTTTCTCGTCCTCTCCCTTCCTACCCTCTCCCTTCCTCCCCTCCCCCTTTTTCTCCTCCTCTTCCCCTTTTTCCTCCTCCCCTTCCTCGCCTTCACCATCTCCTGCTCCCTCTTACTCTCCTCCCCATCTCTTTCTCCTTGTCCTCCTCTTCTCCTACTTGTCCTCCATACCATCCTCCTTTCCTCCTCCTTCTCCTTCTTCCTGTTTTCCTTTTCTTTACCTCTTCCTCCTTCCCTACTTGTCCCTCTTCTTCCTCCTACTTCTTTACCTCCCTTTCCTCTCCTCCTCCTCCTCCATGCCTCTGCTAATTGCATCTTCATACGTCTTAACCCACAAGATACTACGACGATTACTATGGTTACGTCAGAGGAGGTCGAGACTCGTGACGTCATCCTCTCTCTCTTTTTTTTTTTTTTTTTTTTTATCTTTTGACGCTTCTGATGGGACCCTTATGCTCTTTGATCCCGAACCCGAGTGACGTCAGAGACTCTTAGACTCCCCCCCCCCTTCCCACTCCCACTCCGAGGGAGGGGCTCCCCCCTCCCCTCCTATTCCCTAAGGCGCACAATACGCCTCATCACTGGGACCTGGTACACACGCGAAATATGTTCAATCCTGTTCATTCTCCTTCAGGCGTTTGTTGGCCTTTTCGTGTCCTTCGTTCGAGTGCTGCCCGGCTCCTCTCCCGAGTAACAATGGAATATTTGTTCTATAAATGGTGCCAACCATTGCAAGGGTCGGTTCTGCCTGTGTGGCACCGTACCACTTCAATGGCACTGTCAGGGGAGTGCCAACACGTTGTATATACCTGGAGTGCCAGAATATACGAGTCTACGTTCTAGTACCTCCCATGTCGGTTTACTGTTTTTTTTATTGTGTGTACGTGTGTGTGTGTGTGTGTGTGTATGCGCGTGCATGTGTGACTTGACACATACACACAAACATCCCATCTCCTGGCCCATGGAAGGCAGTAACGCCTTTTAGTACAGAGACGTTTATATATATATATATATATATATATATATATATATATATATATATATATATATATATATATATACATATATATACATAAAGACAAGGTTAATGGGCAGGGAACTAGAGATAGTGAAAGAAAATGGAGAAAAGGGGTTGGAGGTGAGTCAGTTATTGTTTGCTGACGACACTGCGCTTGGGGGCAGGGTCAGAGTGGGTATTAAGGGAGTTAATGAAGGAGTTTGGGAAGGTATGCGATAGGAGAAAGATGAAGGTAAATGTGGGTAAAAACAAAGCGATGATATGTACAAGGGGAGGGGGGGCAGTGAGTTGGAAGTAAGTCTTAAGGGAGAGATGATGGAGGAAGTGGACATCCTTAGGTATTTTGGGTCTCATGTGGCAGGAAACGGAGAAGTGGAGGTGGAGGTAAATTGTAGATTGAATTTATGCAAAGAAGAGATTGTAGAGGTGATTGTGCCTACGGCTTTGTACGGGGCAGAGACTTGGAATTTAAGAAAAGCAGAGAATAAAAGTTTAAATGTGTTTGAGATGAAATGTCTGAGAAGTATAGAGGGGTTATAAGGTTGGATAGATTAAGAAACGAGGAGGTGAGGTGGAGAGCGGAAGTAGAGAAGGAGATGACAGATAGGGCTGATGGAAGAGTATTGGGATGGTTTAGACACGTGGAAAGATTGAGTAAAGAGAGATTAGTATAAGAGGTGAGGAAGTGAATTTGAGGGGACAACCGAGGATGAGATAGATGGATGAGGTGAAGGGGGCGTTGAGCAAGAGATGGTTGTCTGTTGAGTAAGGAAGGAAGAAGGCAGGGGATAGGGATGAGTGAAGAGTGGCTGTGTATAGATGATACTGTTATGCAAGGGAGGATAGGAGTTGGGGTAAGGGGTGCTTATGTGGGAATAATACTTTGACGCAGCCCGAATGTATTTTTCCCCGTCTTTTTTTCTGCATGAGGGGACGGAGAGGGGGGTCGCCGATTAAGTGAAGCAGCCTTGCTGTGGATGTACAATGCCTTGCTACATTGCTTCTGACCCAGGGTAGAGGACGGGATGTAGAGTTGACCCGTCATCCATGAGGAGCTAAGATGAGTGTGAAGAAAGGGTGATGGATGAGAGTGGAATGGGTTGGAGTAGGTACGTACCTTTGATTTGACTACCTCCCTTATAAAGGGGAAAAAGCTCTTGGTATATATAGATAGATGTATATCTATAAATGTAAATATACACACGTATGTAATGTATGTGTGTATATTCCATGTATACTTTGTATGTGTGGAAGGGGGAGGGAGGGAAGGGAGATAGGGAAGGGGGGGGCTGATTTTGGTGAGGGGAGTGGGGGTGGGTTATCCCCAGAAGAGGAAATTAATGTGATAATGAGCCTTGCAAATTGAAATTCAGTTGTTTGGCTCATTAATAGAAATGAATGGTTGGCGATCACTAGTGATTGCTAACGAAGGTAACGGTGTGACGTCATGACGTGTAACGGGGTTGCTTGAGTAGTCACGTGATAGAGGATGTGACGGTTGAGTGTATCGTGATGTGATATTGGTATGGATGTGAGTCATATGAGAGTGTGTGACGATGTAAATGGATGAGAAGATTGATGTGACTGTGATGTGGGTGATGTAACGGTGGAGTAACATGATTTTTGCGTTACATGACGTGTGTGATGTTTCGTCGATGTTATTATGCGGCTCAGGGTACATGTAATGGTGTAAGACGTTACATAAGGACGCAACGTTACAATGAGCTTTCATGATGTGACATGGGTGTTACGAGAGAGAGTGAGGTCACAGCATTAGGGTGACCAGGTGACAGGTTGCGAAATTTTCATACAAATGATTTAATTCTGCGTTTCTCAACCAGGCTTCCCCGGAACTCCAAGGTTCCGCAAAAGGTCCATAAGGGTTCCGCGAGAACAAGTGAGATAAGCTAATGCACTTTTGATTTTTCATTTTATTTCATATTAGTAACATAGCGTAACATAGACATCATCCTATCTAACCTAGTATTACGATGAAAATAAAATGAGAAAGATATGGTATACGTGTTTTTTTTTTTTTTTTTTTTTTTCTCAGGGGTTCCTGGAGACACGCAACTTATTTTAAAAGTTACACAAGGCTAAAAACGCTGATTTCTAATCTATTAATCTGATAGGTTTATTTACTTGATTGGCGTCCCATGTCTAGTGTGTTAGTTTTTAGAATCTTGATCGTGGTTTCGTAGTCCACGTGTACTCGGTCTGACAGCCTCTAGCCTCGGTCTTGCAGGGTCTATTAGACCAAGTCCAACCAGTAATTGCTATGTTTAGTCCCAAGACGCGATACGATCTCATTTTGCGAAGTACAGGTATCCCTGGTCCCTGTTTTCGAAGTGTAGGTCAGTCTGAGCCTTGTGTGTGTGTGTGTGTGTGTGTGTGTGTGTGTGTGTGTGTGAGTGTACTCATGTGCATGTGTGTGATTCACCATCATGGTCTTAGATCACGTGTTGGACTCGTGATCGACAGCTATTTCCCTCACGGAAGAGACCTCAGAGCTCATATATGACTGATCTATGGGTAATTCTGTGACCTTACACCCACGCATACACACCCAACTCCCCGCCCACGAGAGTTGGAGTAACGATTCGCAGCGCAGTGATACTGCAATAATTTCAGCCCTGGGTGGGATTCGAACTTGGACCGCCGCAGTGGTGGCTGCGAACGCTGTGTGTGTGTGTGTGTGTGTGCGTGCGTGTGTCTTTTCCAGGTTAAAGGTTAAGGACGCTTTCTGGGAAACCCCGACCTCCATTGACCAATCTTGACCTACCCTGCCCTGACATGACCTGCCTTGACCTTCCCACACTTTCCTGCCAAGGCCAATTCTCTTTGTTGGACAAATTTAGATTTCAGAAGGAAATAGGCAGGAACTGGTTTACCAATAGAGTGATCGACGATTGAAATAGAATTAGCAGCCATGTGGTGAGCGCACACACACACACACACACACACACACACACACACACACACACACACACACACACACACACCCACACACACACTCGATGGTGTAGTTGGTAGAGTTCCCGGCCGCCACTACGGCGGGCAGAGTTCGAATCCAGCCCAGGGCTGAAATAATTTCAGTATCGCTAAGCTGTGAGTCGTTACTCCAACTCTCGTTAGCGGGGAGTTGGGTGTGTGTGTGTGCGTGTGAGGTCACAGCATTACCCATATATCGGTCATATATGAAGACTGAGCTCTCTTCCGGCTGGGAAGTAGCTGTCGATCGCGAGTCCAACACGTAATCCACGACCATGGTGAATCACACACACACACAGTCTCGTAACCTTGGCAACATATGATTCTAATACATGCCCATCAATTGTCTTGCGTTTCATGGCAGCTCGGGCGTACATAAAACCGATACTGAAGATTTTACTTTCAAACACTTTTACACTAATTGAAGTTTCAATTTTTGAATTCTGTACTTCGCTATATACTCGTAAATACATGTAGCCCTGTCTTTAATCACGTAATAGGTTTGTATATTAACAATGGTAAAGTAGGGGACAAAACAAGCTGGTACAATTGCATGCAGTTCCCTACTGGTTGTTGGTAGTTTGTGGGACTTGTAACAAGTCTACCTGTTTCTCTTTAGTATTACTGCAAAGTAAATACATAGGTAGTCCAGTTGTGCTACACAATACAGTACCAGAGTTGTGAATCTGATTTTGATGGACATGAAGAACGCTTGATTGTGTTACATTGAATTGATTACAGATTTTTTTTATTTTTTTTATTTATTTATTTTTTTATTTTTTTTTATCATTCCATCGTGACCTCAATATACGTTATCTGGAATGGTGTCCCACTCTTTGTGGAATCAGGTTTCTCCACCACTGACAATTTTATTCATCTTAAGGAGGTTCCGTCGCTACCCAAAGGGCTAATAGTGTTCTTGTTGCCTAAACTCTTCGGATGATGGCATCCCTGAATCCAGTGATGCTTCATATGTACGTTGTTAGCCTGTCAAGGTTCCTAATATCACATGTAAGGCTTTATTGGATTCAGGGATGCCAACTGTCACGGTGTCGTGACGAGTGTGTCATTTGATGTTGCTGTATGTACACTTAGACACATGACGTATTGGTACGCCTGGGTAGGCATATTGCTTTCTTTTGTTAGGTAAAAGGTAATGGTGAAAGGTTGGTACGACTGGTTGCGAGATAAAGGTGAGGGATGGTATGCCTGGATACAGGTTGTCTTCTCTTCTTTAATGTACATTTTGTTTGTAACCGTGATTCCTGTGTCCAGTTGAACCTCAGAAAGGCATTGCACTTTTTATTATACAATAGGGCAAATACACGCGTACACACGACTCGATGGCACGGTTGGTAGAGTCCCCGACTGTCACTACGGCAGCCCGGGTTCGAATCCTGCCCAGGGATGAAATAATTTCAGTATCGCTGCGCTGCGGGGTGCTACTCCAACTCTCGTGGACGGGGAGTTGGGTGTGTGTGTTCGTGTAAGGTCACAGTATTACCCATAGATCGGTCATACGAGCTCTGAGCTCTCATTCGGGAGGTTAAGAACTGTCGATTACGATTCCAACACGTGATCCAAGACCATGGTGAGACACACACACACACACACACACACACACACACACACTCACAAACACACACACACACACACACACACACACACACACACACACACACATATATATATATATATATATATATATATATATATATATGTATACATATATATATATATATATATACCCATTCCCTTCCATGCATCACAGCATCATCCATACAGAACCATCCTTCACTCACCCCTATATTCTGTCTTCTCCCTTAGCTAAATATTGTTTAAAAGAAATGCTACATAAATGCATATTTGTTAGAATAGAAATTGCCCTCAATGAGCAATCGAAGCATAGAAAGTGGGTATGATGGGCATGGCCTCAGCGTCATACCGTCGCAAATCGTTCATCATTTCACGTAGAGCAATGGTTCTTAACTCTTGGGTCGCGACCCAAAATTGGGTCACCAAGGATTTGTGGACTTATTATTTTCCCAAAATTTCTATTCAAAATATTATCAAAGTATTAATCCTGACTGTAGAATTCCTAAGTCATAATCATCTCTGCCACACGTTTTTATAAGCACGAGTATTTTATAATTTAAATAAAAGTGTTTATGAGGGTAAGATGTCATCGTGGTCCCTCAGGACAGGAGTTTGTGTCGCAGCCAAAAAGGGTTAAGAACCACTGAGTCGTAGAAGGTGGGAATATGTCACTGGCATAGCTCGTGTCATAACACCAAATGACACGATATCGTGCCACACATTTCGGGGGTCACGTGTCAGTGCTGAACGAGTTAAGGAGGTCATAGATTGGGTTATGGAATTCCAGTGAGGTTATCGTTTCGGGGGACAACGGTCCATGGAATATCGTTTAGTCTCTTCGTTGGCGCTGGAAGGACTGGAAGGCATCATTCTGTTTCCAGAGCATCGAACTCTTGTTATCTTGTTAAATGCGGTGATGCAGCGAATGTGTCCATTGTTCGCGTTTTCTGTATTGTGTATTGAGGTGAGGGCGAAATGACCAAACGAAGGATATCGTGGATGGACTGGTGGTGTGATGTCATAGACCTAATTTTCAACGCGAGACTGCGAGGGCGGTTTCTTGGAAGTAGAGCGAAGCCAAAAAACATGAAGATTTTTTTTATTTATTCGTTTAATTGTTTATTTATCTGTTTGCTCTTTTGTTCTTTTGTAGATTACTTTGCCCTCAAAGCACTTGGGTTTGTTTTCAGGGAAATTTAGTTCCGACAGTTGTTAATCCACTATACTACGAACTGTGGTGGGGGATTTTGTATTCCATTTTTTTTTTAATCTATTGAATTATTATTTAACTGTTTATATATTTATTTTCATGTTTTTCATAGCGCCAGAAAAGTAAAAAAAAAAAAAAAAAAAAAAAAAAAAAAAAAAAAAAAAAAAAAAAAAAAAAAAAACAGAAATCCCGTACAGAGGGACGCTTTGGAGAAAAAAAAATACATCATTCAGCTGGCAATAAGTAAGGGCAGTGTTTTGAGATTCCGTTCTTGAAGAAAAGTCTTGTGATAGAAATTTAGAAAAAAGGAAGAAAAAAACACATTAAGATTGTCATGAGGTTGAAATGGTGATGTCTGATGCTACCAGCCTTGGGTACATAGAAGTTTGAGAGATTAATTAGTACTGTAAGGAGGGTGAGATACAATATATATATGTGTGTATATATATATATATATATATATATAATACATATATACATGGAAATAAACTCTCCTACTAGAATTTGAACCCTCGCCTTAGCGGCTTGCTTCTTACAAGACGAAGATCGTACCATCACGCCATCCTGACTCTTCAAAACGAAACAACTCAGTTCACGGCCTAGTCATTCCGCCGGGGGCGTCCGGTTGAAACGTGGTATGTACTGTATTTCATCAAATTCTTTATGCAGGCCAGTCTTCCGACAAGTGTTTGTATCATTATGACACATTATATATATATGTGTGTATATACATATATATATATATATATATATATATATATATATATATATATATATATATATATATATGGAGATATGAATCAGAATCCTTTAGCTACGAAAGACGTTTCCGTCGGCTGAATCCAATTGCCCAGTGGTAACAAGAACGAAAACCAGGGTTTAATATCACAGTCTGTGTATCAATGGGTCCCGTTGTGTTTACATCTTCCGACATGAGAGATAGTCACAGTTTCGACAACTAATTAGAATATATATAGTCACCTAATTGTACATTTGCTACACATAATTAACACACACGAAAACGTAACACATAGAATGTGTTACAAATATGTATCACGGTTTTGTGAACTACAGTACGTTGTAAGAGTATCAAAACTGAGACACTTACAGGAAAGCTAAGGAATTTTTTCATATATATAATTTCATGAAGAATGTTGTCCTTCCTTCGTGAACAATGAATTACGATTTTTTTTTTTTTCCCCTTAACTCGAGTTTTGCAGAACCTCTCGGCAGACGTATAGAGAGGCACTTGGAGATGCATTTCGCGTGAAATTACTTTCGTTAAGATACATGAAATATGAAATGAGACCAACTACGTAATTAAGTGCATAAAGTGGCATGTTTTATACATACATACATATAGACATACGAGCACACACACACACACACATACATGCATACATATATATATGCATAATACATACATACATGCATACAGACAGACACATACACATACATGTACGATATAATATATACATAAATACATGCATACACATATACACATACATAATACATATATACATACAGACAGGCAGACAGACAGACACATACACATACATGTACAGTAAAATATATACATAATACAAATACATTCATACATACATAACATCATACATAGCTAGCTGCACGATATCTCCACAGAGATACAAGTACCGGTAAATTACCGTATATAACAATGTACATACCTGCGTATGTATGGATGTATGTACGTACGTGTGTATGTACATACATCCATACATACGTACACACACACACACATATATATATAATATATATATATATATATATATATATATGTGTGTGTGTACGTTTTTGTGTCTGTGTATATAAGTACATACACGCACGCATACATATATACTTATACACATGCACACTTACACCCAAACACTCGTGTATATATATATATATATATATATATATATATATAATATGTGTGTGTGTGTGTGTGTGTGTGTGTGTGTGTGTACTGTTTTACTGATGTAAGGCGGCAGGAGGCTCAGAGTAAACACACAGTGCAATGACATATCGCAGTTACTAAAATTATTTAATTGGGCGATGATAAATCTAACTTAACAACGAGGACGCTGGTCGCCTGGATATAATGTATTGGATCACGTGCTGGACTCGTGATAGGCAGGTGTAACATCCCGGACGAGAGCTCAGAGTTTACATATGGCCCGATCCACAGGCGCTGATGGCTTACACGGAAGCGTGCGGGTCACGGGTTCGAGTCTCGCACTCCAGTAGTATCTGTGACCTACGCCATTACTTGAAGCACATATGTCAAAGATGACTGCTTCGGCTGCAGCTGCTCAGCGACTCCTGGTGTGTGCTTCTCAACATGTTCTTCTTCATGCGTGATGCTGTCTCCACATACCACACACCTCGATAGTAATAGTTTGCAGTGATATTGAGCTTTTCTGACTATGAGCGGGGCACGAACTCTGTATGCAGTGACTACCCACGATGCTAACCGCTACGCCAGCAAGTCATATACGTGTGTGTGTGTGTGTGTGTGTGTGTGTGAGTATTTATTTATCTATTTACAAGCCCCGGGCTGTGCCCGTCTAGGCTTCGCCTTTAGCAGCCTTCCGCGGTTAGATGCTTTAACGCAATGTCCGTTCCCACACCATCATTATCACCATCATCATCACCTCCATCATCACCATTATCACCATCACTATCAATATTACTATTATCACCATTACCACCATTAACACCATCACCATCATCACCTCCATCATCACCATTATCACTATCATCAACATTATCATCACCATCATTATCACCATTATCACCATCATCATTATCAGCATCACCACCATTAACATCATCACCTCCATCATCACTATTATCAACATCAACGTTATCATCATCACCATCATTATCACCACCATTATCACCATCACCAACATTAATACCATCATTATCGCCATCATCATTATCACCATCACCAGCATTATTACCATCACCACCATTAACACCATCACCATCATTATCACCATCATCACCTCCATCATCACCATTATCACCATCACTATATTTATCACCATCACACCATTAACACCACAATCATTATCATCATCATCATCATCACCATCACCATCATCATCATCCATGCAATATTTTCATATTTCGATTATTTCTACAAACTATTATCTTTCATATACTATGATAAACACACATTGGGCTGCTGTAGTCTCAATTTGGTGACTTCATCTGAAGCTGCTTTCAGGCATTCTGATAGTTGGCATCATTACTGTACACGTGGGACCGTGATTCCAAGTGGTCTGCGAACCATAGAGTAAAGGCATTAGCGAAATTGATAGGCCATTAGCGAGATATTTGGCACCAATTATCGTGACACATTAGCCATCAAGGACTATCCCTCGGCCGCCAGTTTGTATTAGCATATATTTCCTCTTTTTTTTATTTTTTATTATCATTATTATTATTATTATTATTATTATTATTATTATTATTATCATTATTATTATTATTATTCTTTTAAGAATGTCCTCAGGTACATCATCCACCTGATTCGGTTAAGCCATTTACATATTTCGTTCTGGCTAATACTAAACGATTGTGTTCATCTTAACAACAGAGTTGAGGTGATACTATACATATATATATATATATATATACATATATATATACATATATATATGTATATATATGTGTGTGTGTGTGTGTGTATATATATATATACATATTTTTTTTTTTTTTTTTTTTTCCTCTAAGAAAAAGAAGAACAACATTTTGGTGAAGATGACTCCAGTTCTCGAGTTACGTTTCATTTGCATCCTAATGAGACTTCTGTCTTTGATCAACGGGACGCCTCTCTGCCAGAACCAGTGAGACTGAAGCAGCTGTAACGGGAACTGGATAATTATTAAATTTATGGAGATATGAGTGTGTTTAGAAGCGCGTAGGCAAGAACACACACACACACACACACACACACACACACACACACACACATACGGCTCGCTGGTGTAGTGGTATCGCGCTTGACAGCTAATTCGTCTCGAATCCTCACCGTGAGTGTGTGATTCACCATGGTCTTGGATCACGTGTCAGACTCGTGATCGACAGTAGTACCCTCTCGGAAGAGAGCTTGTTTATGAAGGATCTATGTGTAATGATGTGACCTTACACGCACACCCAACTCCCCGCCCACGAGAGTTGGAGTAACGTGCGGGATTCGAACTCGGACTGCCGCGTGTGTGTGTGTGCGTGCGTTCTTGCGTGCTTGTATACGTCTGTGTATGTAATTGCGATCACAGCATTACACATGATCAGACTATATATAAACTCTTGAGCTCTCAACCTATTGGGAATTAACTGTCGATCACGAGCCCGGAACATGATTTTATACCATGGTGAATCCCACATACGCATGCGCGCACACACAAATAATTGTCATCGTGGGTGGCAGGTTTCTTGGAAGGAAGAAAAAATGAGAAGTGGAAAGAGGCGGAGTTCCTTAGGGTCGTTGTTG
>NC_134818.1:4277912-4290412 GCF_046742065.1 Oratosquilla oratoria
AAAAAACAAATTTACCGAGTTAAGGTTCTGGAAGAAGGCCCAAGGGAGGTCTTCCTCTTCGCTAGGTGAGACAACAGAACCTGTTTGAGTCTACAAAGATTTCTTTTTGAGATTAAGAAAAAATAAAAAAAATCTTGAAACTCAAAAAAAAAAAAAAAAAAAAAAAAAAAAAGAAGCGTAGTGGTTGGCTCTTCCATTGTTTCCCATCCTGTTCGGAAGCTCCAAAACAACCAAACACACATAAAGCTTCCCGCGTCGTGTTAATGACAAACCAGCTAATTAATTTGATTAATAAAATTAATGTGTAATAAAGTTAATATATCGCTTTGATCATAATGAAGGATTTAGGCCAGTAGTAGCCGTGGGTGAGGTTTGTCAATGTGGGTATGATCATCTAGTGGTACTCAGAACAAAGTTAATAAACTGTGATTTTAAAAAAAGTCGAATTAGGTGGAAGTCTTCAGCGTACAAAAAAGGTGAGAAGTCCCTTCCAGAAGGCGTATACCTGCGACCGAAGCCGCCATTATAGTACTATCCTATGAATTTGGACTTATGGGAATCGGAGAGGAGTGCAGGATTCGAGCCCACAACTAAATGGATGCAAGACCAGCAATTTTGCAGTTACTGTAACCAGCGCACTTAGTGCACAGAAGAATCAGGAATAAAAAATATTCAGTGATTTGGAATTTAAAGGCATAAAGGAGGAATTTAAATGTGTTTGAGATGGTGGAGGTAATGAGGATGGATAGAGTGAGAAATGAGGAGGTGATGTGGAGAGCGGGAGTGGAATGAGAGGTAATAGGGTTAATAAAAAAATATTGAAATGGCATGGGGATATGGAAAGAATGTGAAGAAAGACTAGCATAAAAGTGTGTGTGATTCAACATTCACCATGGTCTTGGATCACGTGTTCAAATCGTGATCGACAGCTATTTCCTTCCCGAAAGAGAGCTCAGAGCTCATATATGACCGATCTATGGATAATGATGTGACCTTACACGCACACACGCGCCCAACTCCCCGCCCACGAGAGTTGGAGTAACGACTCGCATCGTATCGATACTGAAATTATTTCAACCCTGGGCGGGATTTGAACCCGGACTAGTGTAGTGGCAGGCGGGAACTCTATCAACTACGCCATCGAGTGTGTGTGTGTGTGTTTGTATGTGTGTGTGTGTGTGTGTGTGTGTGTGTGTGTGTGTGTGTGTGTGTGTTTGTATGCGTGTGTGTGTGTGTGTGTGCGCACGCGTCCTAAACGAGACACGAGCTCTGTAAAGCTCGAATCCATCTATCTAAATACAATAGGAAGCCATATGTGTGTGTGTGTGTGTGTGTGTGTGTGTGTGTGTGTGTGTGTATGTATGTATGTATGTATGTATGTTTCAATGTATATGGACATGTACATGACATGTACACTAAGTAAAATACAAATAAAGAAGAAAATTGTCATAGGGAAGAAAATATAAATTTAATTCTTTTTATCCCCCTTCGTCCCACACAGCTTGTAATAAAACACACTCAACCATAGAGCAAATTGAATATAGATGAGTAAATCAAAATCAAATAGAAAATGTACCAACGGCGTCAAAAACATTTCGAAAATATGTGAAAGATTCAAAATACATTCGCCCCTAAATATAACTATATATTTTTTCTTAATAAAAATAGATTACGATCTTTCTATTGACAGAAGGGTTAATGTAATACTTTTATATAATAACTTTATTGTCCCACACTGGTTTTAACAGTAAGCCATACATCACAGTTAATTTTTTGGTGGAATAACATAGAAAAATATATGTACGTTTCGCAATATAAATAACTTGTTAATTTGCTATACGTGTAAGAATATAGAAACAGGACTGGCTGTATGTTTGTGAGTAATTTACGTCAGGAGGCTCTGAGCTTCAACCTGACATGCCACCTTTGCCTTATGTACTCGCATAGCCAAGGGCAAGTGCTCCACAGCGACATTCCAGGTTTCTACAATTTCCCCTTGGCAGCTCGAGTACATAGGGCAAAGGTGAGTTTGTGCAACTGCAATAATACTAATAATAATAATAATAAAATTATAATAATAATAATATTATGATAATATAAAATATGAATTAATGATAAAACAATAATAATGATTATGGTAATAGTAATGACAATAACAATAATTATAATAGTAATGATAGAATTCATAATAATGATCATGATGATATTAATGATAATGATAATGTTAACACGAGTACGGCAACTTACATATATCATTATTCCATACAGTCATCACACATCCATACTTGTTTTATTTTTCAAGTGGACAGGTCGAACGAAGAAAGGTTAACAAAGCTGCTGGATTTTCTCTCACCGGAAGAAAGAAGAGAACGAGGTGACATGATGGTCGTGTTTGAAGGAAGGAGAGGGCACACACACACACACACACACACACACACACACACACACACACACTCACAGCTCGATAGCGCAGTGGCAGCGTTCGCAACTGCTAACCCAGCGGTCCGAGCGCGAATTCCTCCCAGGGCTGAAGTAATTTCACTATCGCTACGCTGCGAGTCGTTCCTCCAACTCTCGTGGGTGAGGAGTTGTGTGTGTGTGTGGGTGTCGGGACACAGCATTACCCATAGATCGGTCATATATAAGCTCTCTTCCGGGAGGGAAATAGTTCTCGATCACTAGTCCAACACGTGATCGAAGACCATGGTGAATCACACACACACACACACACACACACACACACACACACACACACACACACACACACACACACACACACACACACACACACACACACACATGGGTCGAGAGGCGCCTAGGTAGACAAGTTGACAAACAGATGCGTATGACAGGGAATGAGAAAGGTTTCTTCTTTTCTATGATGAAGATGATTGAAGGGGATTGGAAATCCATTTAATAGGAAAAGATGAATCGATGATGGAAAATTGTATATTCATATTGTGTGTGTGTGTGTGTGTGTGTGTGTGTGTGTGTGTGTGTGTGCGTGCGTGTGATTAACCATGGTCGTGTGTCACGTGTTGGACTCGTAATCGACAGCTACTATCCTACCGGAAGAGAGCTCAGAGCTCATATACTCGTATAATCGATCTATGGGTAATGCTGTGCCCTTACACACACACCCAGCTCCCCACCCACGAGAGTTGGAGTAACGACTCGCAGCGCAGTGATACTGAAATCATACCAGCCCTGGGCGGGACTTGAACCCGGACCGCCGTAGTGGTGGCCGGGAACTCTACCACTGAGCCATCTATTCGTGTGTACGTATATTTGTACATATGTATATGATTTAGATTGTCTACTTTTTTGCACTTGAATAGCCAATAAAAGAAGTCGAAGCTGTAAACTATTTCATTAAACTCATTATTCTTAAAAAAAAATCATTGTGTATTTTTTTCCAATAGTCAAGATAACATCTCACATATATTTCTATTCAGAAATATCGAAAAAATGAACTCGAAGATCCTTGCAAAAAATTATATAAATATATATATATATATATATATACATATATAATATATATATATATATATATATATATATATATATATATATATATATATATATTACATGCATAAAAAGACAAATAGAAAAATGAGAACTGGTGTGGTGAGAGATGGAGATACAGAGAAAACGCATTCGAAAAACACATAATTCCATTCCAATTATTAAGAAATATTCTGCTTTTCAGAGCCAGAGCCAAGACTAATATTTGCTCGCCTAAAGTGTTTCAGTACGAGAAATTCTCAGCGTCAAGATGAATCTTGAAGGTTCTTCAAGAAGATATTCCTCCTGAACAGAAGAGAACTTCGTAGACGTTCATGTTTGTTTATTTATTATCATTATTATTATTATTATAATTTTATTATCATATTATTATTATTATTATTTTGATATTATTATTATTATTATTATTTATTTATTTATTTATTCACTTATTCATTTTTATTATTATTATTATTATTATTATTATTATTATTATTATTTTTTTTTTTTTTTTTTTTTTTTTTTTTTTTTTTTTTTTTTTTTTTTTTTTTTTTTTTTTTTTTTAAGGATACTGAAGAAAAATACTTCTGGCAACGTGACAGAAGCTTCTCTGGGTTCGAAAAAAGACTTGGCCCTTATGGTTGTTTATTTATTTTCTTGTTTATCAATTTTTTATTCTATTTGTTTATACTTTTATTTCTTTATCTTATTTATTTATTTTTGTTTTATGTATTTATCATTATTATTTAATTTAATTTCATTTTATATATTTTATTTTTTTTATTAGTTTTTATTTATTTATTGTTATTTATTTTATTATATATATATATATTTTTTTTTTTTCGGCAACACATTATATAAGCCGAATTAGGAAGATATAGTGTTGTCACTCATACTACCGTCAGATGATTTTATTCATCTTGGGAACTTCCTCTCCTCAAATATTCATTATCATGAGAACTCAGGACTTCTCTCGAAATTTATCAAATCGTCTGCCGTTAGCCAGAATAAAATGATAATTTTTTCAATACTTAATAGTAACCGTAATCGGAAGCGTGATGGCCTCGCATCTTCCTAGTCGCAGGTTCGAGTTCCGCGCTCCTTTCCGATTCCCAGCAGTGACTGTCACCTGCCCCAGCAGTCGAAGCACATAGGGCAAAGGTGACGGGTACTCTTAATATTGATAACATTAACAATTTCTGTTTTCAGTATGAGCTATAGATAATCTATATCCATCTAGAGACATGATGATGATAGCCAGTGCAAGAGAAGGCATAATGTGCATTCGTTGTCTCCTACTAATTGACATTTTTAATTTGAGATAAAAAAAAAATACCTTTGTTTAGTAATTGAATTTATCTTATAATTTTTCAGTAAGGTTTGTATCACTAATCCTTTTCATATGTTTGGATTGTATTTATATTGGATGGTGGTACGATTTTTTTTTTTTTTTTTTTTTTTTTGAGAGAGAGAGAGAGAGAATCAAGGCTACGGGTATTAAAAAATGCTAAGAACCATTTATTCTAGAATCTTTATTTTACACCTTAACATTGTCAGCATTATTGAAAATAATCGAAGTATTGTCAATAGATATTTATTGCATTATGGGACTTCAAGAGGCTGAGAATAAAAACGTGTAACCAGTTTGGGAGTGTAGAGGTCGGATAAAAAATAAAAAAATCGTCCTCCGTTTACAAGAAGTCTGGAAAACCAATTAGGAGACCAAAGGATTATTTGGCCCACGGGGAATTAAAAAAAAAAAAAAAAAAAAAAAAAAAAAAAAAAAAAAAAAAAAAAAAAAAAAAAAAAAAAAAAAAAAAAAAAAAAAAAAAAAAAAAAAAGGGAGAGAGAGAGAGAAAAAAAAAAGAAATAGTCTGCTCTGTCCACTGAAGGACTTCAGGATTCGAACCCGCTCCGGATTTTGGTTTCATTATTTCATATATTTTGACTCGCTTCGTTAAGTCTATTTAGGTGGCCGATGTTCCGAAGCAATAGATAAAGACAAGAAAAAGGAAGTGATTTTTCTAAATCAGTTGACAAATAAAAACGATATGATTTACGATATTGGTCATTATAATTTTTTTGAATATTCTTCCAAATCATTAAATGAAATAAGCAAGAAATGATTTATGATATTGGTGATCTTATATATATATTTTTCGTTTTCGTACAACGTTATTCTTCCGTCACTTGATCTATATGATTTTTTTTTTCGAATAAAAGAAATCGTAAATATTTTATGTAAAATCATAGTGATATCTGGCTTCTCTGAGGACCCAAAGGTCATTTCATTCCCAATATAAATACTTGAAGTCCGTTAAAAGGATATTTCTCGTGTTCGGAATTTCTGTATTCCGGAATTCGGAACGAAGATATCTTTCAGAAAACTAAGAATTTTTTTTTTTTTTTTTTTTTTTTCAAAATTTTCCGAAGTGGTTTAGGTTTCGAAAACTACCAAGAGACATAAACTCAGTGAAGAGTCAAACTCGGTATTATTAGAAACTTTTTTAATCTCAATTCTTCAGCGATGGGGAGAATCCTTCAGATGAATAAGATCGCCAGGCGGCAGAAATAATAAGATATATTATTTGCTCCATGCCGAATGAGGCGGATTTTTTTTTTTTTTTTTTTTTTTTTTTTTTTTTTAGGCGCTGGCGTCTTCGCCTGTCTGGCACGCTGCGCCTTATAAGGACGCGATCCTCTTTTGGGGGTCACATTAGGTCATCCCTTAAACGGTGGTCGAAGGGTGGGGAGGGATTAACTTGTTTTAGATAAATCTTTTGCTAGCAAGTATGTGTAACATTAGACAATGAGCCAATTGGCCACTGATTTTATGGCAGAGTGAGGCGTCTCCCACCGTCCCTTTCCGAAGCAAAGAAACGATGCGTCATCAACTTAATAAGGCTGGATTAATAAAGGACAAATAAGAACGAATATTTTTTAGGGAACGCGATTTAAGGAGGGGAAACGCTGGGTGTAATGTCTATATTTATCAGTTACACGTTTAGAAAAATCAAGACTTCAAAGAGATTTTTCCAAACTCTTTGCTATCATTAATTTTAGTTCGAGAAAACTTTCGGATTAATGGAACAGTTTGGAAAAAAGTGTTTTTGCTTTGAAAATATTATAAATTAGACGTTCTCTTACAAATATGTTATTTCATCACACACACACACACACACACACACACACACACACACACACGTACACACACACATATATATATATATATATATGTATATATATATATATGTATATATATATATATATATATATGTATATATATATATATATATATATATATATACATACACACACACTGAATGGTTCCCAGTGATCAATCAATATCTTTTTCAACCACATATCACTTTTAATTCCATACCATCGCAAACGAGACTGAGAGTCGCTCGAAGGAGGCATCCTTTGGAAATTGAAACGTGGACGAGCCGAGGATTCGAACCCAGCTAACTCAACAAAGTTACATTGACGTATTGGTTTACGTCAATGTAACTTTGTTACGGGTTAGCTGGATTAGAATCCACGACTCTTCCACGTTTCAATTTCCAACGGATGCCTCCTTCGAGCGAATCTCAGTCTCGTTTGCGATGGTATGGAATTAAAAGTGATATGTGGTTGAAAAAGATATATATATATATATATATATATATATATATATAATATATATATATATAATATTGTGTGTGTGTGCGTGCGTGCAAAAGATAACCGCCGATTAATTTCATTAAGTTCTACTTGACCTCTGTATTTTGTTTTGAAATTTGTCTTTTGCCCAATCCTCCTACTCAGCTCCTCCTCCTCCTCCTCCTTCTCCTCCTCCTCTTCTCCTTCTCCTCCTCCTCTTCTCCTTCTCCCCTTCATCCTCCCTCCCTCCTCCTGTTCTTCCTCTCCCCATCTTACTCCTCTTCATCATCACCCCCTCCTCCTCTGCTTCTCATCTCCTTCCTTGTTCTCCATCTTCTCTCTTCTTCCTCACCCTTTTTCTTATCCTCCTACTTCTCCTCCCCTCCTCCCTCTTCTCCTTGTCCTCTACCCCTCTTTCACCCCCGTCTTCCTCCTCCTCCCCTACTCCTCCTCCTTTTCCTCTACACCTCCCCTACTCCTAGTCCTCCTCTACTCCTACTCCTCTTTTTCCTCTTCATTTTTTTTTTCATTTTTACCTTCGTTCTTTGTCCCCACCCACCTGCTCTTCCTCGTCCTCCTCCTCCTCCTACTCCTCCCCCCCTCACCCTCATTCTCTTTCGTCTATTCGCCCTTTCACCAAAACCTCTGGACACTATTGACATGGTCAGCCTCTATGGGAGACCATACAAATGTATTATATATAACATCAATAGAACGTATCGTACACGAGAGATAGTCTGTATTATTGTACCTGAAGAAAAGAAGCCCCGCCCCCACTCGACGGGCTCGTCGCTGATTGGCTCATTCAGCCTTCCGTGTTGTGTTGCCAATTACGGTTTTATGTATTAATTTTAGAAATGGTTATTTATGGCTTAATTCTTGTATTGAGGTTGATACATCTAATGAAATGATTATTCCAATGTACGGAAATGTTATAATTGGATTTTATTCAAGTTTCATTGTAAATGGAATATTATATATAATTCAATTAATTATGCTAAATAAGATTAGGTATGGTATCTATAACGTAGTTATATATCCCATTCTAATGATTCTATCTAACACCCTATACTGTCTAGCCTTTTCCTAACTCTCTCCTAACACCTATTCCACTCTAACTTCCTCTCCTAACATCCATTCTAGTGTAACGTCCTATCCAATCTAACACCCTTTTATTGTATTATATCGAGTTGCAGTTCGTTTTGTGTTGGCAATATTTAAAATTCTAAATATTTCCTTTGTAGAGTCTCTAGTTGGATCCTCTAGTCTCTAGTTGGATCCTCTAATGATGACATATTTTTCTAACATTAAAAAATATCGTCTTACTCTAGGCAGAATAAAGTAAATTAAGTTGGACAAACTCAACATAGTCGTTTTTGTTGTATTAATGAACATTTCAATACCTTTGTTTTGGTGATGTATTTACGTGTTTTTTTGGGAGTTGACGTTAGGCGATTTTATTAATTTAAGGACAGGAACAACCCTCACTACCCCCACCCCCTTTTTCTTACGAAATGAGCCATTTGACACAGGATGACCTCCTAACTGAATAAAATCGTTTGTTGTTGAAATAATATTTTTTCGGGCAACAGCTGAGCAAACAGTCTATGTTCTCCCCATTCCTTACCTCTATCTCTCTCCCTCTCTCTTTCTCTCTCTCTCTCTCTCTCTCTCTCTCTCTCTCTCTCTCTCTCTCTCTCTCTCTCTCTCTCTCTCTCTCTCTCTCTCTCTCGTGCCTTTGCCCATACATCTCCCCATATCCTCGTCTGAACTCCCCATACCCAACCCAGGCCTTTAAGCCCTACCCATCGCCCTTCAATTAATGACATTTCCGCTCTTCCCCTTCTCCTCCTCCACCTCCTCCTCCTCTTCCTCCTGCTCCCCTTCCTCCTCTTCCTCCCTCCCCCTCACCCTCACTCCTCCTCTCTCGATCCTTCTCCTCCTCCTTCTTCTTCCTCTCCTACTCCTCCACCTCCTCCTCCCTTCTTCTCCTCCCCTTCACCTCCTCCCCTCCACCTCCTCCCTCCTCCTCCCCCTCGTCCTCTCTCTTCCCCGTCCTCCTCCTTCCTCTTCCTCCTTCTTCCTTTTCCATATCCCACCTCCTCTTCTCTTCTCCCTCTCGGCCTCTCTCCTTCCCGTCCTCCTCCCTCCCCCTTCCTCCTCCTCTTCCTTCTTCTCCATCTCCCACCTCTTCCTCCTCCCCCTCCTCCCTCTCCTCCATCGCCACTTGTTGGTCCTCCTAGTTTTGCATCGTCTTCTATAATAGTTCTCCACCTCCACCTCCTCCACTTCCTCCTCATATCGAAGCAAGAGTTTCTCTCTCTCTCTCACCTTGTGTGCCCCCCTTCCTCATGCCCCCCCACCCACCTTACCTTTTTCCCCCTCTTCCTTCCTCCTCATCCTCCTCCCTTCTCCCTCCCTCGTTCTCCCATCCTCCCTCCATCTCACTCATTGTCTCCTTTTTCCTTCTCCACCATGTTCTTATATTCTTCCTCTTCATCCACCTCTTCCTCTCTCGTCTTTGTACCTCCTCCTCTTCTTCCTCTTACTCCTCTTCTTCCTCCTCCTCCTCCACCTGCTCGCTCTGTTGGTGGTATTGATTGCCCTGAGTGAGACAGGGCGGATGTGGTGTTGCGCCTAGGTACGGATTCGAACCCGCTTTGAACACGGTTCGATCACGGTTCGAACTCGCTTCGATCACGGTTCGAATTCGCTTCGATCACGGTTCGATCAAGGTTCGAACTCGCTTCGATCACGGTTCGAACTCGCTTCGATCACGTTTCATATTCGATTCGAACACGGTTCGAACCTGCTTCGAACACGGTTCGAACTTGCTTCGATCTTGCTTCGATCACGGTTCGAACTTGCTTCGATCACGGTTCAAACTTGCTTCGATCACGGTTCGAACTTGCTTCGATCAAGGTTCGAACTCGCTTCGATCACGTTTCGAACTCGGTTCGAACTTGTTTCGAACTCGCTTCGATCACGGTTCGAACTCGCTTCGAACCCGTTTCGAACATCCCTCGAACATCAAATCTCCTTTGAATCTACTTTGATCCCCTTGCGAACCTACTTTGAGTTAGGTTCGAAGTTCGAACCTGTTTCGAACCCATTTTGAACCATTTCTGAACCCATTTAAATCTCCTTCGAACCGTTTCGAAGTGGAATAGGGAGGAATTGGAAGCGGAAGAGTACAAAGGGTGATAGGGATAGGGAGAATATTAAATGTAGGTGGGGATAGGGGGGAATGATAAGGATAGGTTGAAAGCTTATTAAAGGATAGATAATATTGAGTGTAGGTGGGGATAGGGGGGTGAATGGTAGGGATAGGTTGAAAGCTTATCAAAGGATAGGGAATATTGAGTGTAGGTGGGGATAGTGGGGTGAATGGTAGGGATAGGTTGAAAGCTTATTAAAGGATAGGGAATATTGAGTGTAGGTGGGGATAGAGGGCGAGTGATAGGGATAGGTTGAAAGCTTATCAAAGGATTAGAGAGAAAGATTGATGTCTCCGGAGAGACGAAGGATAGGAGACGTAAGGGAGAGATCGAATGGAAGAGCAAGGGAGAGAGGGAGAGTAAAGTGGAAGAGTGGGTGGGTGAGGGGAAGGAGGTGGATGGAAAGGGGAAGGGTGGAAGGTGGGAAGGAAGAGGTGGAGTGGAGAGGTGGGAGAGGGGGAGGGGAGAGCGGGGGTGGGAGGGTTAGGAGTTGAAGGGGAGAAGGATGATAGACGGGAGGGAAGGTAGAAAGGGGGAGACGGGGAAGGGGGGTTGAAAGGAGAAAGGGGGGATTTGAAAGGGGAAAGTGGGGGAAGAGGGGAGGGGAGTTGAGAGGGGAAAGTGGGGAAAGAGGGCAGGGGAGTTGAAAGGGGAAGAGGGCAGGGGAGTTGAAAGGGGAAAGTGGGGGAGAAGGGGGAGGGGAGTTCAAAGGGGAAAGTGGGGGGGAGTTCAAAGGGGAAAGTGGTGGGAAGAGGGGAGGTGAGGTGAAAGGGGAGATGGGAGAGACGGGGAGGGGAGTTGAAAGGGGAAAGTAGGGGAAAGAGGGCAGGGGAGTTGAAAGGGGAAAGTGGGGGAGAAAGGGAGAGGGGAGTTGAAAGGGGAAAGTGGGGGAAGGGTGTGAGGGGAGTTGAAAGGGGAAAGTGGGGGAAAGGGGAGGGGAGTTGAAAGGGGAAAGTGGGGGGAAGAGGGTGAGGGGAGTTGAAATGGTAAATTGAGGGGAAGGGGGGAGGGGAGTTGAAAGGTGAAATTGAGGAAGAGAGGTGATTTTATTCAGTAATTGAATTTTTTCCAAATATATATTTAACAAAATATCATACGAAACTGGACTACAGGTGCATGTGAACGAGTGTATGTATGTATGCATGTATGTATTTATGTATGTATGTAAACCTGTGTGCATGTGCCTACCCCAATGTGTACACTGCTAACCGCTTGAGTTCAAAAGAGGCTTTTGTACCAAGATGTACATTTGTACACGCATTGATGCACACGTGCAGAAGGTTTTCCTGTGCATGAATGCACCCAATCCTACTCGAATTACACGTATGTTCTTTATTCTAAATGCCTTTGGTTGTGTTGTGTGAAGTTAATCTCGATCAACTAAAAGAAGAGAAAAGATCGTCTGAACACACGTTTGCGCTTACGCACACACACACACACACACACACACACACACACACACACACACACACACACACACACACACACACACAAACAAACATTCAGTATTATTACGCTGCGAGTCGTTACTCCAACTCTCGTGGGCGGGGAGTTGGGTGTGTGTGTGTGTAAGGTCACAGCATTACCCATAGATCGGTCATATACGAGCTCTGAGCTCTATTCCGGGAGGGAAATAGCTGTCGATCACGAGTCCAACACGTGATCCAAAACCATGGTGAATCACACACACACACGTATACACAGACACGCACATACATACACACAGAGTGTATGCGTCAGTGCATTTTGCCATTTGCGTTTGTTCCTGTGTTTTGCCGCCGATTCTCTCTGTGACCTGTTCATCGACAGAGGCTATTTGTCATTGTGTGAAGGATATATTTGCTCTCCCTAGGTGTTACATGGTAATAATACACATGTGCGTCTTTTTTTAAATATTTATTTATTTATAAAAAAAAATTATGTATCTATCTATTTATTCGTTTATCATTTTGTTAGTTTTATTAATCTACTTTTATTATAATTATGCTTTCTTTTTTAATAGCTTAGTATTTGAAGTTGTTAGGATCTTTTTCCAGGGATGGATGGTGTGGAAATGATAGACGCGGCTTGGTGGAATGATAGTGTGACCAAATGTCCTATCGAACAATGCAACACGTGACTCCGCCAAAACGCAGC
>NC_134818.1:4295412-4307912 GCF_046742065.1 Oratosquilla oratoria
CCCTTTCCTCTTCTCTTTCTTCTCCTCTTTTTCCGTCTTCTTCCCTTTCCTCTTGTCATTCTTCTCCTCTTCCGTCTTCTTCCTTCTCTTCTTCTCTTTCTTCTCCTCCTCTTCCGTCTTCTTCCCTTTCCTCTTCTCTTCTTTTCCTTTCTCCTCTTCTTTCCTTGTTCTCTTACTTCTCCTCCTCTTCCGCCTTCTTCCCTTTCCTCTTCTCTTCTTTTCCTCCTTCCTCTTCTTTCCTTCTTCTCCCCCATCGAGTCCTCTAAGATTGTGTGTCTGCTCGCGGGGGCAATATGGGATTCTGGAAACCATCGATTTATGGATTACTATTTATGAGATAATGTGGTTCTTCTGCCCGAGTGTAGCTGGAAGCATCTTTCTATATATTCGTACAGGATCTTCAAATATATGAAATATGTATTATACGACATACACAAAACCATGGATGATTATGTATGTGCACACCTGCTTACGTGTATTTCTGGGTGTTTGAGCTTATGCTCGTATGTGTGTGTGATTCACCATGGTCTCGGATCACGTGTTGGACTCGTGATCGACAGCTCTTTCCCTCCCGGAAGAGAGCTCAGAGCTCATATATGATCGATCTATGGGTAATGCTGTGTGTGTGTGTGTGTGCGCGCGCGCGTGTGTGTATGTGTGATTTATTAGTAGTGCGGATCACGTGCTAGAATCGTGATCGACAGTTATTACCTTCATGGATGAGAACTCCATAGCGCATATGGTCTGATCTATGGGTGATGCTGTGACTTCACACACACACACACACACACACACACACACACACACACACACACACACACACACACACACACACACACACACACTTTACTTGCCTAAGAAAAAGGTCAATTACTTTCAGTTCTGTGATGCTTTTCTTGCCCTGGGCGGGAACTGAACTCGGGTCCGCTGACTTGGCAGTCCAAGATGCTACCGCTCTACCCATAAGCGTTTGTGTTTGCGAGTGGGGGAGTGGTAGAGAGTGAAGAGAGGGAGTTGAGAGTTGAGGGAGTGAGTTGGGAGTGTCCGTGTGTATCTACACACGACCCCTGGACACCCGTAAGCTCACTTGAAGGAACGAGAGGCTGTTGACTAGGTTCGCCTTCCTCCTCTTCCTCCTCTTCATCCTCTTCCTCTTCCTCTTCTTCATCCACTTCTTCCTTCACTTCTTCCTCTTCCTCCTCCTCCCTTCTCTTCCTCCTCTTCCCTTCTCTTCCTCCTCCTCCCTTCTCTTCCTCCTCCTCCATTCTCTTCCTCCTCCTCCTCCCTTCCTCCTCTTCATTCTCTTCTTCTTCCTCCTCTCTCCTCTTCCTCCGCTTCTTCCTCCTTCTCCTCCATTTCCTCCTCTTCCTCCTCCTCCCTTCCTGTCGCTCCTCTTCTTCCTCTCTCTCCTCCTCTTCCTCCTCCTCCCTTCCTCTCGCTCATCTTCTTCCTCTCTCTCCTCCTCTTCTTCTTCTTCTTCTTCTTCCACTTCCTCTTCCTCCCTCCTCTCTCTCCTTCCTCTTCCTCATCCTCCTCTTCCCCTTCTCTTCTTCTTCCTCCTCCTCCCCTCCTCTTTCTCCTCCTTCTCTCCTCCTCCTCTTCCTCCTCTTCTGCCTACTCTTTCTTTTCTTTCTCTTTTTCCTTGCTCTCCTCATCGTCCTTGTCCTTCCCTTCCTTCTTCTTTTCCTACTCCCCTCCTCCTCCTGCTCTTACTCGTTCCCCTTGAAACTCTAACTCATCATCCTCCAGCCTACAACATTCCCCTCACTCCTCTCTCCTCACTCCTCTCCCTCCGCTCCTCTCCCTCCGCTCCCCTCAGTTTAATCTCTCCACTTCGTACCCTACCTCCTCCTCCTCCTCGTCCTCCTCCTCGTCCTCCTCCTTCTCTTCCTCCTCCTCTTCCTCCTCCTTCTCCTCCTCTTCCTCCCGCTTCTATTTCTCCACCACCTTTCCCACCCTCTCCCCCTCCCTCTCTCTCTTTCTTTCTCTCTCTCTCTCCTTCTCCTTCTGTCCTGTCTCTCTTTCCCTCTACCTCCCCCCCCCTCTCTCTCTCTCTCTCTCTCTCTCTCTCTCTCTCTCTCTCTCTCTCTCTCTCCTTTTCTCCCTTCTCTCTCTCATTCTTTCTCTCTCCCTCTCTCTCTTTCTCTTTTTCTCTCTTTCCTTCTCTCTCTCTTTCTCTCTTTCTCCTGTCCTCTCTTGTTCCCTCCTTTCACTTTCCTTTGTTTCCTTGGTTCTCCTCATTCGTCATCCCCGTCCATCTGTCTCCCTCCTTCAGAACTCGAATTCTTATTAAATTCCTTCGTTCTCAGATTGGCGCAGCTTCTTGACTTTTTTCTTTTTTGTTGTTGTTTTTGTTTTGTTTCCCTGTGTCCATTTCCCTATCTCCCACACTCACTCCCACACTCCCTCACTCCTTCACTCCCTCACTCACTTTCATCTTTTCCTCTCTTCCTTCCATTTATCTTCTCCCGCTCTTCCTCTCTCCCTTCCTCTCTCTCTCTCTCCATTCCTCTCTCCTTTCCTCCCTTTCTCCCTTCCTCTCTCCCTTCCCCCCTCCCCCCTTTCCCTATCTCCCTTCCTCCCTTCCTCCCTTCCTCCCTCTCTCCCTTCCTCCCTATCTCTCCTTCCTCCCTCTCTCCCTTCCTCCCTTTCTCCCTTCCTCCCTCTCTCCCTTCCTCCCTTTCTCCCTTCCTCCCTTTCTCCCTTCCTCCCTTTCTCCCTTCCTCCCTCTCTCCCTTCCTCCCTTTCTCCCTTCCTCTTCCTCTCTCCCTTCCTCTCCCTCTCTCCCTTCCTCCCTCTCTCCCTTCCTCCCTCTTCCTCCCTCTCTCCCTTCATCCCTCTCTCCCTTCCTCCCTCTCTCCCTTCCTCCATTACCTCGTTTCTCTCTGTCTTACTTCCCCTCCCTATTTCATTTCCTCTCTCATTTATTTCCTCCTCTCTTCCTCTCCTCTCTTCCTCTCTCCCACCTCTCTTACTCTCACTTCCCCCTCGTACCTCTCTTCCTCTCTCCCTTCCCCCTCCCTCCTCTCCCCACTCCCTTGCTTCCTCTCTTCCTCTTTCCTTCCCTCACTCCACACTCCATCCCGACTTGGTTATTCTCACACTCCCTCTCCTCACTCCCATTCCCACTCCAACACATCCCTCCTGATCATTCCTATTCACTCCTCCTCTCCTCCTCATTTTACTTCCTCAATGTAGCATTATTTGTAAAATCGATGTACGTTTGTGATATCATCCAATGATTTCAATGGATTCAATTGGATCCATAAATAACATTGCACGTTGTGTACGAGAGTTGTGCTCCATAATTTGTGAAAAATCTGAACGTGATAAATGTTCATCTGTTTATCCTTCTCTTTCTTCCTGCCTCTTCCCCATCGTTCCCCATCTCTTCCCCACCCGTTTCGTTCCTTCCCCGTTCCTTTGTTCCCAATTCTCTCCCTCCCCCCCCCCGCGTTCCTCTCCAAGCATCTCCCCAATTCTCTTCGTCTCCCGCAGTCTTCCCTTCTCTTTCCTTTCCTTAGTTCTGCCTTCTCCTCCCTCCCTCCCGTTTCTCTTTCCTTTCCTTCTCTTTCCTTATATTTCCTACCCTTTTCTTATTTCTCCCCTTTTCCTTACCTTTCCTTTCATTCCCCTGCCTCCTTTCCCTTTTCTTTTTCTATCCTCTTTTCCCTTTCCTTCCCTTTAGTTACCTGTCGTTCCTTTTCCTTCCCTTTCCGTCCTTTTCCTTCCCTTTCCGTCCTTTTCCTTCCATTCCCCCTTCCCTTTGCTTTCCTTTCTCCTCTTTTCCCTCTCTTTTTCTTCCCATTCCTTTCCTTTCCTTCCCTGCCCTTCCCTTTTCTTCCCTTTCTTTACCTTTGCTATCATTCCCCTCCCTCCCTTTATTCCTTCCCTATCTTTCCTTTTCTTCCCTTTCTCCTCCCCTCCCCTCCCTTACCTCTACTTACATTACCTTTTCACTTACCTTTCCTACTTGTCCAATCCTTCCCCTGCCTATTCCTTCCCTTCCCTTCCCTCCAACTCCCCGTCCTTTACCACGTTCCCTGAAGGGGGAGGAGGGTGATGGGTGAGTGGGGGGAGGAGGAGGGAGGGGGGGAGGAAGGTGGAAGGTGGGTGGAGGGAGGGAGGAGGGAGGGAGAGGGAGGGGGAGTGTGGGAGGAAGGTGGGAGGAGGGAACCATTGTACTTGGTAAAGTCGCCTGTGGGCTTTTGTAGTTCCGAGAAGCGATTAAGGCATTTACCCTTGGGCCTTGCTGGCCACACCAACTCCATTTCCCTCCATCCCTCCATCTCCTCCTCCTCCTCCTCCTCTATCCTCCTCTATCCTCTATTTCATGGTCCGTGCTCTCCATCTCCCCTTGCTTTGACTTCCACTCTAGTTTCTACTCCCTCCCTTCCTCCTTCACTCCCTTCCTCCTTCCCTCCCTCCTTCCCTTCCTCCCTCCTTCCCTCCCTTCCTCCTTCCCTCCCTTCCTCCTTCCCTCCCTTCTTCCTCCCCTCTTTTCCTCCTTACCTCCCTTCCTCCTTCCCTCTCTTCCTCCCTGTTTCCTTCCCTTCCTCCTTCCCACCCTTCCTCCTTCCCTCCCTTCCCCCTTCCCTCCCTTCCTCCTTCCCTCCCTTCCTTCTTCCCTCCCTTCCTCCTTCCCAACTTCTGTTTCCTCGCTTCTTAGTGTGTGAAAGAGCCTTATGCTTATCTATCCTTTCCTTGAATTAATAATCATTAACCCTCTATCCTATTATCTTTCTCTTTTTGGAAAAGAGCCTCTCTCAGCAGATCGAAATTGTCTGATGAGAGTTAAAGAGCTAAATGAAGGAGTTAAAGAAAAATAGTTGAGTAGTTTAGTGATGTAGAAATCGATGACCTTGACCTAGTTTTTCGCCCAGTCCTTCAGGAGCCCAATGTGACCAGTTCCATTCAACCTATCACAGTCACCTTCTTCTCTCGCTCATTCGTCCTCAAACAACTGCTGCATTGCATTATCATTGTTATTATAATTATTATTGTCATTATTATTATTGTTATTATTATTATTATTATTATTGTTGTTATTATTATTATTATTATTATTATTATTATTATTATTATTATTATTATTATTATTACCCCCCTTCCCAGCCGTGGGGGTCACCACCCCCTCAAATTATGACAGTTAAATAAGGAAAGAATTTTTTCTAAGAATGCCACCGTAAGAATCTTACGGTGGTATTCTTAAAAAAATCTTTCATTATATAAATTTTTCCCTTCCAAGGATTTCTATAAGATTTCTATAAGGTTTTTATATTTTTATTATTATTTATTTTTTATTTATATATATATATTTATTTATTTATTTATTTTTTGCTAAATCAAAATCCGGCTATTGACTCAAACTCTCTTCAATTATCTCCTTTTCGATCCTAAGCCTCAGACGCTCTCGAGGTGTAGGCCTTATGGTCTCTTGCAGTCTCCTTCATTCTTATGTTCTAGACTTTCCTCGAGACGGCCTCGAGTTTACGGACCAACTGGCGATAATGGAAAGCAATTCCACGCTGACCTCGATTTGCGCAGTCTGCCCGTGTCGTGGGGAATTGTTCTTGAAGAGAGGTGTTATTAGCCTGGTGTAAAAACAATGATAATAATAATAATAATAATAGTGATAATAATAGTAATAATAATAGTAATAATAATTAATAATAATAATAATACACACACCAAAGGCTTTTTTATCCCTCATAAGGGAGGTAGCCAAATAACAAATACATAGAAACCACTCCCACCCATTCCATCCCCATCACACTCCACTCCTCTCCACCCTCTTCCCTCCCTCTTATCTTGGCACCTTCTGAATGACGGGTCAGAATAATAGTAATGATAATGTGATAATGATAATGTTAATAATAATAATAATGAATATATTAATAAGAATAAAAATAATAATGAATATATTAATAATAAAAATAATAATTGAATATAATAATAATAACAATAAAAGATAATGGTAATAATAATAATAACAATAACAATACTTATAATAATAATAATAATAATAATAATAACAATAAAAAATATATCAATAAATAAATAAATAGATAAGTAAAAAGCGCCCCTATATCCATTATAGGCGCTATGAATATGATCACGGCCTTCCGTAATGGTGTTGAAACTCATCCACATTCAAATTCGAAATTTTCGAAATTCGTCAAAAATTCAAAAAAGGAAGATTAGCTATTTAGGAGAGTGATAGCCAAATGGATGCAGAGCACGGCTGAAGTTATTGCTTTTCGCAGTTTCGCATTTTATGTACACACTGGGTCATGGAATTAAAAGGAAACACAAATTTGAAAAAAGATATAATGAAGAAGAGGATTCGGCTATTTTTTTATAGTCATAGACCAAATGGTCTTTTATTGTTACTGTTATCAATATTATCATTATTGTTAATATTATTATTATTTCTTTTATAATTGTTATTAATATTGTTAGTCATCACCATTATTATTATTATTATTATCATTATTATTATTATTATTATTATTATTATTAGCATTATTATTAGTGTTATTATCATTATATTATTATTATTTTTATCATCATCATCATCATCATTATAATCATTACTATTACTATTTTACAGACTTCTCATACATTTTGTCTATTGTAACGTGTTCTATTTAGGGAAGTAATGAATGACCGGATATCTGAAACAGTACTCGTATTCCAAGTGTCCTAAGTTCGATTCTCTGCCTCAGACTCCACCTTCACAGAACAATTTCTCAATGTGTTCTCTCGTTACCATAACTAACCGAATGTGAGACCAGCACGCTTCCTATTACGCCACCAGCGCAGTGACTGCCACCTGCCCCAGCAGTCCAAGCGCATAGGGCAAAGGTGACGGCTTCGTCCGCAGCTACTCAGCGCCTCCTGGCGTAGGCTCCTTACCTCCTTCACCTTTTTCGCTCATCCTCCTTTCCTCTCAGAACTCGGTGAATAATAAAAAAAAAAAAAAAAAAAAAAAAAAATCTTTGGAATTTTTTCCCCATAATTGTAAAACTAGTTTTGCAGCGAAAGGCATAAATCAGTGTTTCAATCCTAGAGCTATCCTGAAGGAAATTATGTTGCGATAGCTTGAATAAAATCAAAGGATCAATATTTCCTTGGAAGTGTTAAGGACGTTTCCACTCTTGCCTCCATGTGTGCAATATGTACAGTGTGTACATGTGTACATGTGCACATGCCTCCATGTGCACATGCCTTCATGCCATGCGGGTCATTGTAAGAATGAACAAGGTATTTAAGGGCATAAATTCAATAATCAAACCAACTTCAGACACGCCAAGGATTTAATCACGCTGATCACTAAATACTTATCAAACGAGAATGAAGGTCCTCAAGGTGTCTACCAATTACGTCAGAGGCAACGAAATATTGCACAATTGAAATTTTTAAAATTAAACTGAATAGGTACCCAAAGAATAAGCTATGATATCTACTGTTTTGAGTGAGTAAAAAAAATTCTATTTTATGATTGTTATTCCATTCTGTCTTTCTTATGTCTTATTCTTCATTAATGTGTGGTGTGATTCTCTGTCACTATGCTGGTTTTCCTTTCTTTGTAATGTTCGATAATAAAAGTAATGATGAATGTAATACTTCGTGATAATAATGATAGTAATAATGGTAGTAATAATGATAATAACAATGACAATAATGAGAATGATGAAATAATAATGAGATAGATAATATTGATAATATGATACCATAGATAATAGCACTTATAATTAACAATAAATAACAGCCAATAATGATAACGAAATAACAATAATGATACCAATAATAACATAACATAGTAACAATAACATAGATAATAACAATTATAATTAACAATAAATAACATCCACGGCTCCATAGCACCACAGTGGGCCTCTCCATTTGGCTTTCAGATGAAACCAATTAATTTTATTGCTCACAACAACGTTTTACTTGTAGTCCATCCAGGGCTTGCAATTTATTTGGTGGTGCCGTTGTGATGCACGGTAAAACCCTGATGTATAATAAAAGTAATAGTGTGAAACGGGAGAGTACGATTGTCAGAATCAAAGATTTATGAAAAGGGATAAGTGCTCGATTATTATTTGTGTAATTGTGTTTTGGTCCAATAGAATTATGTGTGTATGCGTATATATATATATATATATATATATATATATATGTATATATATATATATATATATATATATATATATATATATATATATATATATATGTGCAGAAAAAACCCCACTGGGAAATAAGAAGCTTAGTCCGAACGTTTTCGTCTATTTAAGACAATATAGCTATGTCCCTCCCGGAAGAGAGCTCAGCTCATATATGACCGATCTATGGATAACGCTACGACCTTACACGCACACACACACACCCAACTCCCCACCCACGAGAGTTGGAGTAGCGACTCACAGCGCAGCGATATTGAAATTTCATCCCTGGTCAGGATTCGAACCCGGACCACCGTAATAGTGATCGGGAACTCTAACCAATGCGCAATCGAGTCGTGTGTACATGTGTGTGTGTGTGTGTGTGTGTGTGTGTTGTGAATGTGTTATTGAATCACCATTGTCTTGGATCACGTGCTAGACATGTGATTCAAATAGTCCAGTTTGTAAGTAACGCACCACATATCCGGCCCATTACCCAAGGGAGACAGTAACGGCTTGGAGCGTTTAGTGATCTGTCCTGTCTTGGATTACCGTTCACAACCTTACACCTACAACCGTACGCAAAAACTTTTTACACATTTTCATAACCACAATTTTATTAATACCGTGGACAAAAAATTTCACGAAACGTGTAATTATCTTTCACAACCTCTACCTACAACCGCTTGTTCTTGGTTCACAACTCATCCACAATCGTGTACAATTGACTTTCACAACATTCACACGAAGCGGGAAGTGCCCTTTCACAAATCGTGCATCATAACTGTGTTCTGTTGTTTCACAACTCTTCTACAACCACATAGATTTGTGTAACCCACAGGAATGTGTGTAATTAACTGGTTCCTTCCCATTCGTATTACAGCGTGTGATTACAACCTCCTCTTCTTCCTCCTCTTCCTCCTCCTTTTCCTCTTCCACTTCCTCTTCCACTTCCTCTTCCCCTTCCTCTTCCTCTTCCACTTCCACTTCCTCTTCCCCTTCCTCTTCCTCCTCGTCATCCTCTTCCTCCCCTTCCTCCTCTTCTTCCTCCTCGTCATCCTCTTCCTCCACGTCCTCTTCCTCCCCTTCCTCCTCGTACTCCCCTTCCTCTTCCTCCTCCCTTCCTCTTCCTCCTCCCTTCCTCCTCCTCCTCCTCTTCCTCCTCCCTCCTCCCCTTCCTCTTCCCCTTCCTCTTCCCCTTCCTCTTCCCCTTCCTCCTCCTATTCCTCCTTATCGTCCTCCTCTTCCTCCTCTTCCTCCTCCTCTTCTTCCTCGTCTTCTTCCTCCTCGTCCTCATCTTCCTCCTCCTCGTCCTCCTTTTTTCTCCTCTCCTTCCTTTCTTCTTCCTCTTCGTCCTCCTTTTCTTCCTCCTCGTCCTCCTCTTCCCCTTCCTCCTCCTCCTCTTCCCCTTCCTCCTCCTCCTCTTCCTCCTTGTTCTCCTCTTCCTTCTGCTCCTCACCTTCGACCAGATATCCCATCAGCGTTCAGAATGAATCGGCAGCACCCCGCTGCGGGCTAATGGGACACGAACGAATTCGAGACATTTGAACGAAGTCTTCTGGGAAAGCATCGGTAAGGCGTGCGTTTGCATGCACGTTGCGATAATAGCGACGTGGGTGGTGATGCTAGTGGTAATGGCAGAGGTGATGATGGTAGAACCAGTGATGATGGCACAGGTAGTGGTGATGCGCTGGGGGTTATGTGTGGTGATGATATTGATGTAATGACACTTTTATCTCAAATATATGAAAAATCGATAATTGTGATGCTATGATCATAACTTTTGGTATTGGCTGTGGGTGTGATGATGGTGAGTGTTCACAAGGAGCCGCCTAGCTGCTTCATAGGCCTTCACTTTGGCCTTATGTGCTTTGATTTCAGTTAATGGTAGCAGTGAGACTCGAACTCGGGTCCCTGTCTTACAAAGCACAGTCAAAACCAATCCGCCACTTGGCACGATGATAAATTATTTGTTTTATGAAAATTAGGTGTCATGAAAAATATATAATATTATGGATATTCTAAAATATAATGGCTTTTTAAGCCCTTCATATCCAAGGAGGACAAGGACAGGTAACTGCCGTAGACTTAAGTCGAATAGAATCATCTCCCCTTCAGTTGTTTTTACTTTAACGTATTTGGTAGTAATAGTGGTTAAGTAGGATTATACTGATGATATACACACGCGCGCACACACACACACACACACACACACACACACACACACACACACACACACACACACACACACACACACACAGATCGGGATTTACAAGCTCTAATCTCTCATCTGGGGGTGAGAAATGTTTATCACAGACCCTAGCACGTCATCCAGAACTGCGGCGAAGAAAGGAAGTGTACACAGGTAGATAGAGAGAAATCATGGTGAAGGTTTTGGTGAAGACATCGAGACAAAATTTCTCTGTCTCTCTCTCTCTCTCTCTCTCTCTCTCTCTCTCTCTTTCTCTCTCTCTTTCTCTCTCTCTTTTTCTTTTTTTCTCCACTTGTGTGTTTATGGTGTCACTCGAAGTCCAATCTTCCGAAGTAGAACACGTGGGAGCCATAAATGTGATTCACCAAGTTTCTCTTTTTCAACATTTTCTTCAGGCACCGGGTACCATGCACTATAGAATTCGTGGCGGATAATGGCATGCGATTTTGTTCAAGTCATTGTACCTTTTATCCTCTCAGAGTGCCATGCACTTTGTGCATGGCGGTACTCTGTATTCAGAGAAGCGAAGGGAATATTCAAGAGGGGAACATTGTTTGTCTAGCTGATAAGTCTGGGAATAGCTGATGAAAATTTTAATTCAAAATTTCGGAGATGCTGGAGGTCGGGTCTCGTGTCTTCGCCGAAGAGTCTCAAGAGAAGCTTCTGAGGTCTTCGCCGAAGAGTCTGTCTGGAGAAACTTCGGAGGTTGAAAGAGTTTCAGGAGAGGCTTCTGAGGCCTTCGCCGAAGAGTCTAGGGTACGTTTCAGAAGTGTAAGCCGAAGAGTCTCAGGGGACGTCTCAAAGGTCTAAGACGAAGAGTCTTGGAAGCTTCTAAGGCATCATTCGGCGTTCTTCGGGATCCTGAAAGTTGCATGACACAATTACCTGATGGGTTCGATTTCCCTTCATGACTGAAGAGTTTTTTATTCTGGGATGGGCATTACTCCAATTGGGGTAATGCCCATTCCATCTATTACACCAAAAACACAATAGTAAGAAACTTAATAGAGTGTAGTTTGATCTATACCACCAGTGATCAAAATACTAACTTACACAATTTTATCTGCCAAGAAATAAACAAAAGAATAACAAGTAAAATGTAACCCTGCGAGTGTGACCTAATGTCGCCCCTCCCTCATTAGTGGGACGCGTTGACCATTGCGACCTGACCTACCGCTTTCCAGGGGGTAAATGTCCTCTACTCTTATGTAAACTGTCCTTGTTCTTTCTTCATGTATATATTAACTATGTATTTCTATTCAACTATGTACTTTTTGCACTGAAGCGATCTGCTTCGTTAGTTTCTTTTTCCAAGTGGTCTACTTTGCATAAGTGAACACACGTACCCATGTTCTAATTAGCATATATATATATATATATATATATATATATATATATTTATATTATATATATATGTGTGTGTGTATGTATGTATGTATGTACTTTTACACTTTAATAGCGTGGTGTGATTTGTGAAAAAAATCAAGGGAACCATACGAATATTGAAAATTCATGAAGGGGGAAATGAAGTGAAAAAGTTTGAGAACTACTGGCCTAGTGTTAAACCAGAACAATCTCCTTAAGAAGGTTTAATTATAGAAATGCTTTCCAAGTAAGACGTCAACTTAAATATAGACATATGTATATATATTCACGTATTCCTACAATACACCTATGTACCTTATGCATATAGCTTGGTTTCCTGCCCGGCGTGTATTTTCAAGAAAATATAAATGTATAAAATACAATTGGTTTGTAAACTTGTTTGCAATTCTCCCTGGTCTCCGTGTTTTCTATCTTGCATCTTTCAAATGGTATATTTGCACGTGATAAGGCTTGTATACTCACTCGGTTTTATGTTTGTTTTCTCTGTGTCAATAGACACGCCCTGCGTGTATCCTCTCCTCTACATTCGAGGCTTCAAGTTCGTGTCCAGGTTGAGGTGGATTGATGTTACTGGCTCTAGTGGTTAGATAACGATTGTTACGCTTATACACGCTAGAAGAGATACCTTGCAAATGAAGATTTATTTTCTATATTTTTCCAAATAAAAATGTACTCAAGCGAGCGAACCTCCTGTACTTAATATTAATACAAGTAGATGTATGCACACACAA
>NC_134818.1:4312912-4320412 GCF_046742065.1 Oratosquilla oratoria
AATAGATGGATACACGGACAGATAGGTCTAATGGTGGGAGAGGTGAACATGTAAATAGTCAGATTGTACTGTGTACTCATTGTGTCTATGCATATATTCCAGGTGTAAATGTGTGTTTGTTGTTGCGGAGGATCGTGTGTGTGATTCGGAGTGGGACGCGATCATAGGTCTATGTTGCCGCTATCCCTCGACGCTAACGTCGTGTCATTGTGCCTTTGTTGTTACGAGCATGAGTGGATTGGTTCTTGCGTTAGTTTGTTTTAAGCTGAGCTCTATAAGAAAGGTGATGATCATCTTAAAACACACAGCTTTTGATTTGCATCTCCAAGAACAAAGTCAAACTCTTATAAAGTCTGCAGGTCGTGGGGGATGAAGAAGAGTAAAAATAGGAAGAGGAGGAGACGAAGAGGGGGAGGAAGAATAGTAGGAGGAAGAGACGAAGAGGAGAAGGAGGAAGAATAGGAAGAGGAGGAGGAGACGGAGAAGAGGAGGAAGCATAAGAGGAGTAGGCGAAGAGGAGGAGGAAGAAGAATAGGAAGAGGATGATACGAAGAGGAGGAGGAGGAAAAGAAGGACGAGGGAGAGGAGAAAGACGGTTCAGAAGGGAAGTGAGGAGAGAAAATGGAGGAAGAGGAGATGAGGAAGGGGAAGAGGAAAAAGAAATGAGGAGGAGGAGCAATTAGAGAAGAGGAGAGGTGCGAAAGCGGAGGGGAGGACGGGAAAAGAGATGAAAATGACATTTTGGGGGGGGGGGAATGGACAGAAGAGGTGTGGTAACAAAAACTGGCTTGGGTAATTTTGTTTCTCGTTACCCGGTTACTCATTGATTACTCTGGAAAGTAATATATATTGGTCCCCCTTTTTTTTTTTTTTTTTGTATTTCCTTCACTCCTTGTGTATGTGCCAGTCCCTCACCTGTTTCATATATCTTCGTTCGTTACATCACCATTCCGTCCTGTTTCACCCTTCTCATTAACCACATTTTTCCGTTTCAGACACATATATTTTTCACTATTTGTTTCAGATCTCTTCGATCTTTGTATACTTTTATTTCCTCATTCATTATTTGCTTCACTAGTTTTCGCTCACCATTCATATTATCGTCTCCCATCATCAGAAGTTTTCGTCGCTACTCTTTCCATATCTTTTCGTTCAGTTCTGTTTTATTTTCAGAATTTTTCGTTCTGTATTCCGTTCCATAATTCGATGTTTTCCAGTTGTACCTCGATTCTGGAATACTAATTCATAACCAATTTTCTCAAAATCATCACTGTCATGTTCCACAATGGTCACCTGTGTCAGATTTATTCGTTCACGCCACTGTTCTTTTCATATTTTTTAAGATCATCCTTCTGTTCCGTCCCTCTTCGTTCACTACTTAACTAATAAATCATGAACAATTTTCTCAAAAACAGCTCGTATAACACCCCTTGGTTGTCAAGTATCTTTCTCAAAGTCATCAAAACTCGTGTTTTTTAACGATCATCTGTGCCAGATCTGTTCGTTCACCCCAATCCTCGTATCACACTCGTCTTTAACGCGTTTTTATCATTCGCCGCCCTTCCTGATCCATGAGACAAACCTATTAATCAAAATTCATAGCTTCCGTGCCATTTCATCTCAAAATTCAAAGCCGCGTTCGAACCACCCCACCCCCATCCGCCATAGGCATCGGGGTTACTGTACCCAGCCCCCCCCCTCAGCCCCCTCAGCCCCCTCAGCCCCCCCCCTCCCCCAAATCCCTCACACCCCCAAGAATGGTTGGGGAGGACTATATGAGAGGATGGGGAGAAACAGTATGTGTTCTGTTGTATTGGATCCTGAAAATATATGATTGCTTTAGATTACATAGGATAGAGAAAAATAGGATGGATAGGGATAAGGTAGGATAATATTGCACGGGGTTAGGATGGATTGAATTAAGTATAGTAGACAGTAGCATTGGATAAGATTAGGTAGATCATTGCAGGGTAGGAGAAAATAGTATCGGATACTTGGATAATTGATGGTCGGATAGGATAGAATACTATAAGTAGTGTTTTTGTACTATTTTATAGGGTAGAGTAGGATAAAGTAGGATATAATAGGGTAAGTTAAAGTAAGAGGGGATTGGATAGGGACGGTATTGTGAACTAACTTGAGATGAACTAGAGAAAAGAAGGATAGAGAAGTTGGATGTACATAAGTACACTTGGGTTTGAAGGATAAGAAAGGGTAGGGGGGCTTTGCAAACCGACCACCTTAGCAACCACCTAATCTTTTCCAAACTCCTTATCTAGACACTTTTAAACCACCTACTTATCATACTAGCACCCTCTCTAGTATTAATATTGTACCTGCCCTAGTACCTAGGTCTCTTAGTCTGACGAACTCTCAAAACCACGGCGGCCGCCCTGGGTACACTCCATTGTGTGAGGTTTCTTTGGAAAGTAATTGTCAAACTCGTAGTGATTCTGTGTTGATATACGTATCCAGAGGCCATAATATAGTTCTATATTGTGTGTGTGTGTGTGTGCTTGTGTGTATGCGTGTGTGTGTGTGTGTGTGTGTGTGTGTGTGTGTGTGTGTGTGTGTGTGTGTGTGTGTGTGTGTGTGTGTGTGTGGGTGTGCTTGTGTGTATGCGTGTGTGTGTGTGTGTGTGTGTGTGTGTGTGTGTGTGTGTGTGTGATGTGTGTGTGTATGTGTGCCTGTGTTTATATACGTGTGATTCACCATGGTCTTGGATCACGTGTTGGACTCGTGATCGACAGCTATTTTCCTTCCCGGGAGAGAGCTCGGAGCTCATATATGACCGATCTGTGGGTAATGATGTGACCTTACACGCACACACACACACACACCAAACTCCCCGCCCACGAGAGTGTGTGTATGTGTGCGTGTGCGTGTGCGTGAGGTCATTATATAAAGACAGCAGGCCAGGACTCGTAATAATGGATTTAGACTGAACATGTTTAGGTTTAAGAAGGAAATAGGCAAAAACTGCTTTACGAACAGATTGGTTAACGAATGGAATATTCTTAGTAACCATGTATTGACCACCGAAACAATATATGGATAGGGATGAAGGATGGTAAAGGACAAAGGGACATGGAACTGCCTAATGTAGGTCTTATGGTCTCTTCCAGTCTTCCCCATTCTTATGTTCTTATGTGCATATTGTGTAAGTGTATACACATACAAGCGTGTGTGTGCTTGTATGCGTTCCTCTCATATATGCATATCATTGCAGGTGCTATATAAAGACTTCTCCAGCTATGCAGGGCCAAGCCATTGTTGGTCTGAAACTCTTCGCAACCCAAGTCAGACTGTCTGTATTTACACAGATCTCCCCCATGTGCATGTGCGTATATGTGCGTGTGCGTATAGGTGCATGTGTGTATATGTGCATGTGCGTATATGTGCATGTGCGTATATGTGCGCGTGCATATGTGCGCGTGCGTATATGTGCATATGCGTATATGTGCGTGTGCGTATATGTACATGTGCGTATATGTGCATGTGCGTATAGGTACATGTGCGTATATGTGCATGTGTGCATTTGTGCGTGTGCGTTTATGTGCATGTGCATATATATGCATGTGTGTATATGTGCATGTGCGTATATGTGCATGTGTGTATATGTGAGTGTGTGTATATGTGCATATGCGTATATGTATTTACTTAGTTGTGTCGTACGGGAAGGGGATCTATGTTCGTAGTGTCCCGTCTTTGTATCTCGCAGTGTCTACTTTGCTCTTAAATTCGTGTATGGTTTTTGCACACACTATTATTTTATCCAGTTTGATCCAGATATACACCACTCTGTGTAGAAAACTTGTTTTTTCAGATCTCTTCTATAACTTTACTTTTTGAGTTTCTTATCATGCTCCCTTGTGTATGTGCGTAGGTGTGTAAACGTGTGTGTGTGAGTGTGTGTGTGTGTGTGTGTGTGTGTGTGTGTGTGTGTGTGTGTGCGTGCGTACATGTGTAGAAATACGTCAGACCTGCTGTATAAAGGCCGCTGCTATATATAGATCCCAGAAAGGGGGTTCCAGAAAAGAAAATGAAATTTCTGTGCCCTCACAAAAATAGACATTTTTCTGTTACACTCCTTCGCCTTGTTTATTTTCCTGAAGAACGACTCAAGAAGAAGCTGGAGGGAGCAAAACCGAGGAGGAAGAGCCCTCCTCCTCCTCCTCTTCCTCCTCCTCTTCCTCCTCCTCCTCCTCCTCCTCCTCCTCCTCCTCCCGCCTCCTCCTCCTCCTCCTCCCCCTCCTCCTCCTCCTCCTCCTCCTCCTCCTCCTCCTCCTCCTCCTTCTCCTCCTCCTCCTCCCGCCTCCTCCTCCCGCCTTCTCCTCCGCCTCCTCCTCCTCCTTCTTCTTCTTCAAAAGAAGAATTCATTGTATTAATAGTGAAAGTTGGTTTTGTGAAATGGTAAATATCGGAAAGCGTTGACAGTTCGCTTTCGTGAAGGGTTCCGAGAAATGGAATTCAGATACTTTATGGAACGAAATAAAGATTTTGAAATCGTCGCTGCCCCACACACACATAAAGGCGTTCTGAATAATGTGTGTGTAAGACTATATTCATAATGTATATATATATATATATATATATATATATATATATATATATATTTTTTTTTTTTTTTTTTTGTATAATTGTGTGATTGTGTGTACATGCGCGTATGTAAATATATGTACAAACAAACGCACATGCACTTACACATTCTTCTACACTGTCTCCTTCCCACTTGCGAAAGTTATCATCCACCATTTGCGTAACTTGTCGGAACAGCGTTAGGCGTTCCTTCGGGTCCGAGAAGGTCGAACCAATCTCGTGGCCTCGTCGATATAGTCCTTTTGGTTGTTGTTGTTGTGTTCATACAGGTGACATCACGCAACCTCGGTCGACCACGCTAATATTCTCCATTAATAACACACACACGCGCGCGCACACACACACACACGCACACACACACACACACTCGGTGGCGCGGTTGATAGAGTCCCAGACTGTCACTACGGTGTTCTCGGTTCGAATCCTGCCCAGGACTGAAAATAATTTCAGTATCGCTGCGCTTCCAGGAGTTGGGTGTATGTGTGCGTGTAAGGTCACAGCATTACCCATAGATCGGTCATATGAGCTCTGAGCTTTATTCCGGGAGGGAAATAGCTGTCGATCACGAGTCCAACACATGATCCAAAGACCATGGTGAATCTCTCTCACACACACACTCACACACGCACACACACGCACGCACGCACGCACACTCACACGCGCACACACACACACACACACACACACACACACACACACACACACACACACACACACACACACACACATCGCTTCGCTTCCCATCTTAATCTCTCTCTGCAGTTGAATGTATTCCCTTCGTTACTCTCCACTATTTCTTACCACCAGATTTACGTCCTCTCTGTTTGCCCTCTTACTCCTCAATCCCTTCTGGAAACTTCAGTTTTAGTTATTTTCATTTTTGTCAATGTTCTTTTTCATTTCCAAATTTTATTCTTTCGTTGAGTTATGCGTGTCATTTTCTTCTTATTTTTTGTTCTTCTTTTCCTTCAGGATCTTCCTTCTTTTCTTACGTCTTTGAAAATGGTCTCAGGAGTTATTCGTTCGTGTTTTTTTCGTCTTTCAAGAACTGTACGAGAACTCTCAGCTCCTCCATTAATCTTTTCCGTAACTGTCTACTTGTCCTTCCTTTTTCTGTTCGCTTTGAGTCAGATTTTTTTTTCCGTGTTTCTTAAAAGTCTTTGATATCTTTACTACGATCCTCTGTCATCGGCTTCTTTCTGTTTCTTCAGTTCCAGACTCTCCTCTTCTTTGGTCTTCTCCTTTCATGAATCTCTGTCTTTTATATCCTGTCATTCCATTTTATACACAATTTCCATCTCCACTCTTCACCATTTTTTGCACCTGGTCATCCTTTCGTTCCTCCTTCCTTCCTCCTTTTTATACTCTACACCTCCTTCGCACTTCTCAAAGTCTCTGCGCTTGAATTTTTCCTAATTTCTATTTATTGTTCCGTCGTCCTTCTCTATAACATTTTTCTATTTTTTAATTTTGATTTAGTGTTCCTTCTTCCTTTTCTATAACATGTTTCTAGTTTTCATAATCATCTGTCTAAAGAAAAAAATAAACACATTCCTCTCCAACATTTTTGCACATTACCATTATTTTCTTCCTATTTTTCTCTAGTTTATATCTCCCAAATCTTAATTTTTCTCCCTACCATGGACTGTTATGACGATTCTTAGCCTCAAAAGTATATATAACAGCTATCTCACTCTCTCTCTCTCTCTGTATATATATATATATATATATATATATATATATATATATATATACAACCACCTCACAAAAGACACAGAAATCCTAGTTTTACAATGTCACCCACTAATTCCAGACAGCAACTTAAGATACCTTCTTTGAGTGACTTCTGGGCAGAACCAATAGCCATGGACGACTTCTTAAGGGTTCTGGGTCTCCTGCAAGAGTGAATCGGGGCAACAGTCTCAACTCAGGAAATATGATACCAATACTACATCCTTTAATATTTCAGTAAAGGCAACTTTCAGTTAAAGATTAAGTGTCACATTCAGACCGGTTTTAATACGAATTCAGCATCAGAGTGCAATTATGTAGTACATAACTGTTTAGACAAGCTAGAATTTAAGCGAGAACTCTCGTCCCAGTCTTTTTCCCAATAGTATGTATTTAGAATTTAGACGACTGGGGACTATCCTTGCTCCTTATGGAAACGTCATTTATGTTTATCCACGAGTATATGTCTCTGATGAACCCGAAAATACACTTGTTAACTGACAAAGTGATAAGTTTATTTGATCCAAATTTGTTTTTCCGAAACCGAAAACTGTTGTGTGAATATGAATAATTCATGAATGCAAATATCAGCGGGTTCAGCTGGTGGTACGTTAGTGAATTAAGAATCAACATCAAAAGCAATAGCTGCCCATAGGTTCCCGTACAAATGTGATATTGCTTTTACGGAAATGGAAGGAATATTTGTAAAGAAATAGAATGTTAATGGGTTCGGCTTTGCACGGCAATGGTTAAATGTGGCCTTTACCTAAATAGCTTTGTCCCAAAGAGCAATACCCGGTTGGGAATCGAAAACAAAACGTCTGTACATTTCGTCGATAGCATATTTCAATTTCACCATCTGATCGTCTTGTTTTTTTTTATTTCTGTTTTTGAAACAAAATTGAAATCATCCTCGTCAATTACTTTAGGACTGGGACTTATCTAAAAGAAAACTGATAAGATTTAGCCTCACTTTTACGTTCAAAGTTACATCGAGTCTTATGGTTCATGGTACTCGTGATACAGGGTTGAATATGATAATAATAATAATAATAAAAATAATAATAATGATGATGATGGTTATGATGATGATAGAATAATAATAATAATGATAATAATGATAATGATAATAATAATAGTAACAATCAAATTAATTATCAAATAATGATA
>NC_134818.1:4322912-4335412 GCF_046742065.1 Oratosquilla oratoria
CTACGTTCGATTCTCTCGCGCGGTTGTGGCTAATGCCAGGTAATGGGTACCGACCTTCTCCCTGGTTTGAGGTCGAGGAGTCTCTCTTTCTCTCTCTCATACTAAAAAAAAAGAGTTTGTTCCTGCTCACTTTCTCACTCTTGTACTAAGAAAGTGTTGGTTCCTGCTCATTCTCTCTCTGAGGTCTTCTTTTGTGAGGAAGGGGGTCGACGACTCTTTTCATTTCTCCTTCGGAGGCCGTGTGCAGTAGAATGAATCAAGGACAGCTCGTCATGGAGCACCTCGGAGACTTCGCGAGAAGAATGCGCCGGAAGATGGAAACAGAGTACGGCATGACCAGCGGACTAGGATCGGACGACGCCAGCCAGAAATGTTGGGGTGAGTAGGATACTTTAAATTTTTTAGATTTTATAGAAAAAAAACTTCAACTTAACCAAAATTAAAATTATAAATTGTTTAAAGAAACTAAAATTAAAAGTTAAAAATATATTTAAAAGTAAAAATAAAAAAGACAGCGTGGAATAGAAACAAAAGGAAGGCGTTACTACAGTTATTTTTATTAAATGCGGATGCATCAAAGTTATTATAGAAATTTCTTGTTTTAAAGGCAAATAAAGAGGCAATAGTTATAATTATTTTCCATCTTTTTTTTCATTAAAATTTTTCCATTATTTCATTGATCAGGTTAGGTAAACCGTCCTTTTTCGTTATATTTCTTTTTCCATTTGGATCCGCCCTGGGCCTGTTCACGTGGGCGCGACGCGACGAGGATCCCCGTCGAAGGAACTCCCGGGGGGACGCCCACGTGGATGGGTCCAGGAAGTCTCGCGAAGGATCTCCGTCACCCCAACGCTGGCGTCGCTGTCGTCTGCTGGTCTTCGGCTGCTGTCGTACATCTCTCTCCGGCGCATTCAACTACTGACACCCGCCTTCTTCATCCGCTTTTTATTCTTCTTTTTCCATCAAGTTTTTCTCAAGTTCCGATGCAGCCGACGGACGATACACTATTCCCGCTGTCCAAAAACAAAAGAAAAAAATATTACATATATAAAAAAGTAAAGAAAAACATAAAACATGTATAGAAAAAAAGATAAGATAGAAAAAATGAAAAAAAATTAAAATACTGAAAAAATATTATATATAAGGAAAAATATATTAAGGAAAAAAGAAAATACCAAGAAAATACAAAAAAAAAAAATGAAAAGATTAGAAATATAAATATGCTCAAAGAAACATATATATAAGGAAACTTATATTGAAAAATATTGAAAAAAATATATATAAGAAAAACTATATCAAGAATAAAACAAGAAAATACTGAAAAATATAAAAAAAATACTAAAAAAAATACATATATATATAAGGAAAAGTATATTAAGAAAAAAATACTGAAAAATATGTATACGAAAAACTATATCAAGAATAAAATAAGAAAATACTGAAAAATATAAAAGAATACTGAAAAAATACATATGCATATAAGGAAAAGTATTTTAAGAATAAGAAAAAGAAAACACAAAAATATATATAAAACAAAAAATCCAAAAAACAAAAATACTAAAAAAAAAAATACTTTATTTGATTTGAAGGAACTACTTTTTTTCCACTGACCAAAACAAGGAACTACTTTCTTTATTTGATTTGATTGATTAAATTTTTGGTTAGAAGGAACTACTTTTTTTTGTGCAGAATGCACGGCGGTCCTGGGCCTACGCCGGGAGGCGCCCAGCTGTGCCGTCACGTTTGCTCTATTATGCGTTTGGACTCTTGTGTCAAACAATCTCTGCCGGGAATGGGAGAGGAGTGCGGGATTCGAACCCACAACTAAGCGACTGCGAGATCAGTACGCTTCCTACTACGCCACCAGTGCAGGGACGGATGTTAATTCAGAAGTTAATTCATTTCGTACACTACCGCTCCAGCGAGGAGATTGGTCCCCCTGCGCGCGCGCACCTGTGTGTGTGTGTGTGTGTGTGTGTGTGTGTGTGTGTGTGTGTGTGTGTGTTTCCTTTTATCGATTCTTCGACGGGGAACAAATCAGGATAAATGTAAAGTCGATCGTTGCTGCGTCTGTCACTGAGGGCTCAGAAAAATCAAACGTTGATACCAGCTAGAACATAATTATTGAATTCGGTGCCTCTCCATCGTTCGACCTGGCAGCAGCATTATTCCTAATCTAATGTCCGGTGGTAGATTTCAGCGAATTGTGTGTGTGTGTGTGTGTGTGTGTGTGTGTGTGTATGTGTATGTGTGTGTGTGTGTGTGTTTGCGTGTTATATATGTGCGTATGTGCATGTATGAGTGTGTGTTTGAGGGATGTATTAACCCATTTATAATGTACAGGAAAAGTGCTATACTCGTGGAGTCCTGTCTCTTTCCCCGATAACCATACCTAGGTTTAGATTGTGTGTGTGTGTGTGTGTGTGTGTGTGTGTGTGTGTGTGTGTGTGTGTGTGTGTGTGTGTAGTAAGTTCTTGGGCATCTTGGAGACGGTTGGCGTAGTGAGAATGATAACTAGCAATATCAGATCGAGTGCAAGCGTGAGAGTGCGTCTAATATAGGTAAAGGTAGCAAATGCACAAGACACTCTATTTTCCCCTATTTTCGGCAGTTTAGCTCTGACTCGCCTCTCGCTCTGTCCGTCCCCTATGAATTGTTGTTCCACGGTCTTCTGAAAGGAGGGAGGGAGAGAGAGAAAGAGACAGAGAGTGAAAGAGAGACAGTGAAAGAGAAAGAGAGAGTGAGAGAAAGAGAGACATATATATATATATATATATATATATATATATATATATGTATATATATTATATATATATATATAATATATATATATATATATATATATATATATATAGAGAGAGAGAGAGAGAGGAAGGGAGGGAGAGAGACGGAGAGTGAATGAGAGAGAAACATATATATATATAGAGAGAGGGGGAGAGAGAGAGAGAGAGAGGGAGAGGAAGACGAACATAATGGAGAATATTATTTTCGCTTTTCTCTCCCTCACGTAGGACTGAGTCTCGTTTCCTCTTGATTGTGTATCCAGTCTTTTTCTCCTGTTCCTCTCTCTCTCTCTCTTTCTCTCTATCTATCTCTCTCTCTCTATCTCTCTCTCTCTCTCTCTCTCTCTGTGTAAATACCTACCTGTATATCATTAACACCATTAATAAAAATAACAATGATAGTAATAATAATATTATTAATAATAATAATAGTAATAATAATGATAAGTATAATGATAATTGTAATAATGATAATAATAATAATTATAATGATTATGATAACAATGGTAATGATAAAAATCACAATAATAATGATAATAGTAATAATGATGATAAGGATGATGATAACGATAATAATTGCAGCAAAATAATAATAATAATAATAGTAATAACAACATGAACATGTATATATAAATATATGCACATGCATATATATCTGCGTGTGTGTGTGTGTGTGTGTGTGTGTGTGTGTGTGTGTATGTATGTATGTGTGTGTGTGTTTGTGAAATACATTTTTCAATATTCTATCCATTTCTCGTCTCTCCATCTCCTACAGTCCGAGTATTAGCGCCCTCCAAACACACTCTTACACTCTTTCATAGAGCCATCCATCCTCTCGCATCCCAAAAGTGGGATTTGGTTTTACGGGATCACACACGATAAGGGTCAGTTTGGTTAGGGATTAAGTGGGGGCGGGAAATGAACCAGCGGGAGTGGTGAAGGAAGGCTGAGTGTGTGGAGTATTGGGAGGTGTAGGGAGTGGGAGGGAGTGGGGGAAGTAGTATTGGGCTGAGAGTGAGGGAGAGTGATTGGAGGGAGAGGGAGTAGATGTGGTGGGAGGAAAATGGAAGGTGAATGGAGGAGGGAGTGGGAGAAGTTTTGGGCTGAGAGTGGGGGAGTGAATGGAGGGAGAGGGAGTAGACGTGGAGGGAGGAAAGGCGAGGGTGAATGGAGGAGGGAGTGGGAGGGAGTGGCACAAGTCTTGGGGCTGAGAGTGGGGGAGTGAATGGAGGGAGAGGGAGTAGACGTGGTGGGAGGAAAGGGAGAGTGAATGGAGGAGGGAGGAAAGGGGAGGGTGAATGGAGGAGGGAGGAAAGGGGAGAGTGAATGGAGGAGGGAGGAGGAGGGAAGGGGAGGGGTTGTATATGAACAAGAAGAATGTAATATTCTTCTTCCGAGTCCAGCTGTGATGGTTCCATCATGAAATGTCTGTCTGAGACACCGTTGTCTAGATATGGCTTAGGTCTGGACAAAACCCCCATTTTTAACCTTGAAATTCAACAACTGAATTAAATCACCTGGCGGCAGTCAGTAAAGGTGTAAGTACCACTCGGTAAGGAAGGGGATAATCAAAAGTACGGGGTGGTACAAAAGTCCCCATACACACACTTTTTTTTTTTTTTTTTTAATCACAAAACTTTATCTATGATTGGCGGCCTCAGATTTGACGAGGTCATTCCTTAAAGGGTTTTTGAAATTAAATTTTATTTTCATGTTTGAGAACTTCTGGGAAACCCTGTATTTCTACCGTCTTTCAGTTGTTTGGCATCATCCTAAAAGAAAATGGGAAAAGTATGTCCTCAGTGTGAAAAGAGGAAGCAAATTGTGGAATTAGGGAGGAGGAGATAAAGGAGGACTGGGAAGGTGAGAGGAGGAAATAAAAGATAGTATATAATAGCAAATACTTTTGTCATCCCTAGGGACTCCTCTGAGCTGAAGAGAGTCGTCTATCGTTAGTCAGGTGAAATATTTTAATGGTCCAATCTTGATACAGTGTCCCTGAGAGGTACCACAAAAATGCACGCACACACACACACACACACACACACACACACACACACACACACACACACACACACACACACACACACACACACATGTATATATATATATATTATATATGTGTATATATATATAATATTATATATATATATATATATATATATATATATATAAGAGCTTTTTCCCCCTTATAAGGGAGGTAGCCAAGTCAAAGTCACGTACCTACTCCCACCCATTCCCCTTCCATCTACCACCCTTTTCCCCCTTTTCCCCTTTTCATCATTGTGTGTATATATATATATATATATATATATATATATATATATATATGTGTGTGTGTGTGTGTGTGTGTGTGTGTGTGTGTGTGTGTGTGTGTGTGCACTTTATTAAAAGTGGTTCCAAGTCCTGTATTGCAAATTTTCTTTAAAAAAAAATTCTTTTCGTCTCAGTAGTGTTTCTTCTGATAGGTGTAGGATAAGGTTTCCGTGAATATGATCCATTTTGATTTCGCGATTTCTGGTTTCTTATTTTTTTCTTCCGTAGCTATGACAGAGATGTTTCCTCCTCGGCGTCTGAGGTGAGAATGGGTCGGGGATCTGGAGTGGGTGTTATTTATATGGTCCGAGTTCGTTTCTCGTCGTGCAGGGAAGCAACGCACGCTTCATAACAGTCTATTTTCCTTCTTCGACAAGAAGTATTCCAAATATCAAAATTATGTTTTTAATACGTCCCCTTCATCCCCGCTCCCCCATCAACTTTGGTTAGAAAGACGGCTTGTGTAGTTACCTTGGCTTGAGGTAGTTAAAGACGGTAAGGAAGAGGGGATGGTTGGTAATCACCCCTTTATCGTATGTTTGGTTAAGATCTTGTTTCTCAGAAGTTCGCAGACTTGGGCAAAACAAGATATCTCCAACAGAGGAGACATCGGAGTCGTGTGTTTACATCTAGCCAGCGACCTTAGATGACCCGACATGAACCCCTATGGACTCGGTGACCCGTGTTTACAACTTTTATTAAACCTAATGTTAAGCAATTTCGTCTAAATGTACGAGTGGGCGAAGACATCCCACACCGACTACATCCATCCAAAAACCCATTTGTTTTGTCTCCCATCCAGGAAAAAGCTGGAATATACGAAAGAACAAACATAAAAGTATGTACACAAAACTTTTTGTGTTCGTACATGTATGTTTGTACTTTTGCGTATTCCAGGTTTTTCCTGAAGATGTTTATATGGAGACGAAACGTTGATTATTAAAATGGATGTATTTGGTGAACTTATCTCTGCTCACCCCAATATATATATATATATATATATATATATATATATATATATATGTATATATATATATATATATATATATATATACATACATATATATACATACTCTGAATGGTTTCCAGTGAACAGATTAACACATTTTTAACCACAAATAACTTTTATTTCCATGCCATCGCAGTCGAGACTGACGAGGAGTTCGAAGGAAGCATATTTTGGAAATTGAAGTTATTTGTAGTTGAAAAGATATATATATATATATATATGTATATATATATTATATATATATATATCTGTGTGTGTGTGTGTGTGTGTGTGTGTGTGTGTGTGTGTGTGTGTGTGTTGGTGTATTCTGACAGGTTGATTTGGTTGGGGAGGGGAATCATAGGAATCTTAATATTATTTTATCCGTGACTAGTGTCGCAGTGAGCTTCGTACTGAGGAATGGCTGATTGTGAATAAGATTAAATTAGACCCACGTATGCGTAGTGTTGCTGATAAGCCTGAGGGACTCCTCTGTTTACAGAGAAAAGGCGCCCTATATCGTATCATCCAATGAAAATTCAGGGCTGTCAATGGGTGACGTCACGCTCCAGAAGCTCAAGCATGGTCAGTAGGACCTGTTTTTTTCGGTAGGGTTAGTAAACATGTGAAGTAATATTTCTAATAAGATAACTAACGATCAAAATATATCAGAATTGAGATATACAGGAATACCAACATATCTGTTACGGCAGAAAATATAGAATAGAAATTCTATATGTTCCGAAGGGTTGGTAAGCTTGCCTGCTAACTCTTGTGTTTTATTAAGATTTTTTTTTTTTCAAAATCTGCCATGAAGTGAGAAACACAGGACTGAATACACGAAGCCATGTTTCATATAACATCGCCTCTGTGTCATTTTGTTTAACACAACGTAATAGGAACATAGGTAATTAGTATCGAAACAGAAGAGAACAATCATTCATGCCATGAAACCAAGCCTCAATAGAATCGTGTTATGTTAGACAGAAGAAAATTTTCGAATGTTTGCCAATTTTCGACCGAAGTTGAAGTTAAATTACCTCGAAACTCGAACCTGCAAAGCAAGGAAATGACAAAAATAAGAGGAAATGGGAGTGAGGGAGAGAAATAAAAAGGAAAGAAAAGAGTAGAGGAAGATGAGAAAGAAAATGGGAATTGGAAAGACAAAGGCAAAGGAGAGTATACGAAAGGAAGGAAGGAGAAAAGGAACGAAAGAGAAGAGAATGAGATGGGAACGAGGATAGAGATAATAATATAAAAGAAGAGAATAGAAGAGAAAAGGAGAATTAATGAGAGGAACAGTGACAAGGAAAGGTCAGAAAAGGAGAAAGACGAGAAGATGAGAATTGGGAGGAATAGGAGGAGGAGAAAGGAGTGGAAATAGATCATCTAAAGAATCGAAAAAAAGGAGAATGAAAATTAAAAAAAGAGGGGAACGTGAGATGGGCCGAGGTGGAAAGAAGAGAAAGAGAGGGAAGGGGAGAGAAACGAATTTGAGGGGAAACGAGGGCAAGGGGAATGAGTGCAGGTCAGTAGGAAAAGTTGAAGGTAACAGGGCAAGAGATGGGCAAGGGGAAGGGAGGGGAAGAACGAATTAGGACAATTATTTACACTTTGGTGAAGAACGGGGGGGGGAAGTCCATTCAAATGAACACACACACACACACACACACACACACACACACACACACACACACACACACACACACACACACACACACACACACACACACACACACACACACACACACACACACACACACACACACACACACACACACACACACACACACACTCACACTCACTCACACTCTGGAGCAAAGAAGAGAAAGAGGTGACCTATTGACCATGTACAGAATCATGAAGGGCACAGAAATACTGGATAGAGAGAACTTGTTAAACTGGGACAAGAGAAACACAAGAGGACATGGAAAGAAAATAAAAAAAAAACATAGCCACAGCAGATCTGAAGAAAAACAGTTTTCCACATGGAATGGTGGACACTTGGAACAAACTGGACGAAAAAATAGTGTGTGCAAAAACAATTCGTGAGGTTAAGAGCAAACTAGACACTGCGAAATACAAAGGCGGGACATCACGAGCGTAGCTCCCCTTCCCGCAAGATACAACTAGGTAAATACACACAGAGTGGTAGAGTTCCCGGCCGCCACAATGGCGGTCCGGGTTCAAATCCCGTCCAGAGCTGAAATATTCTAGTATCGCTGCGCTGCGAGCCGTTACTCCAACTCTCGTAGGCGGGGAGTTGGGGTTGTGTGCACGTGTAAGGTCACAGCATTACCCATAGATCGGTTATATATGACCTCTGAACTCTCTTTCGGGAGGTAAATAGCTGTCGATCATGAGTCCAACGCGTGATCCAAGACCATGGTGAATCACACACACACACACACACACACACACACACACACACACACACACTGATGTTAACGTCATGCTTGAGGACAATGAATATTGTTTTTATCTCTCACGTGACACCCACTTCTCACGCCCATCTCACGCCCAATGTCACGCCAATGTTACGCCAATTTAGCGTCGCCCCAGTTTAATGTCACGCCAATTTCGACCTCGTTGTAAAGACGCCACATCATGATTTACGGCTTCAACTCTCGACTTCCCCGTGGAGTAAATATTACACACACACGCACACACACGCACGCACACACACACACACACACACACACACACACACACACACACACACACACACACACACACATGCACACACAAGAAGATCGTCATCTTTATGATCACCTATGAAAATGAAGACTCGTAGTTATATAAGAATCATTTTCATAGTCATTATTAATTCGTGTTAGCAACTGTACTGTCTTGTTTACACACACGACAAAACTTAACTCCAAAATCGTACCTCAACGGGATTTTCTCTTACCTGTGACGTCATATCATCGACGTCGACCACTCTCGTGTTAGCGAGGGGTACGTTTACTCGTATATACTTGACGAAGTTTCCAAATGCACATGATTTCCCGTCGACGATTTTTTTTTTCCATTTCGGTTTCCAAGTCTGTTTGTCAAACGTTTGTATTGACAGACTCCATCCTTGCGTTTGGGCATGCGAGGTAAAGCGTTCTCGCATATTCGCGGGTATTCGATTTCGCGAATATTCGAAATCGCGGATATGCGAATTCGCGAATGTGTGAATTCGCTTCTATGAGCATTGGCACTTAAAGTATTGCGAAAGTGAAGTGGAAATTTGTTTATATGTTTGATATTGATATTAGGATTCAGAATAATTTTTTCCCCTCGTTTTTGGATTCACGTATGTACGTTCTATCCCCTGTGGTGGGGGAAAAGAATACTGCCACCAAGTTTTCCCACTTGGATCGTAAGAGGCGAGAAGAAAGGGACGGGGAGAGGGACTAGGCATCCTTCTCCCTGTAGCCCCAAGGGGCAATTACCTAAAATGAAAAGAAAAGGCATAAGGGGTGCTGGCGGGCCTCGGGCCAGCACCCTAAGGTTTGGGTCTTTTAATGTGCGTGGATGTGGTACAGATGAGAGTAAAAGGGAAGAGATAGGTAGTATGTTTGTGAGAAGAAAGTTGGATGTGTTGGCTTTGAGTGAAACTAAGTTGAAAGGGAAGGGTGAGTGTATGTTTGGGAGTGTAAGTGGGAGGTTATCAGGAGTGAAGAGAGGGCGAGGGAGGGAAGGGGTGGCTATTCTAGTAAGTGAGGAGATAGGTAAAGGGGTAGTGGAGTGGAAGGAGGTTTCCTCAAGGATAATGTGGATGAAGGTGAAACTGGGAAAGGAGATGTGGGTCTTTGTAAGTGCATATGGGCCGGGCAGTGAGAAGAGCATGGAAGAAAGGGAGGCCTTTTGGATAGATTTAAATGAGTGCATAGAGGGTTTAGGAAGAAATGTCAATGTAATAGTACTGGGAGACCTTAATGCTAGAGTGGGAAATGGTCCAATCGATGGAGTGGTTGGGAAGTGTGGAGTTCCAGGAAAGAATCGTAGTGGAGAGTTGATGGTGGAAATGTGTCTAGAAAGAGAGTTGATGATAGCAAATACAGTGTTTCGGAAGAAAGTCAAGCATAAGTACACATGGGAGAGGGTGGTGGAGGGAAGGGTGGTAGATAGAGCGCTAATGGATTATGTAGTGGTAAATAGGATTATGATAGGAAGAGTTAAGGATGTACATGTGCTAAGGGGAGAGGGTGGGGGAATATCAGATCATTTTTTGGTGGAAGGTAAGTTGAGAGTGGAGGATAGATGGAGAAGGAGGAAAGGGACAAAAGGTAGGGAGGTTCTTAGAGTGAACTCCTTGAATGAAAAGGAAAAGGAGAAGGAGTACGAAAAGAAGCTGAAGGAGGAGTGGGAGGGAGTTAAGGATAGAGCAGAGATGGGTGTGGAGGAGGAATGGGGATGGTTCAAGGAGGGAGTCTTAAAGTGTGCAAGGATGGTGTGTGGAACAGGAAGGACAGGGGGAAATAGAAGAAAGGGTAGTGAATGGTGGGATGAGGAAACAAAGAAGGTTGTAGAAGAGAAGAAGCGAGCATTCACAGATTGGTTACAAAAGAGGACAGGGGAGTCATATGAGACGTACAAAGAAAAGAAAAGAGAAGTAAAGCAAAAGGTAAAGGAGGCAAAGAGGAGAGCAGATGTGAAATGGGGTAGGAGTATGACAGAAAATTTTGAAAGTAATAAAAAGATGTTTTGGAAAGAAATTAAGAGAGGAAGAGGAGGCGAATCAAGTAGGGAAGAAAAGGTAAAAGGTACAGATGGAGAGTTGATAATGGAAGAGATGGCAGTGAGGGGAAGATGGGCAGAATATTTTAGGGAGTTGCTGAATGTGAAGGAGGATAGGGAAGGAAAGATAGCTGCAGTGGGAAATACGAAGAAAATGAGAGTGATGAGTGAGGAGAATGGAGGAGAAATAAGGAAGGATGAGGTGAAGGCAGTTGTAAAGATGATGAAAGCAGGTAAGGCACCTGGTCTGGATGGATGTCATGCAGAATGTCTGAAAAAGGGAGGTTCAGTGATGGTGGACTGGTTGGTGAGATTGTTTAATGTTTGCTGGAGAGAGGGTAGAGTACCGGAGGACTGGAGTAGTGCCTGTATAGTTCCTCTTTACAAGGGAAAAGGGGACAAGTGTGAATGTAGTAATTTCAGAGGGATTAGCCTGTTGAGTGTAGTAGGGAAGGCTTATGGGAGAATCTTAATTGAGAGGATTAGGAGAGGAACAGAAGGAGTAATTGGTGAGGAACAGTGTGGATTTAGGACGGGTAGAGGTTGTGTAGATCAGATCTTTGTGGTAAGACAGATATGTGAGAAAGCTATAGGAAAGGGGAAGGATGTTTTTTGGGCTTTTATGGATCTGGAAAAGGCTTATGATAGGGTAGACAGAAAGGCACTGTGGGAGGTTATGCAGATTTATGGGATAGGAGGAAAGCTTTTGGGAGCTGTCAAGAGTTTTTATGTGAGTAGTAGAGCATGTGTTAGGATTGGAAATGGAGAGAGTGAGTGGTTTGAAGTAAAGGTGGGACTTCGTCAAGGATGCGTTATGTCGCCCTGGCTGTTCAACTTATACATGGATGGGGTGGTGCGAGAGGTGAATGCTAGGGTAGTGAGTCAGGGATTGGAGATGGTTAAAGAAAATGGAGAAAAGTGGGAGGTGAGCCAGCTGTTGTTTGCAGACGACACTGCGCTTGTGGCAGGGTCAGAGGAGGGATTGAGGAAGCTGGTGGCAGAGTTTGGGAGAGTATGTGATAGAAGAAAGCTAAAGATAAATGTGGGTAAAAGTAAGGTGATGAGATGTACAAGGGGTGAAAGTGGCAGTAGACTGGAAGTGAACATTAAGGGAGAGCGACTGGAGGAAGTGGATAGTTTTAGATACTTGGGTGCAAGTGTAGCAGGAAAAGGTGGCGTGAAGGTGGAGGTAGAATGTAGATTGAGAGAAGCGAGTAAATGCCTTGGTGGTTTAAAGAGTGTAATGAGAAATAGACATTTGGGAATGGATGCGAAGAGGAGACTGTATGAAGGAGTGATTGTGCCAACAGCACTGTATGGGGCAGAAACGTGGAACATAGAGAAGAAGAGAGAAGGAGTTTGAATGTGTTTGAGATGAGGTGTCTGAGAAGTATGGTGGGGGTTACTAGGCTAGATAGAGTGAGAAATGAGGAGGTGAGGAGGAGAACAGGGGTGAAAAAGGATTTGGGAGATAGGGTTGATGAAAGAATATTAGGATGGTTTGGACACATGGAAAGAATGAGTGAAGAAAGACTAGTAAAAGAGGTATGGAAGGCAGATGTGGAGGGAGTGAACATGATGGGACGTCCTAGGATGAGGTGGATGGATGGGGTGAAGGGGGCTTTGGGGAAGAGGGGAATGTCTGTTGAGGAAGGAAGGGAGAGGACGGAAGACAGAGGTGAGTG
>NC_134818.1:4340412-4345412 GCF_046742065.1 Oratosquilla oratoria
TATAAAACGTTGATGAAAGGATTGGAGACAAGCTTACCCCGGGAGATGTTTAGCTGCGCCCTGAAGGTCTTTTATTAACTTCGCAACAATGCTGTGTTGTCTGACGCAGATGGAAAAGGTGGATGACTAGCGAGTCATAAGACGACCCTGTCACTTGTACGACTGGAGAGGGTGTGGTATGATATATGTACGAAAGGAGTATATATATATATATATATATATATATATATATATATATATATATATATATATATATATATATATATATATATTTAGCCGGGTTCGAGTCCTTGGCCGTACCGCGTTTCAATTTCTGCATGTTGGCCTCCATCGGGTCTCCCGATGTTGGTGGCTCAGAATTAAAGTGTATTGTGGTTGATAAAAATGTATCAATATTTACTGGGACCCATTCATTGTTGTATATATATATATATATATATATATATATATATATATATATATATATATGTGTGTGTGTGTGTGTGTGTGTGTGTGTGTGTGTGTGTGTGTGTATAGATAAATAGACTAAATAATTTGAGTCTTCCTAGTCTACTGACATCCCCATAGTAACTTGTTTTTATCGTATATGCTCAGGAACTTAACGTCAGTAACTTCAGCTGTGGCTAAAACGATGTTCTTCGTCCCGTGTGTCCATGACTTCGGTTCCACGAAATCTCAGACACTAGTTATGGACCAAAAGGTCTCCTTTCGGCATGTTCCACATTAACGTAGTCCTTCTTTTCATTAGCCTTTGGTTGAATGGGTTTGTTAGGATCTGTTGAAGGAGAAGGACGAAAGTTAATGCGTCAGAATCTGGGGGGTTCCGAAGTCGGGTTCTGACCGATGGAACCAGAAGCTCATTTCCGTTCTCAGACGAAGTTAGAAATTCATCCGGGCGATCTCGTCATCGCCAATGATCGACTGGATGGGTGCGACTCTCCTGTCCAGGGGTTGGAGGCACCTCCTCTTCCATGCTACTCCTCCTCCTCCTCCTCTTCTTTCTCCTCCTCCTCTTCTTCATTCTCTTCCTCCTCCTCCTCTTCCTTATCCTCCTCCTCTTCCTCCTCCTCCTCCTCTTCCTCTTCCTCTTCCACTTCCTATTTGTCCTCCTCTTCCATCTCTTCCTCCTCCTCCTCTTCCTCTTCCTCTTCTCATTGTCCTCCTCCTTTTCCTCATTCTCCTCCTCCTCTTCCTTCTCCTCTTCCTCCTCCTCCCCTCCTCCTCTTCCTTCTCCTCTTCTTCCTCCTCCTCTTCCTCTTCCTCCTCTCATCCTCTTCCTCCTTCTTCTCCTCTTCCTTCTCCCCATCCACCTCTTCCTCCCTTTTCACGTGCACGAAGCCTTCACTTCACTTCATCCCCGCTGTGCGTGCAGCCTTGTGTGCCGGTGCCCGATCTCCTGGCCGAGGCTGAGCTCTAAACAATGAGATTATGTGTCTGACCGTTGGTTGGATGCTGGAGGTTCTTAGTCTGAAAGTCTCTGAGATTACACACTAATTACTTTTATCATACTAACGTGTATTACTACTTACGTCTTATTATAATAGGGATGCCTCCTTTTTGGTAGTATAGGAAGTTTTAGTAAGCTGCTGTGTGAGGAAATGTATTGATGTTGTGGACACTCTTTGGATAGATATGATTTTGTCCAAAGACGTTTTGGTCCCAGCAGGGATCAGACTGAGGCTGCCGATGTTGGCTTACCCTGAAATCGAGTTGTGCGGCCTTCCTGGATTTATTATTGGACCAAAGCAACGTCTTGTGTATATATATAGGTATCTATATATGTATATATATATATATATATATATATATATATATATATATATAGATATATATAACACATATATATCTATAGTTAACACATATATATATATATATATAGATATATATACATATATATATATATATAAAATCAATAAACCTACCACGATTTCTGCACTTATCCTATTGTGGCTGCCTCTTGGTTATTTCATCCGTCTTTGTCGACCACTCTTGTACAATGATGTGTTCCCAAAACCAAATAAAATCGTCTTTGTTTTAGCCAAAATAAAGCCTTTGTTGGAGGATTGCTTCGATGACGTTCCTTGGGTTTGAATAAGATCACCCACCGTTCGCCAGCATGAAATGTGTGAAGTACGCCATCGAAGTCATAGCTCCTGAGGCATTTGGTTATGACAGGAAATTGCCTTGACCGAACTTGACCTTTGATGAGGTCGCCCCGCTTCTGGGACCCAGCCGTTGCCATGGCGACGTCCTGGGACCCCGAGCAGTGTTACTCTAGCAACTTCTGCACCCCAGATGTTGCTATGGCAACAAGTGACTTCTTTCTCCTTTACCTCTTCTTCTTCCTCCTCCTCCACCTCCTCCTCCTCCTCCCCCTCCTCCTTCTCCTTCTTTCCCTCTTCAGCCTCTTCTTCCTCTCTCCCTTTCTCCTTCTCCTCCCGCCTCCTGTCCTCTTCTTCCTCCTCCTCCTCCTCCTCCTCCTCCTCCTCTTCGTCCTTCTTTTTCTCTTCGGCCCCTTCTTTCTCCTACTCCTTATCTCCTTCTCCCTCCCCCTGTCCTCTTCTTCCTCCTCCATCTCTTCCTTCCTTTCCTCTTCTTCCTCCTCCTTCTCTTTCTTTTTCTTTGCTTTTTCTTCTGCTTCTTCTTCTGGTTTTTTCTTTTTCCTATTCTTCCTACTCCTTCTTGTCCTCCATTTCTTTTCCTTCTTCTTCCTCCGCTTCTCCTAGTTTTATTTTCCTCCCCCTCTATCCTCCTATTTCTCCCCTTCCTCCTCACTTCCTCCCCGCCCTCCTCCTCTTCCTCCTCCTCCTCCCCCTACTCCTCCTCCTCCTCCTCCTCCTCCTCCTCCTCCCCCCCTACTCCTCCTCCTCCCCCTTCTCGAACTCCTTTTTTTTCATCGCCTAAAATGTGTAGCGCCGACTGTGTTATTTGACAGGCTGTCGATAAGGTCGATGTAACCATACCTTATACCGTCAGTCTGGTCCTTGATGGCTGTCAAACTATCCATTCATTGGACGCTCTTTGGCGCGTGATATCGATAGAAGGAGTTTCTTTTCTCAATTGATTTATTTTCTCCAAGGTCTCTCTCTCTCCAAGGCCTAGGTCATACTGAGAGACAGTGTCTCTTGAAAATATAGTGTCGTGTCTCTAACGTGTTTCCGGGATGTCTCGAAACTGCTTCTTGACTGTTTCACATTATAGAAACTTTGTCCCTATTTCTATACCACTTGGTTTATATCTCCACATGCGTGTGCGTACGTGTGTGTTTGTGTGTGTGTGTATTTACCCAGTTGTATTTTACGGGAAGGGGAGCTATGCTCGTGGTGTCCCGTCTTCATATCTCATTTTATTTAAACTATTTTTAAATTGTGTGTGTGTGTGTGTGTTTGTGAGTGTCTTTGTGTGTGTGTGTGTGTGTGTGTGTGTGTGTGTGTGTGTGTGTGTGTTTACTTGATTATAATATACAAGGTAAGTGCTAGGCTCGTCGCCTACCGGCTTTGAGTGGGCTTCGTTATAGTAAATATAGGGAAGGACGTTTGTAGGCTTGGATATAAGGTTGTTGACGATGTTTAGGGGCTGGGAAATAAGTGAGACGTGGTATACCCCAAGAGCTGGGATCAACCGAAAAATCGATTCACGTTTTAAAGCTGGGATATAAGGGAAAGGGGCTCGGAGGAGGTTGTACTTAAATTAGAGAGTCTGAGTGACAAGATGGAAGAAACTATCACGTTTCTGGTGAGAAGCAAGAAGAATGGCTGGGATATAACAGAAATCAGAAGTACCGTTCGAGGCTGGAATTTAAAGTGAACGGGACACACATGGTAGGAGATGTGACGAGGGGGCGGTTGCGTCGGTAGTGGGATTGCGTCGATGGTGGGGTGGGGAGGGATCGGCTGAGGGGACCTGTTCACTCCAAAGGCCAGACTCCCAGTTTGCCCTTTGTCAGGTCAGGCCAGGAGTCACTCTGTAGCCTTTGTCGAGCCGTGATTGGTGAGAGGTGATTGGCAGGGTGTGATTGAATGACCGTGACGAGGAGAAACGAGCTCAGAGAGGAAATATGAATAGTTATGGTGTAGATATGGGAGCGTATATATCAATGTGCTTCCATGTTTTAACAAATATATATATATATATATATATGTATATATATATATATGTATATATATAATATATATATATATGTATATATAGATATATGTTTATATATATATATATATATATATGTATATATATATATATATGTATATATATATGTATATATATATATATGCATAGTCGACAAAACATTTGTGTATACATCTTTTATGTAGTTATTCAGTATGTGTATATACATAGATGCTTTATGAACAGACGTAACACTGAAAACTTGCTCTTAGGTCAATGATTTTTGTTTAATTACCTCACTAATAAGCTGTAAGGAATAACTTGAATGCAATATGTATTATTTATGATTTTCTCTTCGTGCAATGTATCGTCGTGAATTGCTGTTTCATGTACGATATGCCTCGTCATGACTTGGTCCTGACGGAGTCCGGGGTTCATTTTTTTTTTTTTTTTTTTTTTTTTTAATCAAGCAACATTCTGGTAAAATGTGAGAACAGTTAATACAATATCATTACATTACCAATAAAATGCGCGCAGTATATACATATATATATATATATATATATATATATATATATATATATATGTATATATAAATTCATATATATATGAATATATATATATATATGTGTGTATATATATATATAGGTGTGTATATATATATGTATATATATATATATATATATATATATATATATATATATATTATATTTTCTCTCGTGATATGTCTTATTTTCTAAGGTGATATAATTATTTATCTATTTATCCTAAAACTTACAACTGCAAAGTGCCTTTGAAATGTGAAAGTCAGTGTATCTTTAGTGCCTGAAGTCGAAAGCGCTTTCAGGTAAATGTTTACTATCATCAGATTACATGAGATCGTCTTCTGTCTGGGA
>NC_134818.1:4352912-4367912 GCF_046742065.1 Oratosquilla oratoria
AGATGGGAAGGGAAGCGATGTGTGTGTATTCACCACGGTATTTTTTGGATCACGTGTTGGACTCGTGATCGACAGCTATTTCCCTCCCGGGAGAGAGCTCAGAGCTCGTGTGTGTGTGTGTGTGTGTGTGTGTGTGTGTGTGTGTGTGTGTGTGTGTGTGTGTGTTTGAGAATGTGTGATTCCCTATTCACCATGGTCTTGAATTACGTGTTGGACTCGTGATCGACAGGTATTACCCTTTCAGATGAGAGCTCTGAGCTCATATATGACCGATCTATGGGTAACGATGTGACCTTACACGCATATACACCCCCAACGCCGTCCACGAGAGTTGGAGTAACGATTCACAGCACAGCGACACTGAAGTTATTTCACCCCTGGGCGGGATTCGAACCCGGACCGCCATAGTGGCAGCCGGGAACTCTACCAATGCGCCATCGAGTCGTGTGTGTGTTTGTGTGTGTGTGTGTTTTATTAAAGGAGAATATTAGCGTGGTTGACCGAGATTGCGTGATGCCACCTGTATGCACACAACAACAACAAACAAAAGGACTATATCGACGAGGCCACGAGACTGGTTGGACCCTTCCCGGACAACGAAGGAACGCCTAACGCTGTTCCGACAAGTTACATAAATGGTGGATGCTAACTTTCGCAAGTTGGGACACAGAGTAGAAGAATGTATAAGTGTATGTGCGTTTGTTTGTGCCTATATTTAAATATGCACATGTATAAACAAACACACAATTACACACATACACACACACACACACGCATATATATATATATATATGTATGTATGCATGTATGTATCTATACACAATAAAATTCCTTCGATTCGACTTTCGTACATCCGACTAGTCCAGACATCCGACTTTATTCTTGAATGTCTCAGGTCGGGTAAATATTGAATTTATCCAAACATCCGACCGACTTTAACAAGGGTGACGGAAATAAGGTCATCATATTAAGACAATAGGACTCGTAGTAATAGATTTAAATGGGACAAAATTTAGATTTAAGAAGGAAGTAGGCAAGAAATGATTTAACATTTGAGCGGTCGACGAATGAAATAGACTTCGTAACCATGTAGTGGGTGCTGAAATTATCGGTTGTTTTGAGAAAGTTGACAACTTTATGGAGATGACAGGTGGACAAACTGCCAAGTGTAGGCCTTATGATCTCTTGCAGTATCGTTCATTCTTACGTTCTTATCGACTCATGACACTCAGGACGGCTGTTTTATATATACTTGTATATATAATTATATATATATATATATATATATATATATATATATATATATATATATGTATATATATATATATATAATATATATGTATATATATATATATAATATATATATATATATATATATATAACTTGTTACCAGTACCAATAGATGAACAAATGAATAGATAAATGAATGAATGACTAAACGTATAGATATATAAATAAAATATCCGAAGACGGCCACTCCGGAGAAAACATACCTGCTCTTAATCGAATGTCCGTGTATCGGAAATGCGTAGAAATCCCCTTTCTGAGAGACCAAGGCGACAAGTGGAAAAGCATCAAAGGAAACAAAATTGAAATCCCTCCCGGTGGGTAAGACAGGGCACATCGGTAAAAAAAAAAAAAAAAAAAAAAAAAAAAAAAAAAAAAAAAAAAAAAAAAAAAAAAAAAAAAAAAAAAAAAAAAAAAAAAAAAAATTGAAAATAAAAATGAAAAAAGGGGGGGGGATCAAGACATTTCATAAATATTAGTGTTGCGTGGTCTCCTAGGAAGAAGAGTCACGCAGATACAGAGTCCAGAAGATCAGTGACCTTGAAAATATCGATGGAAGAGGGATAAAGATTCAACACAGCGGCGGACAGGAGGAGACTGATTTTAATTTTTAAGAAAAGAAACACTGATCATGCTGGAGGCACTCTATCTTGAGCTTCAGAGATGAGACATATAGGACAAGTGCAATTACCATCTATATTAGCAGCAACAGTCAGAAGGAAAATCTGAAATGAGGGAGAAGAGAGATGAGACTTAGAAATCTAAGATTTGTGGCAGAATCTATGAGATTTCTTAGGTCTTTCGTAAGGGCAAAAGTCACCAAAATTTCTCCAAAGAAGATGACCAAAGGCGACAGAAACATTTTACATTATTTGTTTATTTGTTTGTTTTTATTTGTCTGTTTATTATTTGCTTGATTTTCATTTAGTATTAGTTATCTGTTAATTTATTATTCTTCACTATTTACCTGTTTGTTTATTATTTAACTATACCTATGCATTTATATATTTAATTATTTATTATTTATGTCATAATTTTTTTTTATTTTATTTATCTATCATTATTATAATTTTTTTCCGCATCCGACCTAGTTATGGACCAAACGGTCTCCTGTCGGCATGCTCCGCCTTTGTAATCCTTTGTAAATCCTCTGAAACATTAGAAGATCTCTAATAGAACGTCCAATACGGAGAGATATGCCATATACTTCCTACTGAGGATAAATTCGAAAATTTAAGAAAAATTGGAAATAAAAGGTAGAGAACAGTGGATGGAAGAGTTGAAAGCGAACACCGTATTTTTGGAATAGATAGTAAAATGCAGGCATCTTTGATTGATTTCTCTGCTAAATATAGCCTCCCTGCTTCTGCTGGAAATAAACCTAGAAAGTGAAGCTGTCGATCATTATCTTCTAAATCTTGCAGCTGCAAAATATATTTTTGGAGCAGTTAAATATAGTCTTATTCCTTCAGGTACAAACAAACTTAGAAAGTGGAACTCCTCCTTAGGGACAGTCTTGAACCAATATATATATATATATATATATATATATATATATATATATATATATATATATATATATATATATATATAATATATGTGTGTGTGTATGTGTGTGTGTGTGGTGATTCATCATGGTCTTGGTTCACGTGTTGGACTCGTGATCAACAGCTATTTCCCTCCCGGAAGAAAGCTTAGAGCTCATATGACCGATCTATGGGTAATGCTGGGACCTTACACGCACACACACACCAAACTCCTCGCCCACGAGAGTTGGAGTAACAACTCGCAACGCAGCGATACTGGAATTATTTCAGCCCTGAGCGGGCTTCAAACCCGGACCGCCATAGTGGCAGCCGTGAACTCCAACTACTGCTCCACGAGGTGTGTGTGTGTGTGTGTGTATATATATATATATATTTTTTTTTTTGGGGGGGGTGAGGGGAGACGAGTGTACTCCCAAGATATCCAGTAGATGAATTATATACGTCTACGTGGACATTTCAGTCGCTTATGTATTGGTCGAGTACTTTCGTGTAGCGAACCGTGCATAACAGAATATCTTTGATCGAAGTTCCAACACGGAAGGAACCAAATCTTCCTTACCGCGTGTTCAGTGTTCCTGTGTTGTGCTCAGTGATCACATGTGTTCTTGGTGATCGTGTGTGGTACTCTGTGATCCTGTGTTCTGTTCAGTGATCGTGTGTGTTCACCAGCGGTTATTCGTGATCCTTAGTGTTCTTGTGCTTTGTTGAGTGATGTTATGTACTAAGAGGCTGTATGTGTAACTCAGTGTTCATGTGTTCTGTTCAGTAAAATGACGTGATCGTAAGTGAACGTTCGTGCTTCTTAGTGTTCCCTGTTCAGTGATAGTACGTGCTCGTGTACATTCCTGTTCAAATGTGGTGTTCAGTTTTGATGTTCAGATATCATGGTGTTCATAACACATCACTTGGTCGCCCAGTCATTGTGTTCAGTGTTTATATTTGGTGCTCAGTATTACCATAAGGTGTCCATTATTTGGATTAAATGTTCACAGAAAAAAATGAATTATCCATGAACATAAATGACATTAAAATATTCATAATTGTTCCTCTAAAGTTCTTAAACTTAGAACATACATCTAGGAGCCTTAGACGTAATTATTTTTTTTTCTTGTATTGAATAAAGTCGTATAAAATAAATCAAAACAAATTATTTAAAGAAACCATGCTAGGAAGAAAATTCTAGGTATATCGTAGTAGATCTATGAACTTGATCTAAGAATGCCAAGAGTTATCACCAGATAATTGTTTGAAGCGTTCTTTTAGTTTGTTTACATTGTGACGTCATCCGATCCCATCCCTCCAAGCACAACATTGAATTCCCACCAACCGATTTCATTCAAATGATTGGAGATCTTTCCCACATTGATGGAGGTTATCTCTGTTATCTCTTTCACCAAGACGAAGAATATCTACTTTCTTTGCCGCCAAGCGATTTTATTCAGCTGAGGGAAATTCCAAATCCCGCTCTGGGGGTTAATCTTTATGTGAAAGACGACTCCCGTCGAGGGCGTGTCACAGATTTCAATGAAATAATCTGGTATAGATGGATTCAACCAAGATCAGCTATAACCATTGTATATATATATATATATATATATATATATATATATATATATATGTATATATATATATGTATATATGTATATATATATATATATATATGATGAAGGTGGAAAAAAAAGTCACGGGTCAAGTTCCGAGTTCCTGAGTTTATTCCCGACCTGTTTCGCTCTATGCTTCTTCACTTAAGAAGCATAGAGCGAAACCGGTCAGGAATAAACTCAGGAACTCGGAACTAGACCCGTGACTTCTTTTTCCACCTTCATCAACTTGTCACAATGTACCAGCATATATATATATATATATATATATATATATATATATATATATATATATATATATATATATATATATATATATATATATATATATCTGCGGGTGGGGGTGGATATGATTGTGTAAAAGTATGTTTATATAACAATGAACGTTGTACAGAGATTATAGAGATATCCAAGTGTACGAGTATATGTATATGTCTGTAACTTCTATATTTCGGCTAATAGATATAGCCTAAATATATAAGTTGAACTTTATTCCTAGTTTCCCTTTTAATTCCGACTGTGGGTTCTTCGTGCGATTCACATATTTCCTACTACATTTTATCCCAATAGTATATATATATATATATATATATATATATATTATATATATATATATATATATATATACATATATATATACAGTATGTGTGTATGTGTAGTTTTATTTACGTGTATAGATAAAAACAGGAATGAAATCAATTCTTTATCTGTATCACTTCTATTTCGGCGGGATTTTGCCGCCATGGATAGAAGTGCTTGTTATCGGCGTTTTATTTTATTTTATCTTCTTTTTTTTTCTTTTTTTTTCACTATCTTTGGGAAAGTCTCCCAACATCGTGCATGAGTTTGACCGGAGACCATCGAACTCTCCTAAAGAGGAACCCTATTGCGCCACCCGGAGAACGGGAATAGTTGAGTGGGACTCGAACCTGAGAATCAATGACCGGAGTTACGCCATACATTTTGTCGTGAGTGCCGATAACACGGAAGCGCACTTGCTCAAACAAGCATGCGGTCATTGTGTCTACGTGTTCTCCTTGTATGCATACGTACACATGTACGTACATACACACGCGTTCGTACATATACACACATCTACTACCACACACGCACGCGTACATATTGTAGAATTAGGAACTGGGATTTGAGAGGTATACATGTGTATGCGTGTGTGTGTGTGTGTGTGTTTGTGTGTGTTTGTGTGTGCGCACTCACGTATGTGTGTGCGCACTCACGTATGTGTGTGCATTGTGTGTACATGTGTGTGCGTGTGCATATGTGCATGTGTATTTGTGTGTGTGTGCATGTGTGTGTGCATATGTGCGTGTGTGTGTGTGTGCATATGTGTGTGTATGTATGTACGCGTTACATCTCGAATGAGCCTATCTTACATCAGTATCCGATTCCCTGCACCAAATCCCAATACAGACACTTCGACCCTATGCATCGACTCCATCACACCAATAAATCCCGTCCTATCAAGGTCAGACAGGGTACATTAAACCCAGGTTTGACACGGTCCATTATATCGAGGTCCCCGATAACGAAGTCCGCTGCATCGAGGTCTGCCAATGTCCGTTATATCAAGGAACATCCTCTCATTAGCGCCCGTCGACCCAATCTTAGATACCCCGGAAGCGAGAGGCGAGGTGGTGGGGGAGAGGGAACGTGATGGAAATTCTGAGCCGTTTCCTCTTTGGGTCTTCTGGAGAGGCGAGGAGAGTCTTTTGGACCATTGGCGAGGTCTTCGCGAGCTACTTCGACGGTCTGACGAGTCCGAGTTCGAGAATGGGGGCAGGTGTCCGTTTGGCCGTTGGTTCTCAAAATGGATTTGCGGTTCACAGGATTCACAGAAACTTGCAGGAAGGTGGGAAGGCGTTCAAGGATGATAAACAAAGAAATTATAGTAATATGGAAGCGAGGGAGCTTTATTAAGAACGTATCCGTATTGGAATATATGTTGGGAAGGTTAATAAAGCTAATTAAACTCCAATGTACAGTAATTGTCTGTTGTACATATGTACTACAAGGGGTGTGAGGTCTTGATGCGACGGACGCAAACGCCTTAATACAACTGAAGGGTATCGATGGTTTCATTATATATAGATAGCAACGTCGAACTCTACAGACTTTCGTCACTGCAACAGCCCTATGGTTAACAAACGCGTGATCAAGGGACGCTTAGACAGCAAGGTTCTTTTTTACATTGGGTTGTCCTGCTCAAATGTAAAAAGTCTGTCATGAATCTGATAAAGTAAGTAAAATATAAAATACAAGGATACAAAATCAAAAGAGAGAAAGAGAGAGAGAGAGAGAGAGAGAGAGAGAGAAAGGAGACAGAGTGATTTCCATAAGGTAAAAGAACAGAATTCCATAAATACAAAACTTATGTTGAAACAGACAGAGAATTTCTGAGCTAAAGTTTCATGAAACAAAGTTAACTTCATAATGGGCAAGTTTTAATAAGCTATTGGAGATTTGACTGATTAAAGGAAAAACATCGAGTGAAAGTTTATAGAGTTCTCTAGTTGTCGACTCCGATAATAGTTTTCCCTCAAATATATTAGATCACTTGCGGTAGTCACAATGATTATGCATAACCCAGATTGCATAAATCGGGTTAATCGAAAGAATATAATGCCTTCCAATAAGGTTCCCAGTTTTACAATAAAATCGCTTGGCGGCAGCCAGAAATAATCGTACAAAACCCTAATACCAATGGGATTGTTGGCTATATACTACGTTGACAATTTATATTGGTTTAATTCTAATTAGTTAATTATTTTTCTTTATCTGACAAAAGTGATACATGACATTAGTATGACTAAAAGTAAAAGGATGTTATGGAAGCCAACAACGAGTCCTTAACCAGAATAAAGTTAATGAAGTACGCCACTGTGTTAAAGATACTAAAGTCAGGACGTCGTCTTTTTGAGTACAGTAGTAGACAAAAGTTATGTCGTTTGTCTATTCAGTGACATTTCACCTGAAACTCTCCTTCCTGAGCGTACGATAATTATTATCATAGTCTATCTTGCAGTGTGGATGATTTCATCGTATTCCAAAATTATATTAATATATTTTTGTTTGTATATTTGTTTATACATTCATTTGTTTGTCTGTTTGTTTATGGATTAGGGGGGGATAGTTGTTTAAGGATATAATGAGGGTGAGGGAGGATGGAAAGGGAATTTATCGTTAATCTTGTGAAAGAAACAATTTTATCGTAATCCTTTTCTCTCTTGATTATATACATATATGTTTATTTATTTGTTTGTTTATTGTTTAGATAAAGAGGACAACTTCTGTGTAAGGAGAGAATAGGGAGGATAGGGGAGGCTGGAGATAGAGTTTATAGTTTTTTTGCTGTACCTAGCGAACCTTCAGCTTATTCGGTCGAGTGAACAGAATATTTCCAGACTGGAATTAACGCGTTCTACAGAGTTCACTGACCCAGCCAATCTATCCACCACCACCACTCGCCCCAACCACCACCTACTTCTATAACCTCTGCTATTACTACTGCTACTACTGCCTCTAATACTATTAGTATGGTTTTTGTTATTACTAAAAAGGACAGGGAGGACTCTTCATCCACAAGGTGCTAAGAGGGAAAAGGAAACGGATGGGTGCATGGTAGCTGTATATTTTGGACTCCTCCTACCTACTTGTAAAGGGGGAAAAGATCTTTGGTATATGCTTTTATGTACATATGTTTGTATGTATGCATGCATGTACGAGTATGTATGTATATGTGTATGTACGAGTACTACTCTTATTACTACCACTACTGCTACTACTACTACTACTACTAGTGCTCTTAAAGTTGATACAACTTCTGTTACCATTGTGACTACTCCTAAGGCACCGTGACAACAACCACTACCACTGTCATTATTACTACCAGTGTCACTGTATTCACCAACATCACCAACAAAACCGTCATCACTCTTACTTCCTTCACCACCGCTGTCACCATTGTCATCAGCATTACCACCAGTTCCACCAGCACCGTCAGCCACCTGGTGGAACTGGTGGATCATCCTACCTCAGCCTCATCACCTCCATCACCATTTCGCTCCCCTCCCACACACACCGGAATCTCCTTGTCTTCTTTCTATTCCTGTTTTACCTCCTCTCTCTCTTTTTTTTCTTCTCTCCCTCCTCCTCTTCCACACTCTTTTCCTTCCCTCCTCCTGCGCCTCCTCTTCCTCTTTCTACTCCTTATCCTCATCCTTTCCGTCCTCCTCCTCGTCCTTTTCCTCCCCTCTTCCTCTTTCTTCTCCTCCTCCTCCTCCTTTCCGTCCTCCTCCTTGTCCTTTTCCTTCCCTCTTCCTTCTTCCTTTCCAAGATAGTCCTTGTAAAGGCGACTCGAGTGGACGGCGCCACTTCTCCCGTTATCCAGACGTTCTTCTAGAAACTCTTGAAGTCGCTGAAGAGAGCGAAGAAGGAGGAATTTTAGATACGATGAGATTCTCACCTGTGTGGGTTTCTAACAAGCCCCGCCCTTGGCTGAGGATTAGGAGGGCTGGGATGAGAAGAGAGTAATCTAGTAGAGGAGGAGGAGGAGGGAAGAGAAGGGGGAGGGTTGACATAAGTGACAGAGTAAAGGTTACAAAGGATTACAGAGGAGCATGCCGACAGGAGACCTTTTGGTCCATAACTAGGTCAGATGCGAAAAAATATATAATGATAAATAAATAAAAATTATAATAATATAAATAATAATAAACAGGTATAGTTAAATAATAAACAAACAGGTAAATAGTAAGTAATAATAAATTGACAAATAGATAATAATAAATGAACATTAAGCAAAGAATAAACAGACAAATAATAACAAACAAACAAATAAATATATAATATGAAATATATGGGAGGTTTTGTAGGCCATCCTTAACGCAATGATATATTTATTTCACTTGTTTTATTGGCTGTAGTCAGGTGACTTTAATCAGCTGAGAGAAGATTCACAGTTGGATTAAAGCCCGCCACTTATCAAGATGACCTTTACTTTGAGGTCTTTCCACTTTCCATCCTCGAACGCAAACCAAAATCAAGTCAACAAAGTATGCCGCATCGTTGATGATGTAGATATAATTCGAAGATGAAGTCGAACAGAGAATTTACTTATTTCATTTATTTATTTGTTATTTCTTTAATTCATTTATTAATTTTTAAGAATCGGAACCAAATCCGTTAATTATAAGGAGGTTGGATGTTACCTGGAGTGGAAGATTATGGTGGGGAGAATATAAACTCGTAAGTGTTGTTGTTCTGTACTTTAGTTTACCAGCGCTTCTATCTTTGTGGACAATCTCGCGCCGCTATTGTATCGTTTGTGTGATAATAAGGAGGAAGAAGAAAAGGAGAGGATGTTGCCGCTGTGATAAATAAAAGATATCAGAGACAGTGGAGTTGAAATGGCTGAAGAAACGATATCATGGAAGATGTATTTTTTGCATTGTTTATACAGTGGCAAGAAAGAAAGAGAGATGGAGAGAGAGAGAGAGGGGAGGGAGGGGAGAGAGGGAGGATATTATAAAGTGAAAAAGAGAAGGTAGGAAAGACGGTCAATAGTGAAAAAGGAAAAAGATCATTTCATGTTTATACAGTCAACACCAAAGGTCCAGCCATCGTTCAAGAATTTAATAGAAGATATGCCCTCTAGACTCTATAGCATTTGATCTATATATTTCTATACGATGGTCATATTAATCTATTGTATTTATTATCTAAAAAATATTGGTTCATTGTATCAGCCTGTGCTCACATTCGGGGCCGAAACCTGGAGCCTCTACCAACTCACAGAGAGAAAATTGCTCAGATTTGAGAATAATACTCTCAAATTAATCAGCGGCCCGGTATATGATGGCGAGTTAGATTTATGGAGAACGCGTTACACACGTGAAATTCGGGATCTAATACTCATAGCGTCAAGTTTTAGATGGAAGAATGTGGTGGAGAACGACTTGCCAGCCCTGGACGTCGACCTCGACGATATAGAGACGTTAGCTGCAGATCGGAAAGTCTGTAGGCATAAGAACATAACATAAGAACATAAGAATGAACATCTTATCTTTAGATTTAAGAAGGAAATAGGCAAGAATTGGTTTACTAATAGGGTGGTCGATGAATGGAATAAACTTAGTAACCATGTAGTAAGCGCTGAAACTATCAGTTGTTTTATAAAACGATTAGACAACTTTATGGATGGGGATGACAGGTGGTGATGGATACGGAGCTGCCTAGTGTAGGCCTTATGGTCTTTTGCAGTCTCCTTTATTTCTTATGTTCTTATGTTCTTATCTTGTTGTAGCGGTCAGGGGCCTCAATAGGCCCGTAGCGAAAAAGATCTAACTAATGTATAAGCTTGTAGAGTAGTCAGGAGGACTGACAGAACATTTGGAGGTGTCTGGTTTGTGACAAGAGTGCCTGTCAGCTGACAGGGTAAGGTCAGCCTATCGGTCAATTACGGTAGATGACGCTGATGACGTTAAATTATCAGAGTCAAACCGTATTTGCGACGTCATCTATCCCGTGACGTAAAGCAACAGTGACGTCAATACCCGAAAGTAAACAGAGCGACAATCAGCTGATGGGTGTTGTTGAAACGTTAGAGTAAACAAGCGGATAGTCTCCACACCAAGCTGACGTCATAGATCCGTGACGTCATAGTGTCAATGTAAACAAAGAACAATAAGAGTACCAACGAGCTGATCGATTTCGTCAAAATCTAAATGTGAATAAATCATAGGCAGCTCAGTCCAGCTGATCGATGACGTCAGACATCTATGACGTCATATAAAACAAAACAATAACGACGACAGTCAGCTGGTCTGAATAATTACGTCACATCCTTAATGTCTCCATATGTCCCCTAAATCAGTGGCCAGTCAATTCACGAATAGATCCCTTAACTTCACCTACCAACTTCCCCTATTAACTTCCCTATCAATCTCCTGTCAACTTCCCTATTACTAATCACCCCCGACCCAGTACCACCTCATCACCACCATACACTCTCTCCCCATCAGCATCAGCAATTAATAGCTGTCTTACCCCTTCGTAAGTTCCCAATCATTTCATGGACTCTCATACTCCACTCACTCCAGACCTTCCCTCCCCTCCCTCCATCCCATTTATCATCCACTGGACTCTCCATCTCCTCCCTCCATCCCTTCCCTCCACCTCCTCCTTCTCCATCACTCCCAATGTGAGTTAGACTGTCAATCGTCCTGTATGATCAAGATACGTGTTGACGGTCGGAGAATTCAGTATCGAGACAAAAATTAATGATGCATTTAGTGTTTATGTAATGTCTGTCAGGGAGCGATCACACATCATATTGCGCTGTGCTTTGTCTAGGTTACAGTGACACAAGCACCGGGGGACTTTAGTCACCTGGAGGATGGACCCAAGGCCCGTGGTCAATCGAGGTCATGCTCAAGCGGGAGGGCGTGACCTTGAGATGAATGAAATGTTGTGGTCTTTGCCACGGGAATGTATATAGAATGACCCAGTGTTGTGATGGCTTATTTGTGCACACACACACACACACACACACACACACACACACACACACACACACACACACACACACATACACACACTCGAAGGCGCAGCGGTAGCGTTCGCAACCGCTGTTACAGCGGTCCGAATTCGAATCCTGCCCCGGGCGGAAATAATTTCCGTATCGCTGCGCTGCGAGTTGTTATTCCAACTCTCGTGGGCGGGGAGTTGGGTGTGTGTGTGTGCGTGCAAGGTCACAGCACTACCCATAGATCGGTCATATATGAGCACTGAGCTCTCATCCGGGAGGTTAGTAACTGTCGATCGCGAGTACAACACATGATCCAAGACTATAGTGAATACACACACACACACACACACACACACACAAGCACGTAATTATGCACTTGAGCACGCTTGTGGACAAAAACACCAATGACACCGCATACGACCACTGGAAGAAAGAAGGGAGAGAGGTGACATGTCCTCCCGGTACAAGTGCACCCGAGGGAAAGGGTTCACAGAAAAAGACGAAAACGCCAAGTTCAAAAATCAAGGACGCAGTTTCGAGCTCCGAAAAAAAAGAAGAGATACAAAGGAAGAAAAAAAAAAGTTTTTCCAAATAGAGCAATAGGTACGTGAAAGAAAGAAAGAGAGAAAGAGAGAGAGAGAGAGAGAGAGAGTCTGAGTCGGGACCAAAGGAGAAGTCACAAAAGAAGACAGAAAAAAAAGGGGGGGGGAAGGGGTGGAAGGAGGGGAGAAATGAAACTCTGTCAAGAAAAGAACCAAAAAAACAATTAAAACAATACGGAGGACTGTCCATGGAAAGACAATTCACAACAACCTCGCTGGCATTTTTGTACACCCACGCACACGTGCCCACGCGAGCACACGCACACACACACGCACGCCCGCACACACACACACACACACACACACACACACACACACACACACACACACACACACACACACACACACACACACACACACACACACACAAACAAACGAGATGTTGAGATACAAAGACGGGTCACTACGAACATAGCTCCCCTTCCCGAATAATACAACACACACACACACACACACACACACACACACACACACACACACACACACACACACACACACACACACACACACACACACACACACACACACACACACACACACACACACACACACACACACACACACACACACACACAAACAAGATAATATGAGATTCAAAGATGGGTTACTACGAGCATAGCTCCTCTTCCCGTATAATACTAGGTAAATACATCACACACACACACACACACACACACACACACACACACACACACACACACACACACAAACACGTCAATTGGAATACTCTCGAACAAACTACGCTAGATTTCAAAGTCTGATGCCTTTTTGAACCAGAGGAATTGAAAGAGATAGGGCTGACTCAGTCTTTGTAAATCGCAAATGAAAAAACACGGACACAGAATGTAATAAAACACACACACACACACACACACACACACACACACACACACACACACATATATATATATATATATATATATATATATATATATATATATACACACACACACACACACACACACACACACACACACACACACACACACACACACACACACACACACACACACACACACGGACACATTGATAATCTAAACGCGCGCGCGCGTGTGTGTGTATGTGTATTCACTATGGTCTTGGATCACGTGTTGGACTCGTGATCGACAGCTGTTTCCCTTCCGAATGAGAGCTCAGTGCTCATATATGACCGATCTATGGGTAATGCTGTGACCTTACACGCACACACACCCCGAACTCCCCGCCCACGAGAGTTGGAGCAACGACTCGCAGCGCAGCGATACTGAGATTATTTCAGCCCTGGGCGGGATTCGAACTCGGACCGCTGTAGTAGCGGTTGCGAACGCTACCACAGTGCCCTGTGTGTGTTTGTGTGTGTGTGTACGTGTGTGTGTATGTGTGTGTGGGCGTGGCTATCGTGGGTGTGGTATATGTGGGCGTGTCGAGAAGAGGGCGTGAACTCCGTTCACGAAACGATTAGAGGAGAAATCGAGAGAAGGAGGAGAGTTGAAGTACGAAATTGAAGATAGATGGAAAGAGATGGACCACGTCAGTGGGAACATCGATTGACGACGATGGAGGGATAGAGAGAGTTGACGAAGAACGAAAAGGAGAAAAAAATAATAACAAACAACAGACAATAGAAGAGCGGAAATGAAAAATGGAGGGTATGTGTGTTGATGAGTATAGGGAAGAAGAAGAAGAAGGAGGAGGAGAAGAAAAGAAAGAGAATAAAAAGGACACACACAAATAACGAACAATAGGGAGAGGAAGAGCGAAAATGAAAAATGGAGGATGAAAGGTATGGAGGGAGGGAGGGAGAGGGAGGGAGGGAGCTGGAATCAGACCTGGAATCCCCTTATCCTGGAGTCTGGTCGATAAAATCTCCTTCAGATAATTAGTGAGGACGTCACATCACACCAATGTCACTTGAGTGTTACTGATATGTCACGGACATGTCACCTGCCAGGAAGGTCATTAAGTCTATTGCAGACATGTTAGTGACATGTCACTGACATGTTTGTCGCAGACATGTTAGTAACATGTCACTCACATGTTAATGCAGACATGTTAGTGGCATATCACTGAAATAGAAAATGTCATGCCATCCTCACGTCACAGACACCAACTCGTCACCAGATGCAGCATTTGCATGTCATAAACACGTCAGTGACATGTCACTTGCAAGTCACACGTCTGGCCCATGTGTCTATCAGTTTTATTGTCAGGTCACACACACACACCATTCTGAAGTCACCCGAGCCCCGCCATGTCACAAACACGTCCGTGACATGTCACTTTTATGTCAGTGATCCACAATTCCCTCATCTCACCCGCGCATCTATTCATCTCACTCACGTGTCTATTCGAGCTCCTTCATGTCACAAATACATCCGTGACATGTCACTTTTATGTCAGTGATCCACAATTCCCTCATCTCACTCACGTGTCTATTCTAG
>NC_134818.1:4372912-4407912 GCF_046742065.1 Oratosquilla oratoria
AATGTCGTTCCGGAAGGTCCGGGAATCCATTGAATTAGAAGACCAATGCCATTGGGTATTGTATAAACGCAGAACTGCGATTAACTGAGGCCCTCCCGGAATGCAAGAATTCCCGGCCATGTGGGAATACTCCGGGTAGAGGAATGAGATGCACTGGAGATGACAGAAGATGTTCCGTCCTCACACCGGTTCCCGTTCACACAGATTCTGGAAAGTCGTTGTAGGAGTTCTGCGCTGCATTTGTATCCATCCGGCATTGACAACGAATTTGATTTTCGACATCGATGGCTTGGGATAGATTCTCTCCGGAGAGCCGAGCTCCCCAAGAAACCTTCTGGTTCTTTGGGAGCTTTCCAGATGTTCCTCACTTAAGAGACAGTGTTAAAGACGTTGAGATTGAGTTCTGTTCTGCATTTGTACCCAATGTGTCCTTGACAACGAATTTGATTTCCGACATCGATGGCTTCGGATGGTTCACTCCGGAGAGCCGAGCTCCCCAAGAAACCTTCTGGTTCTTTTGGGAGCTTTCCAGATGTTCCTCACCTTAAGAGACAGTGCTAAAGACGTTGAGATTGAGTTCTGTTCTGCATTTGTACCCAATGTGTTCTTGACAACGAATTTGATTTCCGACATCGATGGCTTCGGATGGTTCACTCCGGAGAGCCGAGCTCCCCAAGAAACCTGGTTGTTTGGAAGCTTTCCAGATGTTCCTCACTTAAGAGACAGTGCTAAAGACGTTGATGATGAGTTCTGCGTTGCATTTGTACCCAATGTGTCCTTGACGATGAATTAGGTTTTCGACATCGATGGCTTGGGATAGATTCTCTCCGAAGAGCCGAGTTCCCCAAGAAACCCTCTGGTTCTTAGGGAGCTTTCCAAATGTTCTTCTTTAAGAAACAGTGTTAAAGATGTTGATATTGAGTTCTGCGTTGCATTTGTACCCAATGTGACATCCAGAATTGACAACGAATTTAGTCTCCGACATCGATGGAGAGCAGAGTTCCCCAAGAACCCTCTGGTTCCTAGAGAGCTTTCCAGATATTCCTTAATTAAGAGACAATGCTAAAGACGCTGAGATTGATTGTTGGAAGTCTATAGTTATCAGGAAAAATATGTTGAGTTTTATTCAAAGTTGTCAAAAAAAATACGAAAGAGGATTAAAAGAAATGGGATTGTACAATGTTTTCTTATGTACGGGTTCCTTGGGAAATCATTGTTATTGAAAGGGTTTCACAAAAGAAAAAGGTTTAGGAAACGCTGCTTTAGAGAGAGGGAGAGAAAGAGCGAGAATAGAGAGAGAGGGGGGGGTGAGGAAGAGAGAGAACAATGCCATGACTGAATAAAACCACATTACTGTTCTTAAGCAGAAAAGTAAAACAAAATAATTCGGTAAAGATTAAATTCGGAGAAGAATTTCCTCAACTTAATAAAATCTCACGATGGTAGTCATAAAATAAAACCTCAAAATCCTTTCAGTTTACGTATTACCCGATTTTCGAAAAAATTATTTTAAGTACAACATCCTTTGTAATCAAATCGCCTGGCGGCAACTAGACAATGCGGCAATGTTTTTTAAGGCTGTAATGGCTGCTTCCTTAATGATATACCTCTTTAGCTAATCAATGAGTTGTATTTTTTTTCTTTAACCACGAAAATGTCCTACAAATATCCAGTCGTCCTTCTGTGACCCTCTGTTACTGAAGCGATGCCATAAAACTGAACAAATCATCTGGTTTTATAAGAAATTGAACTAGATAAAAAAGGAGGAAGAGGAGAAAGAAGACAGAGGAAAGGAATAAAGAAAGCAGGAGATAAGAAGAGGAGAGCAAGAAGATAAGGAAGGAGAAAAGGAAAAGAAAAAGAGGAAGAGGAGTGAGAAAAGAGGAAGAGGAGGAAGATTGAAAGAGGAAGAGGAGGAGAAGGTAAAAAAAGGAGTAGAAGAAAGAAAAGAAGGAAGAGTGAAAAGGAGAAGAGAGGAGGACGAGAAAGATTGAAAAAGGAAGAGGAGGAGAAGGTAGAAAAAAGAAGGGAGTAGAAGTAAGAAAAGAAGGAAGAGGGAGGAGGAGAAGAGAAGAGGAGGGAGAGGAGGAGGAGGAGTGAAGGAGGAGGTACATCCTCTGAACACAAGTCTAATGTATTCATTCGATTCACCAAACACCATTTGTCGACCAAGATGTATCTCTTCTATGTCTCTCCACCGCCTCCTCTTGCCCCTCCTCCTCCTCCTCCTCCTCCTCCTCCTCCTCCTCCTCCTCCTCCACCTCCACCTCCACCTCCTCCCCCTCTTCCTCCTCCTCCTCCTTTCCTACTCGTCTTACTCCTCCCCTCTTTCCTATTTCTCTTCCTCCTCACCCTCCTCATCCTCCATTCTACCTTCTCCTGCTCCCCTCCTCCCTTCCTATTTCTCATCCTCCTCCTTATCCTCTTCTTTTTCCTCCTCTCTTCCTCGTCACCCTCCTCATCCTCCATTCCACCTTCTTCTCCTGCTTCCCCTACTCTCCCCTTATTTCTCCTCTTCCTCCTCTTTATACTGTTCTTTTTCTTACTCTTTCTCTTCCTCTTCTCTTCCTCTTCCAAGTCTCCCTCCTCATCCTTCATCCCACCTTCTCCTGCTTCTCCTCCTCCTCCCTTCCTCTTTCTCATTTTCCTCCTTATTCTGTTGTTTTTCTTTCTCTTTCTACTCTCTCTTCTCTTCCTCTTCCAGGTCTCCCTCCTCACCCTCCTTCTTTTCCTTCTCCCGTTCCCAACCGTAGTTCTAATCTTAATCCTGGTCACAGACCTTTTAGTCCTCCTCCTCCTCTTCCTCCTCCTCCTCCTCCTCCTCCTCCTCCTCCTCCTCCCTTTCCTCATCCGCTTTTGCCTTTTCCTCTTCCTCATCTTCCTCTCCCTACTCCTCCTCCTCTTCCTCCCCAAATTCTATTCTTCATCTTCCTCCCCTATATTCTAATCTTCGTCTTCCTCCTCTTCCTCTCCCATATTCTATTCTTCTTCATCTTCCTCCTTCTCCTCCTGCTCCTCCTCTTCCTCACCCATATTCTATTCTTTATCTTCCTCCTCCTCCTCATCTTCCTCACCCATATTCTATTCTTTTTCATCTTCCTCCTCTTCCTCCTCCTCATTCTATTCCTCTTCCACTGTCATCTCCTCTGTATCCTTATACTCCTGTACCTTCTCTTCTCTTGCTCTTCCTCCTCTTCCTCCTCCTCCTCCTCATTCTATTCCTCTTCCACCGTCATCTTCTCTATATCCTCATACTCCTCTGTCTTCTCTTCTTCTCTTGCTCTTCCTCCTTCTTCTCCTCATCCTCCTCCTTTACCTGGCGTTGGCCTAAGTAAAATGTACGGCTGAGCGCAGAGATCGAAATTTTCGGGACTTATTGTGTAATGCTTTGTGGGGGAAGAGCAAAGAGGGGGGGAGGGGGATGCAAAAAGGAGGAGTGGGAAGCAAAGAGGTGGACTTGGACAACTTCGGGCGCCTCAAAACTGCACTGAAGAGGAGGAGGAGGAGGAAGAGGGGGAGGAGGAGGAGGAAGAAGAGGAGGAGGAGGAGGAAGAAGAGGAGGAGGATCTGCCCTTGTTCTCGGTCAGCCGAGGGTGTGCAATCGTCGTGAAAGGCGTCTTAGGGCCGCGGAAAGGGGTAGAGGAGGAGGAAGAGGAGTGGGAGGAGGAGGAAGAGGGGGAGAGGTAGGAAGAGAAAGGGAAAAAATGGTGGTAATAGTACGAGGAAGAAGAGTAGGAGGAGGAGGAGGAGGAGGAGGGGGAGAGGTAGGAAGAGAAAGGGAAAAAATAGTGGTAATAGTACGAAGAAGAAGAGTAGGAGGAGGAAGGGGAGAGGTAGGAAGAGAAAGGGAAGAAATAGTGGTAATAGTAGGAGGAAGAAGAGTAGGAGGAGGAGGAGGAGGGGGAGAGGTAGGAAGAGAAAGGTAAGAAATAGTGGTAATAGTACGAGGAAGAAGAGTAGGAGGAGGAGGGAGAGAGGTAGGAAGAGAAGAATAAGGGAAAGGGAGAGGACAAGGACAAAATAGAGGATATTGAGGAGGAGAAAGAGGAGGCAGAGTAAAAGGAGAGTGAAAAGAGAAAAAGAGGAGTTGTGTGCGGAATAAGAAGAGGCGGAGGACTAAAAAGAGAAATGAGTATTAGGAGAAGAAAAAGAGTGAATAGAAGAAGCACAGTAATGAGTAACGGGACAAGAAAGAGTAAAGAGTACAAGGTTAATACATAGGAAGAGTGGGAATGAAAGGATAAAGAGGAGGAAGGTGATGACAAAGAGTAATGAGTTATTGTGGTCAGGAGATAGGAGGCGCAGAAAAGAGGAGTTGGAGAAGAAAAAGGAGGAAGAGTAGGAGGTGGAGGAAGAAAAAGAGAAGGAAGAGCAGGAGGTGGAGGTGTAGGTGGAGGAAGAAGAAGAAAAGTAGGAAGAGGAGGAAGAGCAGGAGGTGGGGATGTAGGTGGAGGAAGAAGAAGAGGAGGAGGAGGAGAAAGAGGAGGAAGAGCAGGAGGTGTAGGTGGAGGAAGAAGAAGAGTAGGAGGTGGGGGTGTAGGTGGAGGAAGAAGAAGAGGAGGAGGACGAGGAGGAGTTGGAGAAGAAAGAGGAGGAAGAGTGGGAGGTGGAAGTGTAGGTGGAGGAAGAAGAGGAGGAGGAGGAGGAGGAGGAAAAAAAACAGGATGTCCGATTTAGCCCGGCACTCTTGAATAGGATCCAGCGCCCGCCCACTGACTTGCGGGCGGGCGCCATCCCGACTTAATCCAACTAATGGTAACCCTGCCGCCCACGTCCACGCCCACGTCCACGCCCGTGTCCACTTCCAAGCCCGCACGCCCACCCATCACCCCCGTCCTCCGCTTAGGACCACAAATGCACTACATTTGTAAGACCTTGGCTGACCCAGAACCGGGAGAGTTTCTTCCACGAATTCTAAGGAAATTGTAGGTGCAAAGCTTTGTATACAAATGCAACGATTCTGGATGTGTATGAATATGTTAGATGCATGCATTAACCAGTGCAGGACCACGTACTCCTTCTCTTGCAAAGATAGGGTCCTTATCTTTTGCAGAAGGTGAAATGAAGTGGCTATCTTCCTGCCAACTGATAGAGAATCTATACCCTTTATGTTACTTGTACTCCGATGCACTTCCTGGAAAACTATGGAAAATTGACAACAGGGACCACCAATTCTCTACTCAGACTTCCTTTTAGACTGAAGCTGTATATAAAGAAAATTATTTAGTATTTCAATAAATATTCTAAAAATTATTGATATAAAAAGAGAAAAATACATTCAAACAATAATTAAAACTCAGTTCGAATTATTCAAGAATAATGGACTTTTCGGTAGTCTGAGCACTTTTAAGCTGATTTAATTCGTCTCATAATCAAACATTATGAAAAATCACTGAATCAATCTTTATTGATATATAATGTTGAAAACGAGTAAAACACACATACCCAGAGGTAAATCAAGGTCTGTATCCTCACTTAGAAAAAAATTATCCATGTAATTTGATATGAGGTTTACATGTATAGGTATATTTTCTTTTTTCGGCGTTTTCGATCTCTATGGAGACGAGGCTATAGGGGAAGCCATCATGAGGAAACTTAGTATATTTTCACGACACCACAAGCTCAAGCTCGCCAGGAACAGTCTTCGTGATGAGAAAAATAGGAAATTTCTCAAGGTTAGTGCCATCCTTCCGACAATATGTACCAGAATTTCTAAACCATTTTTAAGGAACTCTATTTCAAGTCTTAATTATATAAGCATTATTATGTTGATATTATGGTGCATACTGGGTGATTTATATATATATATATATATATATATATATATATATATATATATATATATATATATATATATATATACATGTACTTCATGTCAATAGAAATTGTACGGAGTCGTAGATAATATATGATTAGTGAAATGTGGCCGGTAAATCCCGTAGACTGCAGTATATTGAAGTCTATGCCTACTTGATTTATTGTGACGTACGTAAGACAGAATGAGTGGAATGGTGATGAGATAAACGCCGAAAACCGTTGAAATTTTTTATACTGACGTTTCCGAAACATCAGTATTAAAACTCATACAGTTTTTGGCGTTTACCTCACCACCCTTCCACTCATTAATGTATTGTACATTATGAAGGTCAGACCCCATTCTTCCTGTTTTCTTTGCTGATAAGTAGAAATATAATATTCACTCTAATTACATATGTATCTATCATTATGTATAATAAACATGAATTATGTACATGTATATATGTATGTGTGTGTGTGTGTTAGAGTGTGTAGTTTTGCATTGATATATATTTTGATATGTATATCACTTGTAAATACATCAATACATACACATATATATATATATATATATATATATATATATATATATATTCTAATACCAATTACTGTATAGGAATGTGTATTAGTGAGCAAGTTATATTAATATACCAGCATGTTACGGCAAGGGTGAAATAATTTCTATTTTGTGACCCTTAGAACGTACCTAGTAAAAACTAGTAATGCTGTTTTCCATGTTCATGAGATTAACAAAAGTGATGGACATCTGGATTTTTTTTTTCTTCAAAATTTAAAGAAGACTTTTGTTTCTGAATTTGTTTTTCCTCTGTATTGATGTGGAGGTTTTGTTTCATGCTCTGGTTACGTAAAACATATGGATGTGGGGGCGCACATACACACACACACACACACACACACACACACACACACACACACACACACACACACACACACACACACACACACACACACACACACACACACACACACACACACACACACACACACACACACGGACGGACACATGTACACACGGACACACATACACACACACACACACATTTACAGTTATAGACACAAAAACGAGACCCCCCCGAGTGATTTCTTTTTCTTTTTATTACACGTTGGTAAATAGAGATAGGTGATTACAGTTCAGTAGTGTGTGCGTGTGTGTGTATGTGCGTCCGTGTGTATGTGCGTATGTATGGGCACTCGCATATGCTTAGAATCCCGTCTATATTTTTCCACAGATTATCTTTTCATTTATATTTTTCATTAACTAAACATACCATTTATTTTTCTATATTACTGCACGAATCATAACGTGTATTAAAATCTACTTTTGATTACCCTGCAAGCGCTTTGTCTTCTACAGCGTACGTATACGCTAATGTGTATTTCAGTACGTTCCTGTTTATGTTCTAGACTTTCCTTTTTGCCAAATGTCATGGTAACACAGAAATATTGCAAGTGTGTCACAAATTCATCAATTCTCGTGATGGGATGGAAGGAAGAAGCTGACGTTTGATCAGAATTGATCGATTCATTTCTTATCCACGTGAGAGAGAAAACCGATAAAGTTCAGCAAACAAGTCGATGGAAGCGGGCATGATGGATTATCGTATCATAGAAAACGGATATGCACTGCATTAAAGAAAACAAGGCTGGCAATAGGTATGACTATGAAAATAAATCGTATTTTATATCTTGTACGCTTATAACATTGTTTACATATGAATGTCTTCGTCATTTTTTTTTTTTCATTTATTTATCTATTCTTTTAGAAACTAGTTCCGTTGAGTCACTTGTTTTGTAGTTAATTAAAATTGTAATAAAATCATCTGGCAACATGACTAAAATATAATCATTAAACACTCTAAAATAGTATTTGATTCTCTGAAGATTTTATTCAGGCTAATTCAGATCCACCGAATAAGGGTTTGAATCCCTTGACGTAGTCCAATTCTGTTCCTCTTATGTCGCCGGTAATTCAATCATTTATTCAACTTGATTAACGTAACCATTTGTCACATCAATTCATTTGTTTACATATCCACCATAATTGAATGTGCGCGAGCTTGAAAGTGTGTGTGTGTGTGTGTGTGTGTATGTGTGTGTGAGAGAGAGAGAGAGAGAGAGAGAGGGTGGGAGGGAGAGAGAAGAGAGAGCCTTTCTCTGTCTATATTGGCTATCATTTCTCAGTGTAATATAACCTTGGTACTATTCCGTTTTGACAGCGTTCTTTTTTATGGTTCTTGTTATTACTAATGCTGTTGTTATTGATGCTACTGTTGTTGTTATCGTTTTTGTTTGTTGTTTCTGTGATTGTAGTTGTTCTTATTGTTGCTTTTGTTTTATTGTTATTTTAGTTGTAGATGTTACTATTTTTCATGATTCTGTTTTTATCGTTGTTGTCATTATATTCGTTATTACTTTTATTATTATCATTATTGTTGTCGTTGTTATTGCTAAAATAGGAGGGACAATAAATGGGTATTGAATAGGCATGGCCAAGTGTATGCTTTGATATGTATGTGTATATATATATATATATATATATATATATATATATACTGTAAATATATATATATATATATGTATATATATGTATATATATATATATATATATGTATGTATGTATGTATGTTTTACTATTATCATTATCTTCTTTACCATCATTGTCATTGAAAACAATGATATTATTATCATTATTATTTTTGGCACTATTATCATTATTATATTATATTCATTACCATCAAAACATGGACATGTTCTATAAATGTGCTGAACCCAAAGAATCTTCATGTTGCTGTGGACAGGGGCGGGATCGGTCGAGATCTTGTTCAGGTTGAGGGACGTCTTTCGTTTAGATTAAATCATCCAAGTTGTACCACTACCCTTGAATAGATTTTCACTCCGTGTGCGCACGCGCGTGTGTGTATGTGTATGTGCGTGTCTGTGTATGTGTGTGCGTGTGTGTGTATGTGTGTGGATTTGCGTGTCTATGTGTGTTTGCGTGTGAGTGTGTGTGTGTGTATTTGCGTGCGTGATTGTTTTTGTTGCGTGTGTGTGTGTGTGTGTGTGTGTGTGTGCATGTGTGTTTCCATGTGTTTGTGTGTGTGTGTGTGTGTGTGCATGTGTGTTTCCATGTGTGTGTGTATATATACAGTAGAAGCACTTTCTCACTTATAAGGACGGGTGGCTGAGGCAAATTACACACCCACTTAATATATATCAACACCCATTAAACCATCTCCCGCCTTAGCACCTTATAAATAAAAGGTCATCCCTGACACCCGTCACAATGCTCGCATTGATGGCAGTGCAGTAAGGCACAGCCCTAGCCGTTCAAGGTCAATGTCGAAAAGGAGAGAAAATAAGGGAGGTTAAATAAAAAATAAAAAATAAAATGACGAAGAGAAAGGCATAAACGTAAAACTTGTAATATATGGTAAAATGTGGTAAAGAGGCTTTTCATGAAAATGAAAGATACAAGTGTATAATATTCACATGTGTTCTTTATTGATTATTTTCTTTTTCTTTTCCAGGTAAGATCCAGTTGCCTTTTAAACGACGTAGACGGTAGTGGTGAGTACGGATATTTGTGTGTGTGTATATATATATATACATATATATATATGTATATGATATATGTGTGTATATAGATATATATATATAAATATATATATATATATATATATATATATATATATATCACTGTCCAGTAATGTCGTTACACATTAGTAATTGCACTAAGAACCCACTATTATTTGGATTTAAGAAAAGAAGAAAATAACGGATTTCCGTATATTTCGATCATTTGCTGTGATCCTCTTCACGCGGAATACATAGACAAGAGAACATACACATATTATATACAGATGAGAGAGGTAAAGTTAGGGAACATGGACAAGTCAACTCATGTGGCATCTGTATTGTTGTGCGGGTTATGTGGTAAATCGTCCGCTTTTACAATATGGGGAAATAATTTATCAACTGCCAAGGTGGTTATGTAATCTGGTGACCATTGGCCTTTTGAGATGTTAAAATTCGGGAATTGTTTTATTAAGGAAGATTCAATTATTTTCCTTTTGTAACCACATTTGGATTTGAAAATGGGTTTTGCCTCGTCCCAACAATCACAGAATAAATTGGGACGAGGCAAAAAACATTTTCAAATCTAAATGTAGTTACAAAAGATTACATAACCACCTTGGCAGTTGATAAATTATTTCCCCATATTGTAAAAGCGGACGATTTACCACATAACGCGCACAACAATATAGATGCTACATGAGTTGACCTCTCCATGTTCCCTAACTTTACCTCTCTCATCTGTATATAATATGTGTATGTTCTCTTGTCTATGTATTCCACGTGAAGAGGATCACAGCAAGTGATCAAAATATACGGAAATCCGTTATTTTCTTCTTTTCTTAAATCCAAATAATAATGGGTTCTTAGTGCATATATATATATATATATATATATATATATATATATATACATATGTATATGTATGTATATATGTATCATTTATTGTATACATACACTGGTGTGAGATATGTTTACTCATGGGTGTCTGGGTTCATTGGGCCCCCATATACTTCCAGAGGTCCTGATGAAATTCAGACTCCTATTCTTCATTATTAGCGAAATCTGTGCTTCCAGAACTACGAGGGGGTCTTCTTGTCTTTCTTTTGCCATTATTGGATGTTCATGTAATGGCAGATTTTTATTTGAGATTATCTGGAATTTGCAATAAGTATCCTGCCCACAGTGTTAGTTTTGATTTGCACAATGTTGTGTAATCGTTGTGTATAGTTTCTCTGATTGAATTTTTTCACTGGTGAGAGTCGTGATGTAGTATGCCCAGTGTTATACGTAAACATGTATTTTTGTGTGCTTGTGCGTATATATATATACATATATATGTATATATATATATATATATATATATATATATATATGTATGTATGTATTTAAGTATGTATGCATGTATAAATTCCTGTTTACGATATTTAATTGCGGAATTTGTTTTTCACGGTTGTTTCCAAAAAATACCCAAATTGTATAGATGCACAGCTATACACGTAGATACGAGTGTATGTCGCACACCTACACACACACACACACACATACACACATACACACATACACATACACACGTACAGTGTACATGAGTACATCTATGTACTCTACCATCAAACAGTATCAATGATTCCGTGAGTCCTAATGATGCGTTTGTACATTTAGTCTGACAAGGCCACAATGCGGGAGGAAACCATGTAAACTTGCGTTTTCCCTCAGGCTATCGTTAACCCCTTCAATTCCGGGTGATTTTTTTCTCCCTTTTCTGTCTGCCGTCAGGTGATTTAATTCAACACAGTGGAACCTCCCTCGGGAGATAGATAGTTTACGTGTTATCTCGCTTAATCTCTGACGTACCGAGTAGGATTTTTCTCTTTTTTGTTGGGTCGTTGGCAAGTTAGGTTAAATATTTTCAGTACCCTGGCACCCCGTCGATAATCAATTAATTAATGAAGTGCTTAGTATTGGATCTGATAGTTTGAACTCTCTGCCAGGATAGTAGTATGTTAAACTTTTCTTGGGGAGATTGATTTAGAGAAAAAAATTGTACTTATATATCTATCTGTGTGTGTGTATGTCTTATGTATAAATGTGTGTATATATATGTACATATATATATATATAATATATATATATATACATATATATGTATATATATATACAATATATATATGTATATATGCAATATATATATATGTATTTATATACTATATATATGATATATATATATATATATTAATATATATATATATATATATTAATATATATATATATATATATATATATATATATATATATATATATATATATATATATATATATATATATATATATTTTTATGACAGTTGCATGCAGGGTTCGAACCCGCTGTACTCGGCTATCCGTAAATTACCTGTCAAAATTATCGGTTTGATGTCGCTGCCATTAGCGTATTTCTCTCATATATATATATATATACATATATATATATATATATATATATATATATACATATATATTTATGACAGTTGCATGCAGGGTTCGAACCCGCTGTACTCGGCTATCCGTAAATTACCTGTCATAAAAATCATCGGTTTGATGTCGCTGCCATTAGCGTATTTCTCTCATATATATATATATATATATATATATATATATATATATATATATATATATATATGTATATATATATATTTATATATTACCGTCATAGTTCTTAGCGCCTTGTCCACGCCATCACATTTTTTAACTCGCATGTACTTTTAACTTTCTCTTCTCACAAAATCCATCACTAACTACCTTAGACAATAACGAATATTAAAACAATACCCCGTGTTAAAAATATAGGTGAATGACATGGAAATCAATTAGATAGCCTAGAGGTTATCAAAGGAAAAGGAAAGGTACCACCCAGTAGGGAAGGGACCAGCGTCCTCATTGATAGATCATTGATGTCGTAGCTCAGTGATAGAACTCTGGTTTCACATCGTAAGAACCCAGGTTCGTGTCTAGCTAGCCTCCATCAGTCTCCGACTTACATACATACATACATATACCAAGGCCTTTTCCCTCTTACTAGGGAGGTAGCCAAAAAGGAAAAGGCATAAAATCATTCCCACCCGTTCCATCCCCGAAAACACTCCACACCCCTCCACCCTCCTTCCCATCTTAGCACCTCCTAGATGACGGGTCATCCCTGCACCCTGTCCACTGCCCTGGGTCAGAAGCAGTGTCGCAAGACACAGCACATTCACAGCAAGGCCGCTTCATTAAATCGACTTAATTGCGAATAAAAACGGGAGAAAAGGAGCTGGCCAGCCACATTACAACAGCGTCCTGAGGCTATCTAGACACAACGGGACCCTCCGAACGTTATTTAATAGCGTACCGAGTTTAATGATAACGTTAGATTCGGTTGTTAGTGTCACGGGGAACAACGTTTTTGGGATCAACGTTTCTGTGGTCCCGTGTTGTTCGTTATATCGAGGGCCAAGGTCGTTATATCGAGGTCCAAGGTCCCTTTTGGCGCTGTCGTCGTAACGAGCGAGGACGGGAACCGTTAATAGCGAGTACGTCACCCTTCGGGCGTCGATATAACAATGGTGTCCTCTTCCTCCTTCTCCTCCTCCTCCTCCTCCTCCTCCTCCTACTCCTCCCCCTCCTCCTCCCCCTCCTCCTCCTCCCCTCCTCCTCCTCCTCCTCCTCCTCCTCCTCCTCCTCCTCCTCCTCCTCCTCCTCCTCCTCCTCCTCCTACTTCTTCTATTTCTCTTCCTCCTCCTCTTTCTCCCCCTCCTCCTTCTCCTCCTCCTCCTCTTTCTCCTCCTACTTCTACTCTTACTCCATCTCCTTCACCTCTTCCACCTCTCCTACTCTTCCTCTACATCCTCCATTTCTTTGTCCTCTTTCTCTTTCTCCTCATCTTCGTCCACCTGAACTCCTCTCCCACCTCCTACCACTACTCTTACCCCTACTCCTCCTCCTCCTACTCTTCTTCCATCTCTTCCTCCCGTTCCTTCCTCTTCTTCATTCTCATCTTCTTTCTCATTTTCCACCATCTCTTTATCCTCCTCTTCTTTCTCCTCCTCCTCCGCCTCCTCCTCGTCCTCCTCCTCCTCCTCATCTTCCTCTTTTTTTATCAGATGTGACGTTGTTGTTCTTTAAGTGTTTACAAACATTTCTGTGGGAAACAACGGAAGTCATTGTCTCCACCAATCAGGAAAGAGCTATTGTCCAGGGGGCGGAGCTTAAGTGCTGCACTGGTGCGAACGAAGGACCATACGCTTCCATGTATGTGTGTGATTCGCCACCATGGTCTTGGATCATGTGTTGGACTCGTGATCGACAGCTATTTCTCTCCTGGAATAGAGCTCAGAGCCCATTTACGACCGATCTATGGGTAATGCTGTGACCTTACAAGCACCCACACACCCCAAACTCCCCGCCCACGAGAGTTGGAGTAACGACTCGCAGTGCAGCAATACTGAAATTATTTCAGCCTTGGGAGGGATTCGAACCCGGACCACTGTAGTGGCGGCCGCGAATGCTACCACTGCGCCATCGAGTCGTGTGTGTGTGTGTGTGTATTCACTTGGTCTTTGGATCACGTGTTGGACTCGTGATCGACAGCTATTTCCCTCCTGGAAGAGAGCTCAGAGCTCGTAGGTCCGATCTATGGGAAATGCTATGACCTTACACACACTCCCACGAGAGTTGGAGTAACACCCCTCAGCGCTGCGATACTGATATTATTTCAGCCCCGGGCGAGGATCGAACCCGGACCTCCGTAGTGGCAGGCCAGAGCTCTAACCACAGCGCCATGAGAGGTGTGTGTGTGTGTGTGTGTGTGTGTGTGTGTGTCTGTGTGTGTGTGTGTGTCTGTGTTTGTGTGTCTGTGTTTGTGTGTGTGTGTGTGTGTGTACGAGCATGTGGTCACTTTTTCGTATCAGCATTCGTCAGGCGATAGCCTAAATAAAACTAATAAAGTTGACCGATTTGAGAAGCGCATCGAGTTTCCCCAAAGCACCGATGCCATTTTGTGGGAATTTTCCACAAATTTGCGTCTGAGAAATTTGCTCACATGGGATGTTTTGTGAGCAAATTATACGTTGCAATGAAATTATTTGTGTATAGAATAATTCCTCTTTTTTGTGAGAAAAAATGTGGAAATCCAGATTTCCTTTTGGGAATTTTGTGGAGAAAAAAATCTCACTCATTTGTGGGAACTTGCATAGATCACAGTAGCCCATAGATGGATACAATATTCTGGTTTGATTCTGGACAAAAAAGCCAGGAAAGGTTTCTGGCTCCAGATACGGCGCGGCGTGGCGTGGCGTGGCGTGGCGTGGCGCGGCGCCAAATCCGGCAAGAAGGGATAAGGTTACTTCTCTGTCATTTATGAGTACATAGAAAATGGGATTCGGCTACTCCCGCAGATAAAAAAAAGTCATCGAATTTGCATAAGACGCCATGTGACGGAGTGTCGCCAACAGCGATGGTGGTGGTGGTGGTAGTGGTGGTGGTGGTGGTGGTAGTGGTGGTGGTGATGTGGTGGTGGTGGTGGTGGTGGTGGTGGTGGTGGTGGTGGTGGTGGTGGTGGTAGTGGTGGTGGTGGTGGTGGTAGTGGTGGTGGTGATTGGAAACTTGGCTGAGGTATAGTAGAGTCTGTATAGAATTGGCTTGGTTAGACGTAGGAGTGTGTCAATGAATTGATTTATTCTGTTTACATATTCATTCGTTTAATGTTGGTCATTTATCTGTTTAGCCTTTAATTCCCCTTTATCGTTTGTTGTGGTCTATTTTTTATTTAATGTAATTGTTATGTCATTTGTTGAATTTTCAGACTTTAAACGTTCTTCAACCAGAGTAAATTCATGTCAATGATAAAGGCGTTCGTGTGATACCAGGTATATAAGATTTATATAATATAGAAACCGAAGCGAATGGACTGCATTTTTCCCTTAGTGGAAATGATAATTAGATAAATGAAATATATTATTATCTCTCAGAAGAATTACCAGTAATATATCATTACCAAGGACAATGTTAGTTGTAGTTCATTATCACCAGATAATATCAAGACCATGTAACCAGCACGTGTTACACACCTCGTGGTGCTGTGGTTAGAGTTCTCGCCTACCACTACGGCGGTCCGGGTTCGACCTCCGCCAAGGGCTGAAATGTCAGTATCGCTTCCTTGCGCGGTGTTACTCCAATTCTCGTAGGCGGGGAGTTGGGTGTGTGTGCGTGTAAGGTCACAGTATTATCCATAGATCGGTCATACGAGGTATGAGTTCTCATCCGGGAGGTTAATAACTGTCAATCACGAGTCCAACACGTAATCCAAGACCATGGTGAATGGTGGTGAATCATATATACACTACCTCGCCTCTTTATCGACAACATCGGCAATTCGGTTTCAGAGTGACCGCAACTCCGGAGTCCAAATGGGCGCCCGTTGTGGGCGTAGGGCGTGGGTCGTGGGTCAGGTTGAGCACTGGATGGGGCTGGGGCGGGGATGGGACGGGGCTGGGGCGGGGGGCTCTCGTGGGGGCGGTCGGCTGGAAGCCAACCGTGCCAAGACTGCGGATTTAGATGGAACATAACGACACATTGTATATGTTTCTTTTGCGATTTATGTGTATGTGTGTGTGTGTGTGTGTGTGTGTAGGCTTACATATGTGTTTATACATGAGTACGTATAGATGTTTATGTGTGTGTGTGTGATTGTGTTTGCGTCTGTGTTTCTATGTGTATGGTTGTGTTTCTTCATGTCTTATTTTCCTGTTGTCCTCTCTCTCTCTCTCTCTCTCTCTCTCTCTCTCTCTCTCTCTCTCTCTCTCTCTCTCTCTCTCTCTCTCTCTCTCTCTCTCTCTCTCTCTCTCTCTCTCTCTCTCTCTCTCTCTCTCTCTCTCTCTCTCTCTCTCTCTCTCTCTCTCTCTCTCTCTCTCTCTCTCTCTCTCTCTATGACAAGATAGTAACTCAGACATTCTAATTTTTCAAGTGTAACGTCCTGAATCAGCCTAACAGTTTAAGTTCTATATCAGTAGGTAGTTGGTATTAACATGTATTTGGTATGAGCAGGTACTCGATATGAAGAGGTATTTATCGTCTTCACATAACAGGAGTTTGGTATTCGTGAAAACGATTTGATACGAGAAGTTAGATATCAATAGCTACTTGGTATCATCAGGTACTTGTTAACAAGTATTTCATGTCAGCTGGGAACTAGTATCACAAGGTATTTTCTATCAGTAGATATTGGGTACTATACTTGGTATCATGAGGTATTTGGTCTCAACAGACTTGGTATCTGTAAGTACTTGGTATTAGTAGACGCATACCAAATACGAAATTAATTGGTACTATCATCTACATGGTATCAACAGATACCGACACCAAAAAGTATTTGGTATCAGTAGGGAGTCTGCATGGTATAAACTAACACTTAACGCTACCAGGAACCTGGTATCAGACAGTATTTGGTATTATCAATATCTGTATAAGTTGCGATAGTGATAGTCATCGTAATAGTAACGACAGTTACGAATAGTAAAGATAATGAAAATACGAAGATGAACAATAGTATCGTTTGTCTTGTTTGCAGGAATAACCATTGGAGGTGATACTGATAACGATATGACAAAAAGAAAATTGTTGAGATTGTGATCAAGAGCATGACCCTGAGGAAGACTAAGATACAAAGAGCGAGACCATTAGACCTACAAAGAGGAAGGTCAAGAGCAAAAAAATGAGACTGAAGAGAGTTCGACCAAGAAGGAACAGGAAACCGACTACAAAGAGAACCAGGAGACGAAGAAGGCGACGAAGAGGAAGACACGATAAAGAGTTTGACTCAAGTTACAGCCTTCACTCAGGAAATGAGATGTAACGAGTGGTGCATTGAACTATGGAGGACTCGGAAAGAGAGAGAGAGAGAGAGAGAGAGAGAGAGAGAGACCAATGCTGGCAGAAGTCCTAGAAAGAAGGAGGAGGAGGAGGAAGAGGAAGAGGCTGTGGTTTCTTGAAGTGCGTGAAATTATTGGCAAACTCGAAGACTCTCAAGGTTTGATCAAATGGACTCTCCGAGGGAAGAAGCTTCCGAGCTTTTGAAGGTTCTTCAGACCATGGAAGGCCCCCTGTCTCGCTTCTTCGGCGCGTGTCGCTCCCGAAGCTAATTTGTGCCGCGGTTTGTCTATATCCCAAAGCCTCAATCCCCCACAAGGGATTTTACATAGATCATCATCGACATCTTTGTCTACTCACATGCTCGTCAGTCCTCCTGTTCACCCACACATGCAAAAACATACGCGTAAAGTCATGCACACATATGTACACGATTTGCTGGTGTAGTGGTTAGTGTCTTGACCTATAAAGCTGGAGGTCCAGGATCGAGCACTGCTATGGGATTTAAAGCTTTGCTATCAATTCCAGGCGTTACTGTTCCCCTTGGGCAAGGTGGTGGGATATGTATAATAACACAACAGTGCCCATAGATCTATATACGGACTATGAGGTCTTTTTCGGGAGAGTAGCTGTTGACCACGAGTCCGGCACGTGATCCAAGATCATGCTGAATCACATGTACAAGCAAAAAACACACATACCTTCCTACTTTCTCACACATGTACGTACACATTTGCGCGCACGCCCTCCATTTACACACGCACAAACACTCACACACACACACACACACACACACACACACACACACACACACACACACACACACACTCAAACATACACACACTACAAACACAAATACCCGCACACACACATATACAAACACACACATACACACACGCTACAAACACAAATACGCGCACACACACATGCACAAACACACACATACACACACACATACACACGCACACACACACGCATACACACACATACTCAAACATACACACGTTACAAACACAAATACACGCACATACATGCACAAACACACACATACACACACACACACATACACACACGCACACTCTAACGCATGCACACACACACACAAATGCACACACGCACACAAATACACACACATACACATATACAGTTTTTCATTACATTCACTTAGCGGCACAGTAAGAGAGATGACGTAACACTTTGTTTAGTTTCTCCGACTGAGGTCAACATGATTTAAGAGATTGTTTGCTCGCTCGCAGCAGAGCTCAGCGTGAAACCAGACCGTGCTTGCTTGCTTGCTTGCTTGCTGCAACACATCAACATGCACTCAGGAACTGTTTACTTGCTTTGGTGTATCGATGTCGTGTCATATTTTGTTTGCATTCGTCGCTGCAGGTCGACATGACGTCATGCTTTGTTTACATTCGTCGCTAGAGTTCGACATGACGTCATACTTTGTTTACATTCGTCGCTAGAGTTCGACATGACGTCATACTTTGTTTACTTTCGTCGCTGCAGGTCGACATGACGTCATACGTTGTTTACATTCGTCGTTGCAGGTCGACATGACGTCATACTTTGTTTACATTCGTCGGAAGTGCTCAATGTAACAAATGTTAATTATCAATTTCGAAAAAATCGTTAATGGTCTGTGATAAACTTTTACGTGTTGTAAAAGTTGTTAAATTACAAATATTCCCAATTCAGCGTCACGGTTGTTTTATGAAAAATAGAATGATTTGTAATAGAACTTAGATCGCCCATGACTAAACCCTTTGGAAATTACCACACAACACAAACATATTAATAATCAATTTGCCAATGCTGTGTTCTTTGTCTCTTTTACCCATAATCCTTCTATGTCAATCTAGTTGTCGTCAACCGATATAATTCATTCGAATTTGTCTTGATTAACCTCTTCAACTTGATCGCGTCCTTATTAGATTTTGTTCTGAAAGTCAATTGAACAACATTGTATCTGAGAACAATACGTATAAAATATAACTACGACTTTTATCCATTATCCGCAAACGTTGTAGCCTCTGTTCTGGCTTACTTGAAACGTTTTTGGTCAGTTAAGTGTCCGCTTCCCTGCTCTCTGGCGACAGAAACTACTAAGCATATTTGGCAATGTACATTGGCCCATTCTGGCAACTTCCCTTCTCCACTCGCTACTTTCCACTGCTTGGTCTCGTACGACGTTGCTCGGCCAAGCTGACAATCACCGAGATGAATAAAATCATCTGGCACCAAACAGGATAAAATCAACCCCAGAACTCCATTGCGCTGGAGTTCCTGGTGCCAATTTCTTCCATTCGGTGCTCAAAGTGTCGAAGGAGTGACTCGTGGAATCGATTGCAGTGTAGAAGCCCAATTCTCTGACATCTATCAGATTGATATTGATGACTTAGATAGAGACATTAAATCCACCACTTGTGTGTAATTCACCATTGTCTTGGATCACATGCTGGACTCGTGATCGACAGACACTATCCTCCCGGAAGAGAGCTCAGAGATCATATATGACCGATCTATGGGTAATGCTGTGACCTCACACACACACACACACACACACACACACACACACACACACACACACACACACACACACACACACACACACACACACACAACTCCCCCGTCCACGAGAGTTGGAGTAACGGCTTGCAGCACAGCGATACTGGGCGGGATTCGAACTCGGACCGTTGAGTTAGCGGGTGCGAACGCTACCACCGCCATCAAGCCGTATTGCGCCGTCGAGAGAGAGAGAGTGTGTGTGTGTGTGTGTGTGTGTGTGTGTGTGTGTGTGTGTGTGTGTGTGTGTGTGTGTGTGTGAGGATCCATGTACATATATACTCGTATGCTTACACATCATGCCAAGCTATCCCTTGTTTAAAGAAATGCTTTAATAAAGAGTGTGGTGGGATGACCCTGAAATATCGCTACCAGGCAACCCGAAGAACACAGAGACAAGCAATCTCAACAATTTCACTTCGCGACGATTCCATACAGACCCAACAAGGACTTGGAAAGAATATTTTGATTCCAATACGGTCTGCACTACCCTAGACGGTAATTCAACACAACTTGTAGTCTATGTTTTCTTCTTTGGTTAAAAATATATAAGAAGAAATAGAAAAAAAACTCACATACACCCATATGATGATTCTGTGTGAGCTAGTACTTCTCTGTTAGCACTGAGAAAACCCATCCCTTTTAAATCATCTAATGAAAAATATCAAGAAACTATTCTTAAGAGCTCCAACTAACCACCTGCTATACATACATATATCTAATATCAAACCCGTGGATAGAAGCATTGGTGAGGTATTGGCGCGTGCGCGCGTGCGCGCGTGCGAGTGCAGAGTGGAGTGAACTCGGTATGGGCAGTTCCCGCGCGTCAAGTGCCGTACTTTGGCATCAAATTGCGGTTCTTCCAAGAGCAGATGCCAGGAAAGAAACCGGATGTGTCTTGTCGCCAAGTCCCGGTGCCTTGTGTTCATCGTGACGTGGAAAAAAAAGAAAGAAAAAGAATCTCATGACATAAAAATGCATGACGGACGCGAGAAGTTACCCATGGAAACAATAGTGAAAAAACAATGACCAGTTGAATATATTACACAGTAAAAAAGATCAAATAAAATACAGTGAAATAACTAAAGTCATAATTTGTTTTGTCTCAGTTTCTCTCTCTCTCTCTCTCTCTCTCTCTCTCTCTCTCTGTGTGTCTCTAAAGCAGTAACAAATAAAACGCAGTGAAATAATGAGTCATAATTTGTGTTGTCTCAATTTCTCTCTCTCTCTCTCTCTCTCTCTCTCTCTCTCTCTCTCTCTCTCTCTCTCTCTCTCTCTCTATCAAATAAAAAAATATCATCTCTCTCTCTCTCTCTCTAAAACATTAAAAAAATTAATGCAGTAAAATAGCGAATGTCATGATTTGTGCTCTCTCTCTCTCTCTCTCTCTCTCTCTCTCTCTCTCTCTCTCTCTCTCTCTCTCTCTCTCTCTCTCTCTCTCTCTCTCTCTCTCTCTCTCTCTCTCTCTCTCTCTCTCTCTCTCTCTCTCTCTCTCTCTCTCTCTCTCTCTCTCTCTCTCTCTCTCTCTCTCTCGAAGACAAAAGCTCGCAGTCTTTGCGGCACAGCCTACTGGAGGCTCCCCAATGACGTCATGACCGGAGCACAATGATCCGCAATCTGCTTAGGCGATCTTTGAATCAAATTTCTTCGTGCGTCTCTCGGGAGTGGGGGGGAAGGGGGGAGGAGGTCTAAAGCGGGGGGGGGGGGGGTCAGTGGGAAGCGGGGAGGAAAGTGGGGGGGGGAGATAAGAAGACAGTGGCCACGTGCCCCCCGGACTCTTAAGCGTGCCACGGCGCCGAGATGGAGTGCAGTGCAGTCACTGTTCGGCGAGGTGAAATGCCACAGGTCAATGCACAGCACTGTAGTTTGTACTCAAACTCTATATGTATAAACAATAATATATGTTTCATTTCAGCAAAACCATGATATAAGAATCCCACAGTATTTCGAGTCTATATTAGAGTCACTCTGTAAATGTAAGGTATATGTATATATGTGTATGTATATATGTATATATATATATATATGTATATATGTATATATATATATATATATATGTGTGTGTGTGTGTGTGTGTGTGTGTGTGTGTGTGTGTGTGTGTGTGTGTGCGTGTGTGTGTATGTGTGCATGTATAGATATATACATATTATGTGTGTGTTTGTTTATCTAGATATAATTACTGTATTGCAATATGCAAGATAAAAGTTTTTCCCGTCTTCTTGCTGCTATCCATCAAACATGATTTTGCCTGATATACGACCGTACTGCTTATCTCTTCATGTTTGCCCATATACCAAACCATCTATACCGAAAACTGTTTTTTCTTCTTTTTATGATCTCTGGTTCTTCTTCCGTCCCATGATAAAAAGGTCCTTGTCCATTACATTCATTGCTTCTATAATAATCCTTCAGAGTGCAGTCATATCATCTCTCTCAGATATAAGCAGTTCCATCGTATAGAGTCTTTTTCTGTATGTTCTGTCTGTTAGGTTGTGAACTATTGTGGTTGCTCCACATTTTATTTTATTTATTTATTTATTTATTTATTTTTATATCTTCCTCTTATGGGGATCACACCACAGCAGCATACTCCAGTCTGGTAAAAAAATACTTACCCATTTATTTATTTATTATTTTATACATTTATTTGTTTATTTATTTATCAGTTTATCCATTGGCTCCCTTGTAAAGGTAAAAAGGCCGTTGGTATATGTATGTATTTATTTATTTATTCACTCAGTTATTTATTTATTGACATTTCGTAGTCGTAGTGAAATGTGTATCAAATAATCGTCGTCAGTTCACGTGTCTCTCCTATAATCTTTGATAAAGTATTCCCCCCAAGATCATTTACTCTGTTGAAACACAAAGGCAAAAGCCGACAAGACTGTGAGAATCAACACCGTGTGAGATCGAAACCATTATTAGTACGACGTTTCACCAAGTCCCACCCGTCCCCTTCTCACACACACCCCCCCTCCGCCCCTTCCACCTACCACCCACCCCTCCCTGATAACCTCTCCCAGTTCCTTCCCCGTCGGCCTATACGTTCTCAGAGTGTTTGCCATATGTCTGCACTTGAAAAAGCTGTAACAAGCGGAACGTCGTACTAATAAAGGTTTCGATCTCACACGGTGTTGATTCTCGTCATTTACTCTCTTGTGATTTCCACTCCTCCCGCTTCACCTCCCCACAATGGAAGTCATCTACCAGTTCCACATTGGCAATTTTCTAGATGACTGACCAAGGCAAACAACATCTGTTGGTATTTAACTTCGATCCTTGTTCTTGTATTTGGTATCGATGTTTTCTCGTTTGGTATTCTTGGCACATTCGTACATTTGCTGGGATATTTAGGGTCACGTGGATTTGCAGGTAGAAATCTTATTCACTCTTTTCTTTTCTCTCTCTTCTTCTTTCCTGACACACACACACACACACACACACACACACACACACACACACACACACACACACACACACACACATATGTATATATATATATATACATATATATATATATATATATATATATGTACAGCTACACAGAAAACTATCGTTAGTAGGGGTGTCGAAACATTCGCTAATGAACATAACCTTATGATACCGAAGGGTTGGTATTTCTGGGGTTCGAATTGTTCGAATTCCTTCTGAATGAATATGAATCAAATAATAGTTCCGGAGTTCATATGGATTCACTATGACATGATAATCTTATTTCCGATGGAGACTTCAACTTGTCTCAAATAGTTTCGTTGTTTTGTGTCAAAATGATTAGCGTGATTTACTAACGATAGTTTTCTGTGCAGCTGTACAGTATATATATATATGTATATATATAAATGTATATATATATATGTATATATATATATATATATATATATATATATATATATATATATATATAGTGTGTGGGGAGTGAAAAGATACATGGATAGAACACTGGGTTTAACGTCTAAGGAGACATGAAATCCAACGAGCTGGTCGAGCTGGAACTTCGTGGGGTGCTTCTGAAGAAGCACCGAAGTGCAAAATATTCGAGAAAAACTCTTGTTCTTTTTGTGTGTTTTCCCTCTGCCTCTCTTAAAACATTTCAGGATGTCTTCATATATATATATATTATATATATATGTATATATATATATATATATTTATATATATATATAATATGTATATATGTATATATATATATATATATATATATATATATTTACACACGAGGAGACAAAGAAACACGTTATACGTATACACATGCATACATTGACATTAGCATGGCTTCCAACAAAGGAGAAAAATATATACATAATACGTATATATGCAAGTGTGGATGTAAGTATGCATGCAAATACAAGTACTCCCCACAGTTATAGCAGCGAAAGTACATTTGCATTTAAAGCCATCATTGTCTCGGGTCCTGACTAATTCGTTGCGTTTCATGGAGACGGCATGAGTGTCCACTTCACGGCGGGGCGGCGTTTTATTTTATTTCTCTTTTTATCTTTATTTGATTTTATTTTTCTTTTATCTTTGTTATAGTGTCCTTTACCCCGACGCCGACCTGGCTCGTGCTCCTGTTAATGGAGTGGTTGTCAGGCTGTTATTTCCAAGTGGCCCCCGACTAAGATTTTTGTTTTATTTCATACTATTGTCTTTCTGTATATTATTTATTTATTTTCTATACCTAATATGTATGCATATAAATATATGTATATATATATATATATATATGTATTATATATATATATATATATATATATATATGTATGTATGTATTATATATATGTATTATATATATATATATATGTATGTATGTATTATATATATATATATATAATATATGTATGTATGTATTATATATATATATATATATATATATATATATATATATATATATATATATATATACATACATACATACCAAAATCCTTTTCCACTTAGAAATTGGTTGGACGAGTCTAAGCACACCAGAGCACACCCACTTACACAACACAATCAGCAAGAAAAAAATATATATTCTTAATAATATCAACAAAGGTTTCTCGGATTTGAATGATAACATTGAGCACCACGATTCTGTTTTCCAGTCAATAAGATACCATGGGCAAGTACCAAGGGAAGTATATGCATGTTTCTGGCTGTCGCCAGACGATTTTATTCGAATGTGTATTACACCCACGGTGAAAAAGAATTCGTTATCTTTCGGTTAAGTTCCTCATGTTAAAATGTATTTCTTGATTTATACAACCTGTTGCCAGGTGATTTCATTCAGGGAAAGAGGATTGCATATCTGGATCCTTTTATGGCCTCCATATTTGTACCTCTTTATTTTACATTTATATATTAACACACACACACAAACACACACCTATATATATGTATATATATATATATATATATATATATATATATATATATATATATATATGTATATATATATATATATATATATATATATGTTTATTTTTATTTACTTATTTTCTCACACAATATTTCTGTTCCCCTCTGCACCTTCTATATATATATATATATATATATATATATTATATATATATATATATATATATATATATATACTTATTTTCTCATACAATATTTCTGTTCCCCTCTGCACCTTCTTTATCTCTTTTTCTCGCCTTCCCTATCTTCCCTTTGTCATGTTCCACCTCCCTCTCTTCCCCTCCCCTTATCTCCCTCTCGGTTCTCTCTTATCTCTCCCTCTTTCCTGCGTCAGCATCAGCACGACTCGTTCTCTGATTTCTCTTATCAAGTATCTATTCTTTCGTCTTTTATCTCTTCTCCCCATTTTCTTTATTCTTTCTTTCTTTTTCTTCTCAATTGCCCTTGCCTGTCCTCTTCTCTTGCCTTCTTCCCCCCGTGTCCTTTTTGCTTTCCTCTTTTACTTTCTTCTGTTCTCTCTTCCTTTGATCTTCTTTTCTCCCTCCTTTCCCTTCTTCCCCTCTTCTCGTATCTTTACCCCACCATCCCCTTCCGTCATTTTCTTTTATTTCTTTTGATTTTTCCCTTTCTGTTTTTATCTTCTTTCTTTATCTTTTCTCTATTTTTTTTCTTCTGCCATATCTTCCCTTCTCGCTTTTTTTTTCGCCAGTTCTTGACTTGCATGATATTTATGGAACGTTTGAAGAAGGGAGGGCAGTTGACGTTATATATCTTGACTTCCAAAAAGCTTTCGATAAAGTACCTCATACGAGTTTACTAAAGAAACTAGAAAGCCATAGTATAGAATGGCAAATTCATCGATGGATTTCTGAATGGTCAGATCGTAATCAGCGTGTTGTTCTGAATGAAAAATGCTCAGACGGGCATTGTGTATCAAGTGGAGTGCTTCAGGGATCAGTGTTAAATCCTGTACTTTTTCTGAAATATATTAACAACCTGGATGAAAATGTAAACTGTAAATTATCCAAATTTGCTGATGATATTAAAATTACGAATAAGATAATATCCATAATACAACAACAAGAATTGCAAAGTTTTTAACACTTTATGTAAATGGGCGGAAATTGCCCAGATGTTTTTCAATATAAATTAATGTAAAGTATTTCATATTGGTAATAGTAATGTCCAAGACAACTACACTATGAATGGTGTACAACTAGCAAATGTAGAACAAGAAAAAGACTTTGGTGTTGTGATCTCAAATTATCTCAAACCAAGCAAACAATGGTCGGAAGTCATTAGAACCGCAAATAGATTAATTGGGTGTATAGATAGAACTTTTGAGTTTAGAACTGAAGAAATTATTCTTAATCGTTACAATGCCCTTGTCAAACCTAACCTAGAATACTGTGTACAGTACTGGTCTCTATATTACAAGAAGGATATAGAGAAATTAGAAAGAGTGCAGCGTAGAGTAACTAAGCTCGTTCATTGGTTGCGGAACAAGCCATACAAAGAACGCTTAAGTGAACTAAATTTGTTTACTCTCTAGAAACGGAGAATGAGTGAAGACCTAATTAAGGTCCTCAAAATTGTCAAGGGAACTGAAAATATTGATTTGGAAAAACATTTTAAAATTGACACCTCCAACAAAACTTGAGGTAATGAATGCAAGATTGTAGAAAACCTATTTCAAACAGACGTAGCAAAGTACACTTTCGTCAATCGCGTTGTTTATATATGGAATGGTCTACCATCGAACGTCATCGATTGTTCCACTGTTGAGGTATTACTTAGCTACAAATCCCCAATTAGAATTATTTACCTCTGTATAGATTGTAAAATGATAATAATAATAATAATAATAATAATGATAATAATTATAATGAAAATAATAATGATAATGATAATAACAAAATAATTATAATAGTAACATAATAATAATAATAATGAAATAATAATAATGATGATAATTATATTGATAGTAATAATAATAATAATGATTAGGTTTCGAGACAGCCATGTAAAGACCAAAAGGTCTGTTGCTGTTTGTCCAAGTCACTCCATGTAACTCCTCTTTCCATTTTTTCCTTCGTGTTCTCCCTTATTAGCTTCCCTCCCCTCCTCTCTCATACTCTTCCCCCATCCTCTTCCCCTCATCCCCATCCCCTCACCCCTTCTTACTCCCCATTCCCTTTCCCTTCGTTTCCCTCCCTTTCTAGACTCTTTTTCTCCCCTTCTATCTCCCCTCTTACATCCCATTTTCCTCCTGCTCCCTCCTCTCCCTTCATTCTCCCCTCTTCTCCCCTCCTCTTCCCCTCCTTTCCCCCCCTGTTTCTATCCTATTCCCACTAATCTTCTCTTCTCTTTCCTCATATCACCCTACTCCTCTCCTCTCCTCTCCTCTCCCTCTCTCTTCTCACTCTTCTCCTCCTCTCTTATCCCACTCTTCTCTCCTCTCCCTCTCTCTTTTCACTCTTCTCCTCCTCTCCTACACCCCTCTCCTCCTCTCCTACACCCCTCTCCTCTTCTTCTCTCTTCTCACTCTTGTCCTCCTCTCCTATCCCACTCTCCTCTCCTCTCCCTCTCTCTTTTCATTCTTCTCCTCCTCCCCTACCCCTCTCTTCTCTTCCTCTCTTCTCACTCTTCTTCTTCCCTCCTATTCTCCTCTCCTCTCCTCTCCCTCTCTCTTCTCACTCTTCTCCTTCTCCCCTCCTATCCCCCTCTCCTCTTCTCTCCTCTCCCTCTCTCTTCTCACTATTCTTCTTCGTCTCCCCTCCTACCCCACTCTCCTTCCTCCCATCCCTCCCATCCCTATACTCCCCTCCTCTCTCCTCCCACGTCCCTCTTTTCTCTCCTCTCCTCTTCCCTCCTCTCCCTCCTCTTTTTTTCTTCCTCTCTGTGCTTCCCACGCCTTCTCTTCTTCTTGAAAGCGAATTTCATTTTTGTTTCTCGTTTTGCTGTGTCATTTCCCACTTTCTGTTGTTGTCCACTTTGACGTGCACATTTTCTCTCCAACGTTTTCTTTTACGGTGGATGTCCGTTTTCTTTGATTCGAATACAATGTTTCGTGAGCCCTCTCTCCCTCCCTCCCACTCCCTCCCTCCCACACCCTTCCTTCCTTCCTTCCTGTCCCTCCATCCCTTCCTCTCTCTCTCTCTCTCTCTCTCTCTCTCTCTCTCTCTCTCTCTCTCTCTCTCTCTCTCTCTCTCTCTCTCCGTTCGTCTCTTCTCTTCCGTCTCGTACTACTACTATTCACCCTCCTCTTTTTCTTCCTCCTCTTTCCTCTCCTTATCCTCTTGTTCCTAATCCTACCCCTCATTCTTCCCTTCTCCTCCTCCTCCTCCTCCTCCTCCTTCACCTCCTCCTCCTCCTCTTCCTCCTCCTCTACAGACCGTAAGCCTCAGATTACTGGTACTGCCTCGGTAAGAAGAATTCCCTTCGAGTTCTTTGATCAACTGGAGGGCGCTGACCTGACCTCTCTCTCTCTCCCTCTCTCTCTCTCTCTCTCTCTCTCTCTCTCTCTCTCTCTCTCTCTCTCTCTCTCTCTCTCTCTCTCTCTCTCTCTCTCGCACCAGTAGAGTGCCACAGGTTTAATTAAATCATCTGGCGACAGCAAGAATAAGATATCTAAGTGCCAACAGGTATGGAAGGTGATGAGAAGGAAATCAGTCTCCACTTACTGCTTCCTCTTCTCTCCTTTTCCTCTCCTCATCCTTTTTTCCTTATATTTCTTTATTAATATTTCCAATGTTTCCCTCTTCCTCTCTATCCCTCTCTTTACCAAGATTGTCCCCATACCATTCTTCTTCCCCTCACCTCTCTTTTCTCTCTTCCTCTCTTTTGACCTCTTTTCTTATCTTAGTAACTCCCCCCATATCCTCTCTCTTATCTTTCTTTCTCCTCGCTTGGTCCATCACTCTCCCTCTGCCTCTCTCCCTCCTTCCCCTCGTCTATGTTCCTTAACCCTCCTCTTCTGTTCTTCACCTCCCTTCTTTACTCTCCCTATCTCTTCATCTATTTCTTCTCACCCTTTTCCCTCTCCCCCTTTCCTCCCATCTCCATTGCCCTCCCCCCCACTCTCTCTCTCTGTCTCTCTCTCTCTCTCCTCTCTCTCTCTCTCTCTCTCTCTCTCTCTCTCTCTCTCTCTCTCTCTCTCTCTCTCTACTCCTCTCTATCTCTCTCTCTCTCTACTCCTCTCTCTCTCTCTCTCTCTCTCTCTCTCTCTCTCTCTCTCTCTCTCTCTCTCTCTCTCTCTCTCTCTCTCTCTACTCCTCTCTATCTCTATCTCTCCCTCTCTCTCTCTCTCTACTCCTCTCTCTCTCTCCCTCTCTCTCTCTCCCTCTCTCTCTCTCTCCCTCTTTCTCTCTCTCTACTCGTCTCTCTCCCTCTCTCTCCTCTCTCTCTCTCTCTCTCTCTCTCTCTCTCTCTACTCCTCTCTCTCTCTCTCTCTCTCTCTCTCTCTCTCTCTCTCTCTCTCTCTCTCTCTCTCTCTCTCTCTCTCTCTCTCTCTCTCTCTCTCTCTCTCTCTCTCTCTCTCCCTCTCCCTCCCTCTCCCTCCCCCTTCTACTCTTCACCTCCCTTCTTTACTCTCACTATCTCTTCTTCTATTTCCTACCACCTTTTCCCCCCTTCACCTTTTCTTCCATCTCGATTTCCCTTCCCCGTCCATTTCCCTCACCTTATCTTCTGCGTTATTTTAATGACATATACTTCCATGACACCGCGGTAATAAAGTTCAACAGGCAGAGCATGCCGACAGGAGGCCTTTTGGTCCATAACTAGGTCGGATGCGAAAAAATTATAATAATGATAAATAAATAATTAAATAAATAAAAGATATAATTTAGATAATAATAAATGAAATAAATAAATAAATGCATATGTATAGTTAAATAATAAACAAACAGGTAAATAGTAAATAATAATGAATTGATATATAACTAATAATGAATGAGAATCAGACAAATGATAACAAAACAAATAAACAAATAACATAAAATAAATGAGCCATTACAGTAATAACAACAGCCAGATAGAGTAGTAGGTCACACTGTCTGGAGACCTATTGGTCCATACCAGAGCGAGGTGCGGACAGCAGACAAGGAATTGTAGGTGGTTAATTGTCTCTCCATGCTTAGGAGGTTGTTACCAGGGACTGCATGAGCGGGAGGATGGTGAAGCTGTCTTTTGTGTTAGAGGACCATATTTGAAGCAAGACCTCATTTCCAAAGTGTGACGTATTTAGAAAGTTAACTTCAATTTTCTTTTTCCTTTTTTTAAGTTATTTTTGTCTACCTTATGGTGAAACCTGTAACCTTCTCTTGTCAACCACTCGTTCCAGTCTTCGGAGCTCTCTCTCTCTCTCTCTCTCTCTCTCTCTCTCTCTCTCTCTCTCTCTCTCTCTCTCTCTCCATCCCTCTCCCTCTTTTCTCTTTCTCTTTCTGTCTGTCTGTCTGTCTATCATTCTCTCTGTCTCTCTTCCTCTTTCTCCCTCTCTATCTTCTCTCTGTCTGTCTCTCTCCTCTCTCTCTCTCTCTCTATATATATATATATATATCTATCTCTCTCACACACACACAAACACAGACACACACATACACACACACAGGCACACACACACGCACACACACACCACACACACACACACACACACACACACACACACACACACACACACACACACACACACACACACACACACACACTCACACTCACACTCCCTTCCTTCCTCCATCCCTTCTTTGCCTATTTCTAAGAATCTGCATCATTCTTTCCCCAATGTATTTTCAATGAATAGCCCAAAGGCCTACCAGACCCCTCCAGCCCCCTACCACCTCCCCCCCATTCCCCCCACCAAATACCACCACCTCCTCCTCCCCTATCCCCCCACCACCTCTCCCCCAACACCCCACCCCATCTTCCTTGATTCTTTCAGAGCGTGTGTCTTCTCTCTTTTGTTCTCTCCCTCCTCTCCCCTTGGCCCCCTTCCCCCTCTCCTCCCCCCTCCCCTCTCCCTCACCTCCCTCCCCCCTCCCCTATCCCTCACCTCCCTCCCCCCTACTCCCCTTCCACCATTTGACCGTCCCCCTCTATCTTCGTATCTACCTCTGTTTTTTTTTTTTTTTTATCTGTGACTCGCTGTTTTCTTCTGTATCCTTCTCCGTCTCCTCTTCCTACATATCTTATTCTCCTCTCACTTCTCTCTCTTCTCTCTTCTCTCTCTCTTCTATTTCTTCTCTCTTTTTTCTCCTCTGTCTCCCCCCCTCTCTCTCTTTCTATCTATCTATCTATCTATCTACTCTCTTTTCTATTTCCTTGCCTGTTTTCTCTCCTCTGTCTCCCTCCCCTCTCTCTCTCTCTCAATCTATCTACTCCCTCTTCTATTCCTTCTCTCTTTTCTCTCCTCTGTCTCCCCCTCTATCTATCTACTCTCTCTACTATTTCCTCTCTCTTTTCTCTCCTCTGTCTCTCCCCCCCCCTCTCTCTCTCTCTCTCTCTCTCTCTCTCTCTCTCTCTCTATATATATATATATATATATATATATATATATATATATATATATATATATATATATATATACTGTATACTCTTCTATTTCCACTCTCTTTTCTCTCCTCTGTCTCCCCCCACTCTCTCTATCTCTATCTATCTATCTCTTACCTTATCTTTCCCCGTTTACCTTCTCTTTCTCTCTTTTCTCTACTTCTCTTCCATCCACCCGGCCCTCTACCTCTCAATTTCCCTCCTCCACATTCCTCTATCCCATCTCCCCTCCACCCTTCACTGATTTTTGATGAAATCTGCAACGGGAGTAGATACTATATTTTCTATCATAATGATTTTTATGGGAATATTGGACTAAAACTACCCTTTAGATGGTTATTCGTGTGCGTTTGTGTGTTCACGTTCTGTGTGTGTGTGTGTGTGTGTGTGTGTGTGTGTGTGTGTGTGTGTGTGTGTGTGTGTGTGTGTGTGTGTATGTGTGTGTGTTTGTGATTCATCATGATCTTGGATTACGTGTTGGACTCGTGATCGACAGCTATTTCCCTCCTGGAAGAGAGCTCAGAGCTCATATATGACCGATCTATGGGTAATGCCGTGACCTTACACGCACACACACACACCCAACTCCAATCCCACTAGAGTTGGAGTAACGACTCGCAGCGCAGCGATACTGAAATTATTCCAGCCCTGGGCGGGATTCGAACCCGGACTGCCATAGTGACGGCCGGGAACTCTAACCACTGGGCCATCGCGTCGTGTGTGTGTGTGTGTGTGTGTGTGTGTGTGTGTGTGTGTGTGTGTGTGTGTGTGAATATATGCTTGGTTGGATGGTTGGGTACATTAGGGGTGTGGAAAGATATAAATGAAGGCTTGAAAATTTTCTATTATATTTGTGTGCGCGTGTGCGCATGCGTGTGCATACACCCAATGTCCTATGAAAATTTCCCCCCCTAACCTCATATATTCAATATGGTTCCTAACAAAAATAATTTTTCTTCTCCGGGTCCGAAATATGCTGGAATATTGGTACTCCCCGCATTATTTTTACGGACTCCAGCTACGTATAATATGAATATTTCTTTGCATATTCACAGTGAAAAAACAACATCACCCACACATGAGAACGTAGGCACGTACGCACACATACGCACACACACACACACACACACACACACACACACACACACACACACGCACGCACATTTAGTACCGTCTCTCATCGTAGGAGAAAATGAGCTAGACATTAGGGAAGTAATTCAACTCTGCTAACTAATTATATGCATATCTCTCTCTCTCTCTCTCTATATATATATATATATATATATATATATATATATATATACAGTACATAATGTATACATATGATATATATATATATAATATATATATATATATATATATATATATATCTATTTTTTTTTTTTTTTTTTTTTTTTTTTTTTTTTTTTAGAAATACTTACGACCTTCAAGATAGCAATCGCAGTTCTTTGTGGTGCATTAATATTCTGTGGCAGAGTGTCCGCAACAATATTACTACCTTTGGCTGAGGAATGAATTGGCCCCAGCGCCGTGCAATTTTGCAATTCGCGTCGAACCTCCAATGGTTTGTTTTTTCTTCAAATTCAGCATAATATCAATCTCTTTTCATAAATTTGTAAATGTGTGTGTGTGTGTGTGTGTGTGTGTGTGTGTGTGTGTGTGTGTGTGTGTGATTCACCATGGTCTTGGATCACGTGTTGGACTCGTGATCGACAGCTACTACAGCTACTACCCTCCCAGATGAGAGCTCAGAGCTCATGTATGACCGATCTATGTGTAATGCTGAGACCTCACACACACACACACACACACACACACACACACACACACACACACACACACACACACACACACACACACACACACAACTCCCCGCCTACGAGGTTTGAAGTAACGACTTGCAGCGCAGTTATACTGAAATTATTTCAGCTCTGGGCGGGATTCGAACCCGATCCGCCGTAGTGGCGGCCGCGAACGCTACCACAGCGCCACGAGTGTGTGTGTGTCTGTGTGTGCGTGCGCGTGTGTGTACATAATCTGTGTCGGATTTTAGGTAATATGATAAGACACGTAGGCACTTTGGTTGACATGTATTGCTGCCACATTCAACAAACGCGACCAGTCCAGTGTTGTAAGGTCTGCTCATTTCCACACAGCTGCGGCTTGATTAAAGCTTGGAGCTCGTATCCCACCTCTCAGTAACCCTTTCGGCAAATTGCATTCATAACAATAAAAAGATATATGAATGTAGGAAATTTATAAAATAATTTGAAATTCGAAAAATATTTATCAGCCATTTGGCAATACCGTTTAAGTTCATTGCCAATTGCATTCGTTAACAATAATAATATATATATATATATATATATATATATATATATATATATACATATATGAATGTAGGAAATCTGTAAAATCATATGAAATCTGAAAAAAAATATTTACCAGCCATTGCAAATTGCATTAACTAAAAATAAGAAATATATATATATATATATATATATATATATATATATATATATATATATATATATATATATATATATATATTATTTTTGGAATCAGTTTTGTGGCTCGCCGTTGTACTTTTTCCAGTCTGTCAATGTCTTTAATGAGATTCAGTGACCATACGGAAACAGCATATTCCAAATGTGGACGAACTAACGATTTATATAGCTTGTTAATGAGTGATGGACTTTTGAAATCAAAAGATCGCGCAATCAGTCCTAGAATCTTATTTGCTTTCTCGGAGGCTGAAATGCACTGCTTGGATGATTTGAGATCGTTACTGATAATTACGCCAAGATCTTTTTCACTATCCACTTTTGTTAACAAATTTTCAAATATTAATCGTACTTACTGTTATTTTTACCTATGTGCATTACCTTGCATTTACTTGTGTTAAATTTCATTAGCCACTTTTCAGACCATTGTTGTAGTTTATCTAAATCTTCTTGAATATCTAATTGGTTTAAGTGATCATTTGCCATTCCGCACAGTTTTGTATCATCAGCAAATTTGGAAACAGTAGAATTTAGTCCATGGTCTATATCATTTATATATACTATGAATAGAAGTGGCCCAAGAACGGCACCCTGAGGAACTTCACTTGTAACATTTTTCCATCTAGAAGTTTTTCCATTTAAAACAACTCTCTGTTTTCGATCATTGAACCAATTACTAGTCCAACTTAATAGGCTACCACTTATTCCGTGCGA
>NC_134818.1:4412912-4417912 GCF_046742065.1 Oratosquilla oratoria
TTTGTCTTGTTAGGGTCTCCAGGTGTTCCTGGCGTAAGTGGGTTCTTCGGGTTCCAGACGAAAGGTGGTAACTAAGACGTCTGCTCAAGTTCGTAGTCGTCATGCCGACATAGGTGGATGAAAGAGTTGCACAGTTCCCTTGTTTACAAGTAAACCTATAGATTCCATGCAACAGTTGCGTTGGCTTTTACTTTATGCGTGGATGGATGAGGTGAAAGAGGCGTTGAGCAGGAGGTGGGTGTCTGTTGAGCAAGGAAGGGAGAAGGCGGGAGATAGGGGAGAGTGGAGAATGGCTGTGTATAGGTGATACTGTGAGGGAAAGAAGGGAGTGGGTGGAGGATGGGAGAGTTAGGGAGTGGTTATGTGTGAAAGATATTTTGACGCAGCCCAAAGGGCAGGTGTAAGGTTACTGATCAGAAGTTCAAAAGAAGAATAGAAGTGATATTTCAAAATGCCTTACTGTGTATATATACATATACATACATTATATATATATATATATATAATATATATATATATATATATACATACATATATATATATGTATATATATATATACACTTGTGTGTATGTGTGTGCGCGCGCGCGTGCGTGTACGTGTGTATTGTCATGTAGATTCCATAAAGAAGATATAAAGATATACGATTTAACCCTTTGATTCCTTGGTAGTTTTTTTAAGAGGAACAGAATTATATGATTTATATGTGAGTTTCTGTGTGTGTGTGTTTGTGTGTGTGCACGCGCGCGCGTGTGTGTGTGCTGGCGCGCGCGTGACCCCACGTTTAGAAGACCAGAAGTTGGTCCTTGATGGAAGAAAGATTAAGTTAAAGGAGGAACTCCTACAAAGAGCTGAAACAAAAATGTACTTGATGAGGTCGGTTATCTGCTCGAATGAAAGATGAGACCGAAGGATTGGGAGAGAGGGAGGGAGGGAGGGGAAGGAGGGAGGGAGGGGGAGCGTTTGGGGGATGGGGAGGGAGGGAGGGAGGGTCTGCTGAGGCGAAGTACAATGGGTTGAGGTGCTCCTCGAGAGAATTACCGTCGAGGAAGGTGGACTTCCCTGTCATCATCCCCGCGACATTATACAGAAGCACCGTCAGGAGATTTGATTATATTTATATATATATATATATATATATATATATATATATATATATATATATATATATATATATATATATATATAATGGTACTTTCCTGAAGAGGGCTACAGTTGGTAGCCGAAATATAAAATCTTTTATTCGAATTTTATTTTCTCCGACTGTAGGTTACTTGTGATATATATATATATATATATATATATATATATATATATATATATATATATATATATATATATATATATATATACATTACATAAACCCAAAGTCATGTAATGATTCCACGTAGTTGCTTTTCTTCTTTGAGAGTTTTCACATTTTACTTCCCTGAGCTATCGACGACGGCTCGTGCCCAATCTCCTCCTGATCTACCAAGTCCTTCTCGTCTCTGATCTTTCATTTTGATTCATTATCCCAGTGTTGTGGATCCACTGATTTTGACAAGGTTCTCCTCTGTCTTCTTATATTGATTCAACTCTTCGGTCAAGGCTAGGTGCTCGTGTCACACTATACACATATAAATGCATATATATATATATATATATATATAGTGTGTGTGTGTGTGTGTGTGTGTGTGTGTGTGTGTGTGTGTGTGTGTGTGTGTGTGTGTGTGTTATTTCAGTGAGATTCATTAAAGAACAAATATCCTTTATTCTAAAAAAAAAAAAGAGGTTCTCCCATATAGATATTATATTGAACGTGATGTCAAATTCAACAGGACAGTTTCTTTATTGTAACCTCACTTTCTCATGATATTCTGTTAGCGCAATTGCTTAGCTGGGCAGCGAAGTTTCCAGGCGATATACATGTATGCAAGCGTCGTAGGCCGAATCAGTATTGGAGCAAAGAAAGTTGCAAGAGAAATAAAGAAGAATGTAAAACGAATTAGTTGCTGGAGGAACTGTCTCCCTGAGTTATGTGATTTGCAAGGAGAGAATAGGAAACGATGGAATCCTGCTAGAGTAATGTAACTTGGGAAATATAGATAAACTCTTTAACAGAATATGTAAAGATTTTTTTCTTCAAAACTAAACAGAAAATAGGCAGACTTTGTGCTTGTATCTATATATGTTGTGTGTTAGTATGTGTGTGTGTCTATGTGTGTGCATATATATATATATATATATATAATACTCGAACTAATTCATATGTATACATACATTACAAACACACATATATGTTTATCATTAATTTATTAATTATCATAATTTATTGTTATTTTCTGTTTATTATTTATCATTTTATTAATTTATTGTATTTATATATTTACTTATTTATTTATTTATTTATTTGATATTATTTCTTGTTCCTGCATCTGACATAGTTATGGACCAAAAGGTCTCTTGTCGGCATGCTTTTCCTTTGTAATCCTTTGTCTATGTATGTATGTTTCTATATATTTCTATAAGCAAGAGCAGCCAAGCGTGAAAGGGACATAAAATAGGAAAAGAGATTTCCTCCCAACTCATTTTCAACTTTGGCGATTTTCCCATAGCTATCCTATCTTCCTCCCTCCCTACAACACAAACACATATTTTGCAAACCCCGATTTCCAAAATGACTTAATTTCATATGCATTAGTCCTGTCGTGAATGCTGCTTCTCTGTACGAAAAAATATATATATGGCGATGTCACAGAAATTGGGTACACACGATGCAGCTTATCGAGATGAATAAAGCTTACGAACTTGTGACTTCAATGATTGGATATTATTTAAATTTTATTTTATTTTTAAATTTTATTCATTTATTTATTTGTTTATTTTCACTTATCTATTTATTTATTTATCTTCATTTATTTATTTATTTATTTTCATTAATTTATTTATTTATTTATTTTCATATATTTATTCATTTATTTATTTATTGTGAAAGCTTTTATTTTATCTTATTTTATTTTATTTTATTCTATTTTTTGTGAAGGCCTTTATCATTGTGTTTAGTTTATTATAAGAAACTCATGGTGTGCCCCGGTGATGATCCAACGTTGATTGTCACTAGCCCTGGCCTTCTTATCATATGGGGCAAAGGTTCAGGTTGCAACTAATCGTCTCCTTGCGTGAGCATGTCTCCATATTTAGTGAGAATAGATGCCATTTGCAAGTGAATTACAAATGGGAGTGTCACAGAGATGAATAAAATCGTCTGGCGACAGTAAGAATAAAAACATGCAAGCATCGCTTGTTACAGAAATTAACCCAAGTTCTTTTTTAATCTAATGCAATAAACGCTTTCTCCTCTGGTGCTGGTTAAGTGGTGGTTTATGATACACATGCACACGCGCACACACATACACACGCGTACACACGTGGAAGTAAATACCTTGTTTATTTGTTTGTTATTATTTGTCTTTATTATTTGCTTGATTTTCATGTATTATTATTTATCTGTCAAGTTATTATTATTTACTATTTACCTGTTTGTTTATTACCTAACTATACCTATGCATTTATTGATTTTATTTATTATTATTTATATTATTATAATTTTATTCATTTTTTATTTATCATTATTATATATATTTTTTTCGCATCCGACCTAGTTATGGACCAAAAGGTCTCCTGTCGGCATCTTCCACTTATCATGATTTGATGAGGCGAAACCTGAACTTTTCTCTTTCCAAAATTTCCTTTATTTAGAATTCATCGCCTCGGAGAAGGCGAGAAAACAGAAAGAACTCTGATCATTACCCGGTTCTTCGGCAGAAGCTTCTGGGGTTCTTCGTGACAGGTTCCCGAGTCTTCTTCGGAGACCCTCTTGGGCTAAAATTTCTTTTATTTAGAATTCATCGCATCGGAGAAGGCGAGAAAACAGGAGGAACTTCGATCATTACCCGGTTCTTCAGCAGAAGCTTCTGGGGTTCTTCGTGACAGGTTTCCGAGTCTTCTTCGGAGACCCTCTAGGGCCGAAAAGTTTTCCGATGAAAGTTGCCGATAGCTGCCGTGTGTTGGGATCGAATAGACGTCTGGGCGCGCCAAAAGGTGACCTTCAATAGTAGCACTCGTTAGGTAACAGTGGAAGGAGATAGCGACGACGTGGACGATAACACACAAACTTCGCAGATTTCTTGATAAAAGAGTAAATTGTATAAAGAGTTCTTGGATTAAGTTCGCCTGCGGGGGTTTGGGTACGGAGAGAGCGAGAGAGAGAGAGAGAGAGAGAGAGAGAGAGAGAGAGAGAGAGAGAGAGAGAGAGAGAGAAAGAGAATCAGATGTCATTATATACAGGACGGGGAGGGAACGTGAGGAACCAGCGGCACCCATAAGGAGAGTGCCATCACAGTGGAGTGCCTCCCAGGGTCGGCATTGCACATGGGTTGGCACAGTGTCGTAAACTGTGCGGTCATTAAGTGCAGCAGAGAAGAGTAATAAAGGAAGAAGAAGTCGGAGAGGTGATGGAGAAGGAAGAGAAGGAGAATGGAAGTAAGAGATGAGGAGTAAAGAAGAGAGAGGGAGAGGTGAAGGAGAAGGAAGAGCGAAGGAAGAGAAGGAGAAGAAGGCTGTAGAAGAAGAGTAATATAGGAAGAAGTCGGAGAGGTGAAGGAGAAGGAAGAGGAGGAGAAGGGTTGTAGGAGAAGGGTTGTAGGAGAAGAGGAGTGATGAAGAGGGATGGAGAGGTGAAGGAGAAGGAAGAGTGAAGGAAAAGAAGGAGGAGAAGGCTGTAGGAAAAGAGGAGGGGTGAAGAGAGAGGGGAAGGAAGAGAGAGGAGAGAAGAGAAAAGGTAAAGCGATGGAGGTGACTGGAGAAAGAGGGGAAGGAAAGAAAGGATTTTAAAAGAAATATTAAGAAAAGGGAGGGAGAGGGAGGGAAAATAAGATGAGTGAGACAAGGCAGAAGAGAAGAGAAGGAAGCAAGATGAAGAGGAGAGATAGGAAGGAAAAGGATGAGGTGAAGAAAGAAC
>NC_134818.1:4422912-4430412 GCF_046742065.1 Oratosquilla oratoria
CCCTCCAGCCCTCTTTTCTCACCATCTTTATATTTCCTTCTTCCCCCCTTCTCTCTTTCCTTCTCTCTTCTTGGTCACTCTCTTCGCATTCCGTCAGGAGAGTTCTCTTTATTATGTCATTGGAATCTCTTCGTTCCCAACTTTTCTTTCTTCTTAACCTCTCGACCCAGACTCTCCAGCTCTCTCGCTAAAGTTGCATTACCTCAGCTAGGATAGAAACGCTGGAGAAGTGATGGCGAGGAATGACATTACGCTGTCAAAGCTGAACGGAATTGCTTACCGTTTGTCAGAATTAGATGCAGTAAAATGTAGTAAATACATTGAATACATTAAATGTAGTAAATATATTAAATACATTTATGTAGTAATACATTAAATGTAGTATATACATTAAATACATTAATGTAGTAATACATTAAATGTAGCAAATACATTTAATACATTAAATGTAATAAATACATTAAAATACAGTAAATATGTAAAATGAACCACTGGAGAATGGAAGGGATTGGTCGAGAACAACCTTGACCATGTATGCTATGGTGGCACATAGGTGGCACTCTAGTGCCACTCTTATGGCACGCTTGGCACTCTAGCACTGCCCTGAGCTGAATAAAAATCGTCTGCTTCTAGCCAGAATAAAATCTGAGCTCTTCGCTATTGAGAAACTTCTCCTAAGACGGAAGCTATAGGTGGAAGGTAGCGTGTTCCTGCGGCCGAAGCCGCCTCCTTTGACTGATGTCCTCGTTGGGGATCGACCCCGGTCCTGGTCAGTCACGAAGTCAGTTCGAGGACCAGGGTGCCCGCAGGAACGGTCAAGGTCAAGGACCAAGTTCAACCTCGAGAGGTCACAACAGAAGAGCTTTCCTTTCGCAGGAAACCCACATCTCAGTGGTGAACCTTATAGCTTACATTCAGGCTGACGCCACATGATTTTATTATCCTGAGGGGACGGGTAAAGTAACCCCCCTATGTGTGTGTGTATATATATGTATATATATATTATATATATACACATATATATATATACATATATATATGTATATATATATATATATGTTTATGTGTGTGTGTGTGTGTGTATGTATATATATATATATATATATATATATATATATATATATATATATATATATGTGTGTGTGTGTGTGTGTGTATGTGTGTGTGTGTGTGTGTGTATACGAGTGTATATATATATATATATATATATATATATATATATGTATATATATATATTATATATTATTCACATATTCATATATTATTTATCTGTTTATCTATTCATTTATTTATTCATTTATTGCTGTTTTTGGAGGAAGCCTCTCACTACCTGCTTCCAGTGTTTATTTTGGCTGTTGCTAGACGATTTCATTCAGCTTGATATAACCTTTCAGCCCGGGCATAGCAAACATCGCCTTGTACCAGCTGATTTAGTGCCGATAATGCTTAACTACTCTACCAAAATGAAGGTCATATGGAAGCTCCTATATCTTGATAATAGTAAACATTAATACGTGACCTTGGTTTTGACCTATCAAGGTTTATTTGTTGAGTTTAATTTTATTTATTGTTTATATATATATGTTATATATATATTATTATATATATATATATATATATATATGTGGTGTGTGTGTCGTGTGTCGTGTGTGTGTGTGTGTGTATGTGTAATATATATATATATATATATAATATATATATATATATATATGTTGTTGTATAGTATATTTATATAATATATATATATGTATATAAATAAAATAATTGCATATATATGTGTGGTGTGTGTGTGTGTTATGTGATATGTGTACATATATATATATACACACATGAAGATATATATATATATATATATATATATATATATATATATATATATATATATATATATATATTTTACATATATATACACACACATGCAAGATATATATATATATATATATATATATATATATGTATTCATTCTATTGTATTCATTTAATTGTTGTTATTGTTATTATTGTCATCATTATTATCATTATTATTATTATTATTATTATTGTTGTTATTATTATTATTGTTATTATCATTATTATCACCGTTATTAATTTTGCCACCGTGATGAATGTTTATCTGGAACCGTTTTCGAGGTAAATTAACAGTAATCTGTGACCTTGACTTAGATTTCTCCGAGTTACTGAAGGTCAAACTATGAATGTATACTGTACATATTTCCATTTTCATTTTGGTCCTCATATGATTTTCTTTTCTTAGTTGCAACCAAAAATTTTATTTTCACTCTTTTGATGACCTTGACTTCAACGTTGGTCCAATTACCTCCAAAGTTGATAAATGTTTGTTAAAAAAAAACATTTGATATGATGACCTTGACTTCAACGTTTTCCCAATTACCTCCAAAGTTTAATTGGGTCATGTATGGTCTGTTTCCCACCCTTCGTTACCATTTCATGCCAGTTTATCGAACCATTTTCCGGTAATGTTGCTAACAACCGAACCAAATAATCAGAGGGGAAGGGAAAAACAAAGAAAAAAGGTAATAACACACCTGAGGACTCTGACCATCCGTTTTGGGTGCCGTCAGACGATTTTATTCAGATATGGGAACCCCACTTCTACTCCCACCCTCACTCCCACCGCTACTCCCACCCCACCGCCACGCCCACCCCACCCTCACTCCCACCGCCACTCCCACCGCCACTCCCACTCCCACCCTCCCTCCCACCAATACTCCCACCTTCACCTCCACCCCCACTCCCACCATCATTCCCACCGCCACTCCAACTCCCACCAATACTCCCATTCCCACCTTCATTCCCACCTTCATTCCCACCTTCATTCCCACCGCCACTCCCACCCCACCCCCACTCCCATCCTCACTCCCACTCCCACCCTCACTCCCACTGGCACTCCCACCCCACTTCCACCCTCACTCCCGCCGCCGCTCCCACCCCACCCCCAATCCCACTCTCACTCCCACCCCACTCCCATTGCCACTCCCACCCTCACTCCCACCCCTTGAACCCGAAGACTAACCTCTCACTCTCTAACTCAGCATAACTTCGACTTGATGTCGTACCCCCTTGATGGAACGCAGGTCACACTTGAGGGAACATTAGGTCATAAACGTCCAACTCGGGCTGAAGGACGGCCTGGACTGATATCTGAGGTCACACTCGGAGACTCTACAGTTGCCAAGTTCGACCTCAAGGATGTCTATATCTGATAACGAAGGTCTTCCTCGAAGACGACTGCACCAGTCAAACTCGAGTTGAAGGACGATCTAACCCTACTTCACTGCAGGAGGACGAGAGTAATAGGAGGAGGGGAGGCGAACGAGGAGGAGGTGGAGGAGGAGGAGGAGGAGGAGGAGGCCAGGGGACAAATGCCGTGGTGGTAGGGAGGAGGAGGTGTTGGAGGTGGAGGTGGTGGAGGAGGAAGTGGTGGAGGAGGTGCAGGGAGAGAGTAGGGAACGAATGAGGGGGTGGTAGGGAGGAAAGGAGGTGGTGGGGGAGGGGGGGAAAGCATGGGGGAGGAGTTGTCGAGAGCCATAAAAACGAGGGGAGAAAACATTTGAGGAGAAACGAAGAGAAAATATCAAGAGGAAAGACAGATACACTGAGTATAAAGAAGAAGGAAGAAGAAGAAGAAGAAGAAGAAGAAGGAAAGAGAAAGTCCAGAAGAAAGAGGAGGAGGAATAAAGAGGAGAAGGACAAGAGGAGGTGGAGGAGGACGGAGAGTCTGAAGAGAGCTAGAGAGGGGGGCTGGGGGGGAGAGGGAGGGGGAGAGAGCGGGAATCTCCAGCCGCACACAGCTGCAATGGAAGCTGCCAAAGGGGGGGGGGAATTCTGCCCTTACGTTTCTCTCCCCCTTTCCCCCCTTTCCCCCCTTTCCTCCCCTTTCTCTTGACCTCCTTTAAGCTTTCCTCCCCCTTTTTCTCCCTCACTCCCCCCTTTCTTCCTCTCCCTCTCTCCTTCCTTTCCCTTCTCCCCCCTCTCCCTCCCTACCCCCTTCTCTCCCTCTTTCCCTCCTCGTCTCCTCTCCCTTTACCTTCATATTCCTCTCTTTCAGCTTCCCATCCTCCCCCCTCCCCTTCGCCCCCCTCCCCCTTCGCCCCCCTCTCCCTCCACTCTCCTCCCCCCCTCCCCCATCTCTCCCGTTTTTAACCCCTCCCTTCCCAGTACCCACCCTCCTTTTTCAGTTTCCTCCCCCTCCCTCCCTCCCACACCCACTCCCCCTCCCCCTCCCTCTCCCTTCCACCATTCATCCCATCCTCCCTCTCCTTCCCTTTCTTCTCTCTCTCTTTCTTCTCCAATTGCCTGTCTCTCTTTCTCTCGCCTCTCTTTTTTCATCCTTTCCCACCTCCCTCTCCTCCTGCTCTCTCCTCCCCCCCGTCGCCCCTCCTCCTCCCCCTCCCGTCCACTCCCTCCTGCAGCAACTTATCCCACGATACAATGCCATGCAGCATCTAGTCCCGCACAGCTCGTCCTACATGACACACGCGCGTGTCCCACGTGACACACGTCGCGTTACGTGACAATGTGACACGAACGCACACAGACGATCTTGATATCACGGTAACGTGACGGGCGTAACGCGTGATTCTGTGTGACGAAGTCTTTTTTCGTGTCACATAACACGTTTGATGTGACACGTAGGGCAACGTTACACGTTTATAAGCGTGACGTGGTCAAAGCGGCACCGGGTTTTTTCTGACACGATGTCCTAAGTGACACGTAACAATTGTGACACAAATCTCAGTGTCCGGTCGGCCCTTCGCCGTGATTTGTCTTGTCACGTACGTACGAACACACTCACCTGGCTTCATGTGCACACACACACACACACACACACACACACACACACACACACACACACACACACACACACACACACACACTCACTTATACATACACACGCACATTACCCATAGGTCGGGCAATATATGAGATCCCTGAACTCTCATTGGGATGGGAATACCTGTCGAACACGAATCCAGCACATGATCCAAGACCATACATACATACATACATACATACATACAAACAACTTTCTGGGGGTAATGGTTAGCGTCTTGAACTCTCATTCGGGAGGTCTGAAATTAATCCTCACTATATCTCTCCCTCTCCCTATCTCTCTCTCTCTCTCTCTCTCTCTCTCTCTCTCTCTCTCTCTCTCTATATATATATATATATATATATATATATATATATATATATATATATATATTAGAGGACGTCGTTGCTTGCGGCGAAGATTGAACCCTGTCGCCGGCGAAGTTGAACCAAGGGCATGGTCCATTAAATTCCACGCTACAAAGTCCTCTGTAAGGGGCACCGTCCTAGCCTCCCGATATGGGGGGGGAGGGAGTTCGTGACCTTAAACCACATATTCATTCATATATAGGAGCTCCGAAATCGTATTCAGTAGAGTAGCAGCCTCCCATCACGCGACCATAGACCTTGCTGAATCACACACGCACACACACGCACACACACGCACACACACACACACACACACACACACACACACACACACACACACACACACACACACACATACTTTAGCCCTGGCCGGGTTCGGATCCCGCCCAGGGCTGAAATGATTTCAGTATCGCTGCACTGCGAGTCGTTACCCCGACACTCGTGGGTGGGGAGTTGGGTGTGCGTGTAAGGTCACAGCATTACCCATAGATCGGTCATATACAAGCTCTAAGCTCTCTTCCGAGAGGGAAATAGCTGTCGATCGCGAGTCCGACACGTGATCCAAGACTATGGTGACTCACACACACACAAAACCGTTCTTCCACGTGCAGACCCATGGACAAATGCGCGCGCGTGCGCGCGCGTTTGTCCTTGTTCATGAGCACGTCCCTGCGCGTGTGAGCGCGCTCGATCTCCATCTAACTTCTTCCTTAAATAGATCAGCCCTTTCTTGCAAACGCGGACGGCGTGGGAGGAGGAGGAGGAGGAGGAGGAGTAAGTTACTCTCTCTAGTATAGTGTATATTCCTTCTACTCCACCCCTCCTCCTTCTCCCTCTCCTCCTCTTATTCTTCCTCCTACTCCTTCTTCCTGTTTCTCTCTTCCTCCTCCTCTTCCTGCTCCTACTCATGTTTCATCTCTTGACCCTTGCCTCCTTTTCCTCCTCCTGTCCTCACTCCTGGCCCTCTTCCTCCTCTGCCTCCTACTGTTCCTAATCCTCTTCCTCCTCCTCTTCCTCCTCCTCTTTCTTCCTTCTCCCATCACCTCCTTCTTTCGTTTTTATTTCTCCCTTCTGTTTTTTGTCTTCCCTCTAGTCTTGTCCTCTTCCTTTCTTTCACGTCTCCTCTTCCATGCCTTTCTCCCTTTCCTCCTACTCCCTCCATCTCCATTCCTTCCAGCCTATTCCCTCCACCCTCTACTCCTTGCCCTTCCTCCCTCCAATACCTCTCCTCCTCCCTTCTAATCTGTCTACTTGTCCTTTTGAAACTCTACACACTCCATATTCAATTCTAGTTAAACAGAAGCTATTCCATTCAGACTTTGGCCTCTTGGGGTCTCAACCGATCCAGGGCCTCTTCATCCCGGGAGTCGCAGCTTCCACTGCATTAGATCGCCTGTGCTTAGTCATAATAGAATATATAAAGTGCGTCACAATTTAAAATAATTAATTCCCCTCTATCCCTCACTTGCCCTACCCCTCCACACTGCATACTCATCGCTCTCCCCTTCCACTCTCCCCTCCTCCTCCACCCCGCTTACTTCCACCCCCCTTGCCCTCTCCTCCTCCCTCCTCCTCCTCCTCCTCCTCCTCCTCCTCCTCCTCCTCCTCCTCATCGCCACCCTCACCCTCCATCTATGGGTTTTTCATACTATGGCCTTCCATCTCTGTACCCTAAGCACACCCCTCCCTCCTCCTCCTCCTCCTCCTCCTCCTCCTCCTCCTCCTCCTCCTCCTCCTCCTCCTCCTCCTCCTCCTCCTCCACTTCAACATCTGCTTCCTTCTTTTCCTTCTCCTCCTCTTGAACCTCTTATGTCTCTTTTTTTTCCTCCCTCCTGCTCTTCTTCCTCCTCTTCCTCCTCCTCCTCCTCCTCCTCTTCCTTCTCAGCCTCTTATTTCTCCCTTTTTTCCTCTTTCTACTGTTCTTATTCTTCGTCCCCCTCCTCTTCAGCCTCTTATACCTCCTTCATTTCTTCCTCCTCCTCTTCTTCCTCCTCTTTTTCGTCTTTCTTTTCCCGTTACTCCTCTTCCTGCTCTTACTCTTTCTCATACTCCTCTTCGTTCTCTTCTTCCTCTTCCTCCTCTTTCACCTCTTTTTTTTCTGCTCTTCTTCCTTCTCGTTCTTCTTTTCCTGCTTTACCTCTTCCTCCTCCTCCCCCCCCCCTCACTCCTCATGGTCCTGCTCTCCCTTCTCTTTCCCTTCCTCCTCATTTTCCACATTATTTCTCTCTTCTTCTCTTCTTCTCTTTCCTCTTCCTCTTTGTATTCCTCTTCCTGTTTGTCCTTCAGCCCTCCTCTTATT
>NC_134818.1:4437912-4442912 GCF_046742065.1 Oratosquilla oratoria
ATATATATACATATATGTATATATATGTGTTATATATATAATATATATATATATATGTATATATATTTATAATGCATACATACAAACAGATAGATGAATAGATCTGATGTATGTGTATTTTGTCGGAGACAAACCAATTATTTTTCAGCAAAATTATTACTGTTTTTCCGGATGGATGTTGAACACATTGTTGACGAAATCTATTGTGTTTTATGTTATAATATTTTTAATCGGTGCAGAAAAATGAATTTTCGTTTGTTGTTTACAACCATCCATAGGTTAGAACAAATACCACTAGATTTCAGAGGTTAAGGCTGTAAATACAGATTTACTGGATGGGACACTAGACGATGCTTGTGACCCATGGGATAGGCCAGATGGTGTTCACAGTGGATTCCTTGAGAAACAAAAATGTGTGTGTGTGTGTGTGTGTGTGTGTGTGTGTGTGTGCGTCTGTACAGTTATGAGTTGTGAAATGTAGAACATCTCGAAAATGTATAATTTCTTGTGATTGGTGTAGTTATTAAGGATCTTTATGTTCGTCAATTCTTATTCTTGGGTGAGTTTTGTTATGCTGTATTGTTTGCTGACATATGCTGCCCTCCCAAGCATGCATTGTGAGTCTCCTACAAACTACGTATTGGTTACACCAGTATAAGATATTTTAGTCAAAAGATTGGAACCTTTTTCTGGACAAGAATACTAGTTTTTGGTTTACTGTATTGGTTTGTCTGAGTAGATTGTGGTCTTTTGGTTGAGTGCAAGTGGTGACCAAGTCTGTGAAAACACATTTATCCGTTTTGTATACGGGTGTCACTTTTTCATATAAGCTCTGTGTGTGGTGAATGATTTTGTGCTGGGTGGTGTTCAGGTACAAGTCATGAAAGTTCTCGTCTAGCCCACGGGTGAACTAGGATATCCGTTACTGTCAATTATTTGCTATAATCGGAATATTTTTCGGCAGATCCGGAAGGCACGTAGAAGGTATGCCCATATGACGCACAATTGTAGCATTGTGGATAATCACTAATCATTCAGGCATCTATCAATATCTTTTTCATGTACACCGTGGTCTAGTGTTGGTTCCCTTGAAAAGGAATTAAGACATCGAGAAAAGATATCTTGTAGTACAGGTTGAATTCATGGGTCAGTTTCAGAATCGAAGAAGATTCAAAGATTGAGGTGTGACTTATCCCACGCTTTGATAATTAAATATATCATTATTGTATCTACAATAGGTGAAAGTCCTAAGAACGGTGTTTTTAAGATTAATTTTTTCTAAGTGGCACAAGTGAAAATCCACAAAAGTCCAGCCTAAAAGTAAAACCATAGCTCCACATTCAACTTGGAAGTTTAGCATTCTCAAAGACATCACACGGAACATACTTGCACTAACCTACAAGACGAATGAGCCATCATTATATATTACAAGAGCTCCGAGGTCTCCAACATTATTTTAAAAACAACTTATGAACCACTCTTCAATCAGACCAATGTGGTATACTAGTATTGTTGCTCAGGAGAAGGTTGCTAATTTATAATATGTTTTAGGCTGACGAAACTATTATTTCGTTTAACAAGAGAATCACTCTATGACCAGGGAAGCAACACAAGTACATGATCCAGACAACAAAACACAAAACAAAACGTGGTAGATAACGCAAAAATACTTAAACTTTGCACTGATCACGAGAAACTACACATCTTTCTTTGAGAAGGTCTGAACCTCACAATTTACTGTACTCATTATTATACAAACCACCACACAAGTCACTCATCTTACATAAGGAATCAGTCGTGAACGCCACCCCACGGAGCTCCACCCACGCTGACCCAGAAAGTAATTGACCTATCCCATTGGGCTCCAGCATCTACTAATCCTCTGTCGTGGTGTTCAACGCTTTAGTAAATTTATACTTTTAATGTTAGCCTCTGGATTGTATTAACATTTATTCTAACCTGAAGAGAGTTATGGGCATGGGAAAAATGTTCGTTAATATTATTATTATTATTATTATTATTGTTATTATCATTATTATTATAATTATTGCTATTATTATTATTACTATTATTAATTAGTATTATTATTAATTATTATTATTATTATTGATTATTATTATTATTATTACTATTATTATTAACAACAACAACATAATTTTCACCAAATGAACGATAGACCTCACAGCCTTGGGTCTGACCTATTTCCGGTACATAAGTCCATCCGTAAACTTAAAAAAGAAATGCAGCATGCAGCTGAAAGTTAAAGAAAAAAAAGTTTTAACAAATTAAGAAAGTTTTTAACAAAAAATGTTTGTAAGAAAAACGACTGCCTACTTATGCCAATATATGTGTGTTTATATATATGCATTTATTTTAAAAGTACGTATTCATGTATATACTTTACATAACACCCTAAGGAAAGACAGTCACGCAATACTATTTCATGATTAGAGAGTAATCTCCACTTAAGGAAGAAAGCTGATAACGTTTAGCTTTTACTATAATTCCATTTTGCTATTCTCCTGAAATCCCATCTTTAAATCTTCCTAACTCTATGACTCCACCTCTTCGGCGCAATATTCCCCTCAAGGAGAGAAACGTTGTTCCGGTTGTTAATATAGGATGACTATTCATAGAAAAGAAACCAGGTAGAACTTGTATGTCTTTGGACATGAGGCTTGACTTTCTTGGGCGTTAACCATTCATGACAGAAGCAAGACATGAGACGATGTTTGGTGAAGGCGAATGCAGCATATAAAATTGAGTGTATTTTTTCTAGTTTTATGATAATATTAGATATGATTACCATGAACTCGAGGAAAGATGAATTCGGATAAATACATATCATAAAGATTGGAGTCTAATCTTTGTTTATAAAAGAATTCTTACCACTGTAATCTATACCATCCCTCCATTCTCCTATCCCCTTTCTTAAATCTCTTTTACCTTAAATCTCTTCGATTTGACTTTGTCCCAAAGGGTAGAAACGTTGGTTATCTGCAGCAATATACAAATGCAAAAGTAGGTTCTATTCTGTCAATTATAGATCAACATAGCGTATACCTATCCTGAGATAGTAACTCTCAATGTCTGGTCCATTAGCATCTCATTTGACCACAAATTTCCTAAAGTGAGACCCAGAACTAAAAAGTAGTGTTAGTGAATACCTAGTGATCTTATTTAGTATTGAAATCTTCACCGGGAGAGTAAAGAACAGTAATCCATAAATAGGGGATACAGGTTGAGCGCTCTTGTCTTGGATTCTGTGTACCCGCTGAAATCTGGAGTGGTCTTCACTCTTTCGTGGCTTCAGTGGGACAGCCAGCGTAACCGCTTGGTTTGCATATTGGAGTTCACATGCGCGTTCTCTTACTTGTTATAAACAAAAGAAAACGGTAAGGTAAGGAGTAATTACAGTGACTACTGGCGGCACCTTCGTACATTAATCAGTTATACAAATAGCAATGTTATGTTAGTTTATACAGTGAAAATATATTTTCGCAACATTTACCTTTTACCTCAATAGTTATATTTTAATTATCAAAAAAGTTTAGGGTACACTGAGAATTTGCTTAGTCGTCTGGCTTCCCGCGCTATATTGCTGTCCACATATCAGACCAAAAAAATAAAATAAAATAAAATAATGATAATAATAATGATATAATAATAATGATAATAATAATGATGATAATAATAATAATAATGATGATAATAATAATAATAATAATAATATAATGATAATAATAATAATGATAATAAAAACAATAATAATAATAATAATAAATGAAATAAATAAATAGAAAGTGAAAAGATAGATAACGATAACTGTAGTAGAACGGCTACGCTTCACCAATTACTGTACTAATGTGAGGAACAGCGTCACAGACTCCGGCTGGCCAAGTCATGTCTCCTCCAGACCATCTCTTAATCCCTAAAAAATAAACAAAGAAATAAATAAAAGGATGAATAAATGAGTAAGAAGATCACGTAAACTAATAAAAGAGATAATCAAACAAACTGGTGAATAAGTGAATAAACGAATAAATAAGATAAAAAGGGAAGCCTATCCAATGGTCAGGAACTGGAGGTTGTAACTGGTGGGCTTGTTGGAATCTATCAAACTAGTTTGCGTGCAAGGAACTGACAGTCCGTTTTCTTTTTTCTCTTTCCTATCCCATTAACGCCTCATCCAATTGTTATTTAATATGTCATTAAATTCCTCATCACTGTCCCCCTTTTAGAAATTTTATTTTTGGTGTATCAACTGGAGGGAAAATCTCCATAATGAAGAACTTACGACTAGATTAACACTCCTTGTCCATTTGGATTCATTTATTCGTTTATTTATCTATATATCTATCTTTTATTCATTTATTTATTCTTTTATTCTATTTTATCATAATTGTTTACGCCAGATTATTTCGAAAACTGCCCATGTATGTGTTCAACCTCTTGATCTCATACTTTACCTAGAAGTTCTAGTTTAAACATTTAATTCTAGTAGCCACTAGACAATTCTATTCAAATGTAAGGGTAACTTCTGTTGCTACGGTGGCATGTTTTACAATTTTTGTTCTGTCTAACGCCAGACGATCTTATTAAGCTGAAGGTAAGGCTTAGAATAAACCCAATGAGTTCCCAAGATCCAACGAGATATGTATCTTATTATGGTCTTAACACCATAAGATCTTTTTTCTTTCTTTTTTCTTCTTTTCTTCAGCAGAGGCTGAAGACCTCATGCTGTCCTCGAAGTCTCCCATAACCGAATTCGCGAAGTGGGCGAGCACCATCTCTTCTCCCTTGTCGACCATTTCCACCAAGAGTTGACCCGTGTTGACCCCAAACTAGCTTCCAACTCTCCCTGTGTTGACAGTACACGTTACGCCCAAATTAAACCCGAGCTCCACTCTAAAGTTTATTGCCTCATTTTCGTCAATAAATGAGGATCTCTTCCTTCTCTTCTCCCTCCTCTTTCATCTCCTCTCTCTTCTTATTTCTCT
>NC_134818.1:4447912-4450412 GCF_046742065.1 Oratosquilla oratoria
TAAAAAATTAGGATATTTCTACAGCGTATTAGGCCGAATGAGGTCATTAAGAAGGTCAATAGTTCCCTCAGTTTTTCAGAGATGTTGAGAACTTGTACATTTGTTCTGCTGTCGCCACGCGATTTTATTCAAACAAAAGGAAACCTCTTCGCCAAGCTAGATGATAATGGACCAAGAAAACTGGAAGGCAATCTAGAAGAACTAATTTAACAAAAGATAATTAGTTTCCAGTAAGGAAGTGCCACTTTTATAAGTTATACTGTTAGTAAAAAAAAATAGTTTACGATAACTAGCGTTTTTATCCTTTGGGACAATATCGCGACGGAGGGGTACCATAAAAGAATATTACGTGACTCTGCTCCGTAGGGGTGTCATTAAAGTCCCTAAAATATTGATCCCATAAAAGATCAGTGATTCCATAAAAGATCAATGGCGAAGTTAAATATTTGTCGGAATTTCTCTTGAATGGGATTTTTTCTTTATTAGTTAAATTATTTAATGTTATTATTTATCTATTTAAAGCATTGGGAAGCTAGATTTTCATGGTCTCAATAAAAATAGATAAAAGGTCAGAAGCAATGTGTTGTATAGGTAAATTTTAAGCTTTTTTTGTTTTGTATATATATGAAATAAGTCAATGAATAAATTACCAATTTATTTAGTCAGAGAATATACAAAAATAGAGTGAAGTACTGTTGGGGCAAAAGGGTTTTGCATAGAGAATTCAACAACCCAGCAATCGAAAACATATGTTTCCATTGTGTTCTTGCGTGTGCATGCATGTGTGTATGTATATTTGTGTGTACGTGTGTGTGTGTGTGTGTGTATGTATGTGTAAAACCTGGTACATTTGATCTGTGTACTCGGACAGCCTGGGCAGGTAGCAGTCATTAGTAATCATTATCATCGACCCGGAGTCTTTGTAATGTATTGTTTAATCCAGTGTGTGTGTGTGTGTAAGTAGAGTTAAAAACGACAGCATTCTCACAGTTAATAATCTTCTTTCTCCTATTCTCTAATTATCTGACTAGGGTCCGGCCATTCGGGGGTGGGGGGGTGAGCAAAGACTATTTCACCAAGATCATCCATATATTATTCAATGTTTCGTCTTCAAGGAGACATCATCAGGAATGACATAAACTGGAAAACATAAAATGTGCAAAATTAATACAAAAACATGAGAGATGGCAGTAATATAACGTGACGGGAATAAAACTTACACACACATACACACACACACACACACACACACACACACACACACACACACACACACACACACACACACACACACACGGCTTCTATACCCGTGGAGACCTGTGATCTTGCGCTAATTCGAACAGGCCTCCTCATTACACGAAAATAATTGTTAGCAGTAGGGACCCCCGCAGACTTAAACTCATTGAAGCCATGTATACTAGAGAGAAAACCCCTACCATCAATATTCAAACATGATTTCAAGTATAAACTTAGTTAATGACAATTATATTTCACGCAAGTCACGTGTGGTAAGCTCACCTTCCACTTCTCGTCTTCTAACTTCCCTCCTCTCCTTCTGCCCCCTCCGCCTCCTCTGCGTGAGGTAAAACCACCCTCTAACTCTCCCCCTCCACCTCTCCGCCTCCACCTCTCCGTCTCCACCTCTCCGCCTCCACCTTCCCCTTATCCTTCTACCCCCCCACCCCTTCGTGAGGTAAGCCTACCCTCCACCCCTCTCCCTCCACCCCTCTCCCTCCACCTCCCCTTTCTCCTCCTACCCCTCCGCCCCCATCCACCCCACAAACCGTTAGGAGATCTGTCCGAATTAGCGCGAGATCTCAGGTCTACACGGGATATAAACCTCGGCGCTAATTTCATTTTGTATAATTTGTCCTTTGGAAAGTATTATTCCCTTGTCATGTTATATCATTGTCACCTCTTAAGTTGTTTAGTTCATTTATGTGTATTATGTGTATTCTAGTCTATGTCATTCCTGATGATGTCTCATTGAAGACGAAACGTTGAATAATATAAAATTATCTTAGATGAATAGTCTTTGCTCACCCCCGAATGGCTAGATCCTTGTCATAAAACTAGAGAATACGAGAAAGAAGATATTTAGCTGTCAGACTGCTGTAGTTTTTAACTCTATTTGCATACAAGAAAAACTGCTCATTTGTTTTCCTTATATATATATATATATATATATATATATATATATATATATATATGTATATATATATATAATATACCCATATATAAACATATGTACATGCCAGAGACCGGTGCCAAATTTGTCATGCCATTAATAACAAAATAAAGATATCCTGGAAATATCACAAAAAGAAAAAAAAATGAGTTTTGGTTTTGGGTAAAGAAACATGTTATGCAACAAACGTATATTTGGAAAAAAATGTAAATCATATGAAATGAAAATTACCATTGTTAAAAAATACAAATTTAAAATTTCAGTGATTAACTAATTTTTTCTGAAATATTCTCGCGGGCTAACGGCTAGTGG
>NC_134818.1:4455412-4462912 GCF_046742065.1 Oratosquilla oratoria
TAAAATTGATAAAGTATTCCACTGGCTTGAAAGGGTCTAGTTGAGACAGAATTCATTTCTCTGCGCTCTTGGTCGACCAGAGAGCCACCCATTAACAAAACAGAAATGATTGGTTATTCGAAAATATGTAAATATGTCTGTATATATATACACATATATATATATATATATATATATATATATATTTATATATATATATATATATATATAATACACACACACACACACACACACACACACACACACATATATATATATATATATATATATATATATATATACATATATATACTTATATATATAGCGAAGGTTCAAGCCCTATTTGTGACAAACCTCCACGAAATAGATTAATCTTAATTCATAATGAGTACTCAGTGCTTCGGGCATCATCGGTCCCGTGGCAGAGTCGTAACCGTAGACTTAAGATCCCCGGAAACCGAAGAAGACTCGCCCTCCGTCAGATTTATGGTCCGGATGTCCTTGTAATACGCACCCGGAGGGAGTTCGCGGGAGGGAGGGACGGACGCCGCTGGCTGGCGAGGCGCCTGGCCGCGGTCGTAGCTTTTTTAAGCTTTAATTGATATTGCAAAGGTCAGGAGCGTCTCTCGCCCCGTCCGTCCAATTTGGCCAGTGGTACCTCATTATGTATCCAGGGGCTTGACGAAGGCTTGGGGTGAGGGAGTAGTTAGGTAGTTGGGAGTGTGAAGGAGTGATGGTGAGGGTTCGAGGGAGGGCCAAAGGAAGGGGGAGGTCGTGGAGGGACGGGGAGTGCAAGTGGAGGACCAGGTGTTTTTGGAAAGAGTATTTAAGAATATGGAGTAGGCGTGACCAGAGGCTTGGTTGTTGTTTGGTTGAGTGGTGAAGAAAGCTTGTGCCCTGATGAGGGGATATATATATATATATATATATATATATATATATACTGTATATATATATATATTATATATATCATATATATATGTATATATATATATTCTCTCTCTCTCTCTCTCTCTCTCTCTCTCTCTCTCTCTCTCTCTCTCTCTCTCTCTCTCTCTCTCTCTCTCTCTCTCTCTCTTTTCTTTCTGTTGGGCCAAGAGGGAATGTTACCTGGGAAGAAAGAATGGGCATGAAAAAGGTAGAAGAGTGTCTGGAGAGACCTCGAAGTAAGAATGAAGCAGAAATGACGTCAAAACATAAAAAAAACTCTGCAAGAAGTCCCAAAACAGCAGAACCGGCCATAAGGTAATGGTGAAGACCTTTTAAGCACTACAACAACTCTAAGGAGAGGAAAAGAAAAGTCTCGAAATATAAGAAGAAGACCCAAAGTAGCTACAAATCATTTCGAAGTAACCTAAGAGGTCTTCAGGTTATGAATCAGGACTCGAAGTACAGGAAGAAAAAAAACTCTTAATTTCATAAAAGTTCGTAGGATAACGGAGGAGACTTTCAAGAGGTCTTGAAATAATGGAAAAAATCTCGAAGGGGTGGGGGAGAACCTTGCAGTAGCCAAAACGGCCTTGAAACGACGATGGTCCTCAAGTAGTAAGGGAGAGCTCGAAGTTATTCGAGAGAACCCCGAAGTAACGGAAATGAACTCGAAGGAATAGAAGAATTCTTCAAGAAAAAAAAACTAATCACCGAGAAAGGGTCTTGAAATCACGAAATGTTAGGCAAGCCATGATATATCAGAGACTCGAAGTACAGGAAGAAAAAAAACTCTTAATTTCATAAAAGTTCGTAGGATAACGGAGGAGACTTTCAAGAGGTCTTGAAATAATGGAAAAAATCTCGAAGGGGTGGGGGAGAACCTTGCAGTAGCCAAAACGGCCTTGAAACGACGATGGTCCTCAAGTAGTAAGGGAGAGCTCGAAGTTATTCGAGAGAACCCCGAAGTAACGGAAATGAACTCGAAGGAATAGAAGAATTCTTCAAGAAAAAAAAAACTAATCACCGAGAAAGGGTCTTGAAATCACGAAATGTTAGGCAAGCCATGAAATATCAGAGACTCGTAGTTTCAGGACCTCGGTGTGAGGCTAATTCCTTCGAAGGATAAGTGAGAGTGAAGACCCCGGAATGGTAAGATTAAGAAAGAAGGGAACGCTTCACAATGGTCCTTTGAAAAACAAAATCTTCGTCTTCAAAGCTCAACACCAATCTACTTGTCCTAAAGATGGATAACCACCCTCAGCCCTCTGCTACCGTCCTTTAGCTTTGATTCCCTGATTATCCAAAGTTTTCTAATCCGTCCTACTTAGGAAGATTATGAAACGTCTTTTTGCTCATGAGCTTCACTGTGATTGTCAGTAAAGCTTCTGTAAAGGTCACTCTACTGAAGGTCTAACGCTTCTGTCAGACTCTTGGAGACTTCGATAAGTACCATAAAGGATCTCGAGGTTGTGGTAAAGGCTTCGAAGTACCTGCAGAAACCACGAAGTAGCCCGAGAGGTCTTCGAGAATGAGAGCAGCTGAGTTCTTCTCGGAGTTCAGGAAGAAGTCTTGAAGTAAGAAAAGATTCGGCGTTGTTGGAACAGACTCAAAGTGGCGGAAGAAGACGTGAAAGTATTGACTACTGCCTCCGAAGTAGCGGAAGAGTACTCGAAGTAGGATCAGCGACATCTAACGAAGTGGCCACGAAGTAGACGAAGACACCTCGAACTGGTCCCGAAGTGCCACAGAACTGTTGCATGGATACCATCTCGTCACGTCTATGAATAAGGCCGTTACCAAGAACAATAATATTGAAGTAACGACAAAGACTTCACCTTAGCATAAATGGGGAAGAAGAGGGAGGAAGGAAGGAAGAAAGAAAAAAGAAGGATAAAGGATGGGGGAGGTAAAGGAGAGGGAGAAGGTAGATGGAAGTGGTGTAAAAGAAATAATAGAAAGGAAGAAGAAGGGAGTGGAGAAGAAATAGAAAAAGGGAAAGCAAGCGGAGACGAGAAAAAATGAGAAAGGAAGTGCGAAGAGAAGGGGAGGAGGAGGAGGGAGGAAGTGACTTCAGAAGAACGGTAGAGGGGAGGAAGCCGGAGGGACAAAAATTTGATGTTGCATCCGAATTAGCAGATTAGGGACCTCATAACTGGTGAAAACACCAAAAGTTTTGGGGGTCGCAAGGTAGAGACAGGACCAAAACAAGATATTACGGTCGTTTTCGTCGGTGGTGGAGGCGGGTGGTGGCGGCTCTGGTGGATGGATGGAGTCTCTGGTGATAAATCTGGTGGTGCAGATCCAAAACTTGACACAACGGGACTAGGTGGTAGTAGTGGTGGAGGCGGGTGGTGGCGGCTCTGGTGGATGGATGGAGTCTCTGGTGATAAATCTGGTGGTGCAGATCCAAAACTTGATACCACGGGAGTAGGTGGTGGTTGTGGTAGTGGGAGTGGTTGTGGTGGTGGGTGGTAGTAGTGGTGGTTGTGGTGGTGGTAGTAAGTGGTGTCTCTGGTGATAAATCTGGTGGTGCAGATCCAAAACTTGATACTACGGGAGTAGGTGGTAGTAGTGGTGGTTGTGGTGGTGGTAGTGAGTGGTGTCTCTGGTGATAATTCTGGTGGTGCAGATCCAAAACTTGATACTACGGGAGTAGGTGGTAGTAGTTGTGGTTGTGGTGGTGGTAGTAAGTGGTGTCTCTGGTGATAAATCTGGTGGTGCAGATCCAAAACTTGATACTACGGGAGTGGGTGGTGGTAGTGGTGGTTGTGGTTATGGTGGAAGTGGTGGTGGTAGGGAGTGGTGTTTGTGGTAGTACTTGTGGTGCTGTAGGTCCAAGATTTGATACCACAGTAGTTGGTGGAGGTAGTAGCGATGTTGTTAATTATGTTTTTGCTTACGGGTGTAGTGCGGTTAGTGGAGAGAATGAGGAAAAAGAAGAGAAATAAAGACTAAGAGAAAATGGACGAGAGAAATGAAGACGAGGATGGGTAAGAGGAGAACGGGGTAAACAGAGCGGAACATGGATAAGAGGGGATGGGAAGAAACGGATAAAGCAAAGGAAATATAAAAGAACAGGAAGCAGGTGTGGGTGGGAGATGTCTTAGAGGAAACTAAAGAAAGCGAGAGTGGAGTGAACCGAGAAGGAGGAGGAAGAGGAGGAGGAGGAGGAAGAGGAGGAGGAGGAGTGACGAGGGAAGCCTCAGCTGGAAGCGTTGAGGGGACGGAGGGGGACGAGGAAATGTGGAGAGGAGGTTGAGGAGGAGGAGGAGTCAGCTGGAAGCGTGGAGGGGACGGAAGGAGAGGTGGAGTGTTGGGGGGCGGAACCTTTTGGCTGTGGCCGCTTTGGCGGACTCCTCCTGTGCTTCTCAGATCAGCTGATCCACTTTGCTGTCTGGATTTCTCCCCCCCCCCTCTCTCTCTCTCTCTCTCTCTCTCTCTCTCTCTCTCTCTCTCTCTCTCTCCCTCTATTATATAGATATATATATATATATATATATATATATATATATATATATAATATATATATACCTTCTCCCTCTCTCTCTCCCTCTGTCTCTCTCTATCTCTCTATCTCTCTCTCCCTCTCTTTTTCTCTCTCCCTCTCTCTCTCTCTCTCTCTCCTTTCTTTCTCTCTCCCTTTCTTTCTCTCTCCCTTTCTTTCTCTCTCCCTTTCTTTTTCTCTCTCCCTCTCTTTCTCTCTCTCTCTCTCTCTCTCTCTCTCTCTCTCTCTCTCTCTCTCTCTCTCTCTCTCTCTCTCTCTCTCTCTCTTGCAACTGGGCCTTTTTTCCTTCCATTTTTCTTCCTTCTCTTCTTCCTCCTCTCCTCCTCTTCCTTCTTCTCTTCCTCTTCTCTTCCTTCTTCTCTTCCTCCTCCTCTTCCTTCTTCTCTTCCTCCTCTTCCTTCTTCTCTTCCTCCTCCTCTTCCTTCTTCTCTTCCTCCTCTTCTTCCCTCTTCTCTCCCTCCTCTTTCCGCTTTTCACTTCCCGTTCATTCTATTCCTAATCCTCTTCCTCCTTCCCCTGCCCTTCCTCTTCCACTTCCATTCCTTCCTCCTCATCCATTTTCTCTTCCATTTCTTCCTCCACCATTTCCAACTCCTACATTTCCTCCTCCTCCTCCTCCTCCTCCTCCTCCTCCTCCATATCCTTGTTCTGTAAGTCCTCATCCTCTATTTTCTCTTCCATTTCTTCCTCCACCATTTCCAACTCCTACATTTCCTCCTCCTCCTCCTCCTCCTCCATATCCTTCTTCTATAAGTCCTCCTCCTCTATTTTCTCTTCCATTTCTTCCTCCTCCATTTCATCTTCTATTTGTCCTCCACCAATTCCAACTCCTCCATTTCCTCCTCCTCTATTTTCTCTTCCATTTCTTCTTCGACCATTTCCAACTCTTTCATTTAATCCTCCATTTCCTCCTCTCCTCCATATCCTCTTCCTCCATATTCTCCTCCATTTCCTCCTCCATTTCCTCCCTCGTTTCATCTTCTTTCTTTTCCCTCCTCTTCCATATCCTCCTCTCACATTTCTTCCTCTTCTTCCTCTTCCTCCTCTTTCTCATCCTCCTGAACTACAATTTCCTCCTTCATTTCCTCTTTTTCTTCGTCCTGTATCTTCTCCCCTACCATAATTTCATCCTTCTCCTCCTCCTCCTCCTCCTCCCCTTCCTCCTCCTCCAGTTCCTCATTCATTTCCTCCTTTCTTCTGCATTTCCTCCTTTCTCTCCCTCCTATTTCTCCTCCACCTCTTCCTCATTCTCCTCCACCTCCTCCTCCTCCTCTTCCTCTTCCTCCACCTCCTCCTCCACCTCCTCCTCCGCCTCTTCTTCCTCCTCCACCTTCTCCTCTTCTTCCTCCTCCTCCTCCTCCTCCTCCTCCTCTTTTCCTTCTTTTCCATTTCTTCCTCCTTTTTGTCCTGCTTCTCCCCTTCTTCAACCTCCTCTTTTCCTTCCTTCTTCTCTTTTCCTGTATTCAATCCTCCTCTTTTGCCTCCATTTCCTCATCAGTTTCCTCGTTCTCCATTTCTTCATTCTCCTCCTCCTCCTCCTCCTCCTTTCCTCCTCCTTTTTCTCCCCTCCTCGTCTATCACCATTTTCCCCTCTTCCACCTTCACTTCCTCCTCCACTTTCCTCTTCTCCATTTCCTTCTTCTCTACTTCTTCTTTCTCTTCATTCCTTTTTTCCTCCTCTTCCTCCATTTCCATTTTCTCCTCCTCCTCCTCCTCCTCCTCCTCCTCCACTTCTATTTTCTTCTACATATCCTCTTCCTTATCCTTCTCTCTCCTCTTCCTCCACCTTCTCTCTTAATTCCCTCTCAATCTCTTTTTACTCTTTCTTCTCTTCCTTATCCTTCGGTCTCCTCCTACTCCTCCACCTCCTCTTTTTCTCCCTTCTCTCTCTTCTTCCTCCTTCTCCTCTCCCTCTTCCTTCTCCTCCTCCATCTCCTCTTTTTCTCCCTCCCCCTCTCTTCTTCCTCCTCCTCCTCTTCCTCTTCCTTCTCCTCCATCACCTCCTCTTTTTCTATCTTCCCCCTTTCTTCTTCCTCCTTCTCCTCCTCCTCTTCCTTCTCCACCTCTTCCTTCTCCTCCTCGACCTCCTCTTTTTCTCCCTTCCCCCTCTCATCTTCCTCCTTCTCTTCCTCTTCCTTCTCCTCCTCCACCTCCTCTTTTTATCCCATTCCTCTCTCTTCTTCCTTTTCCTCTTCCTCTTCCCTCTCCTCCTCCACCTCCTCTTTTTCTCCCTTCCCCCTCTCATCTTCCTCCTTCTCTTCCTCTTCCTTCTCCTCCTCCACCTCCTCTTTTTATCCCATTCCTCTCTCTTCTTCTTCCTTTTCCTCTTCCTCTTCCTTCTCCTCCTCCACCTCCTCTTTTTATCCCTTTCCTCTCTCTTCTTCTTCATTTTCCTCTTCCTCCTCCTCCTCCTCCTCGACCTCCTCTTTTTCTCCCTTCTCCCTCTCTTCTTCCTCCTTCTCCTCTTCCTCTTCCTTCTCCTCCTCCACCTCCTCTTTTTATCCTTTCCCACTCTCTTCTTCCTCCTTTTCCTCTTCCTCTTCCTTCTTCTCGACCTCCTCTTTTTTATCCCTTTCCCCTCTCTTCTTCCTCCTCCTCTTCCTCTTCCTTTTCCTCTTCCTCTTCTTTCTCCTCCACCACCTCCTCTTTTTATCCCTTCCCCCTCTCTTCTTCCTCCTTTTCCTCTTCCTCTTCCTTCTCCTCCTCGACCTCCTCTTTTTATCCCTTCTCCCTCTCATCTTCCTCCTACTCCTCTTCCTCTATCTTCTCCTCCTCGACCTCCTCTTTTAATCCCTTCTCCCTCTCTTCCTCCTCCTCTTCTCTTCCTCCTCCTCCTCCTCGTGGTCCACCCAACTCCACCCTCCCTTGCCTTCGTTATACATTTCTCGCTCATTATTCTTCCCCCCTCTCCCCCCTCTCCCTCCCCCTCCCCCTCTCCCCAGTCTTCCATTTCAGGTTTAGCCTCGTTCCCCTCTTTTCACCTCTTCTCCTCCCCCTTCCCCCCTCCCCATCCCCCTTCCCACCCTCCCTACCTTCCTCCTTTCCTTACTCCCTCCCCTCCTACCTCTCTTCCTTCCTTCCTACTT
>NC_134818.1:4465412-4467912 GCF_046742065.1 Oratosquilla oratoria
TGGTGGTGGTGGTGGTGGTGGTGGAGGTGGTAGTGGTGGTGGTGGAAGTGGTAGTGGATCGTAGTGGTGGTGGTGATCGTGGTGGTGGTTATGGTGATCGTGGTGGTAGTGGTGGTGGTGGTAGTGGCGGAGGTGGTAGTGGTGGTGGTGGTGATGGTGATCGTGGTGGAGGTGGTGGTAGTGGTGGTGGTGATGGTGGAAGTGGTGGTGGTGGTGGTGATCGTGGTGGTGGTAGTAGTGATGATGATCGTGGTGGTGGTGGTTATCGTGGTGGTTATCGTGGTGGTGGTGGTTGTGGTAATGGTGGTGGGAAGGAATGAGAGAGGAGAAGGAATGATGAATAAAGGAAAGAGTCGAAGAAGAAGAGGAAGAGGATAGGAAGAAGGAAGAGAAGGTGAGAGAGGGAGTTTAGGAAGATATGGGGAGTGTCAAATTGATGGGAGGAGGAGTAGAGGGGAAGAGTGGGAGGAGTAGAAGTGGAGGGGAAGGGTGGGAGGGTGAGGAGGAGCGGGGAGGAGGGTGGGAAGAGGAGGAGGAGGAAGAGGAGGGGTATTAGAAGAAAAGTGTAGGGTTGGAGGATTGATTGTCAGAAGGGGAGAAGGAGGGGAGGAGCAGGAGGAGGAGGAGAAGAAGAAGAAGAAGAAGAAGAAGAGTGGGAGGAGGAATATGAGAAGGAAGAAGAAAGGGAGAGAAGAATCAGGATGGGAGGAAGAAAGAGGAGAATGGAAAAAAGGAGGGGGAAGGATTAGGAAAGTGAGAGACAGGTACAGTAGAAATAGAGACACCTGAAGGAATAAAAGAAAATAGAGAGAGAGAGAGAGAGAGAGAGAGAGAGAGAGAGAGAGAGAAAGTAGTAAGAAAGAAAGAGGGAAAGGAGTAAGAGAGTGACGAAGAGAGAGAAAGTAGTCGGAAAGAGAGAGGGAAAGGAGCGAGAGAGAGAGAGAGAGAGAGGAGTTGGAAAGAGAGAGGGAAGGGAGTGACGGAGAGAAGGAGAGAAAGGAGTCTGAAAGAGAGAAGAAAAGGAGTTAGGGAGTTACGGAGAGAAAGAGAGAGAGAGAGAGAGAGAGAGAGAGAGAGAGAGAGAGAGAGAGAGAGAGAAAGGAGGTGGAAGGAGAGGCTTGAAAGGAATATGAATGAAGGAGTACATGGACATGACCTTGAAGTGGACTCGATCGAGTCCACCCACACTCCACTTTTACTCCCTCGCACTCTCCCAAGGGCCTCCGAAGCGATCCACACGAAGAGAGTGGGAGTGGGCGTAACGGAGACGTCCATCCTGGGTGAGCTTGGGCGTGGTTATGGGCGGCCTGGTGTTGGATTGTGTCTGTAGGTACTGGGAGCCGGGACATGGGCGTTTGTGGGCGGGATTGGGTGGAGGGTGGGCGGCTCGGGGGTATGGGCGTGGTTATGGGCGGCCTGGTGTTGGGTTTATGGGCGTCTTTGGTTACTGGGAGCCGGGACACGGGCGTTGGTGGGCGGGATTGGGCGGCTCGGGGCTATGGGCGTTATAGTTGGCGTAGATGTGGGTGAATCCCTCTCCGAACGTGGGGACCAAGTGGAATGTATAAAGTTACTGTATAACGTGAATATGAATGTTGTTGTTGTATATAGTCATGGGAAAGGAGAATTGCTTTAACACAAAGCTCTGGAGCGGGTTAGCACCACACCTTGTGTCTGAATAGAACCGAGTGGCGATAATTAGAATAAGATAAAATAAAAAATAATGAAACAAAAGGGGTCCCGATCAGTGGAGACCCCTATTTGGTTCCGAGTCTGTATCTCCCCTCCCACTTCCCCCTACCCTTACCACCTTCCCCCTCCCCTTAACCACCTCCCCCTCCCCTTAACCACCTCCCCCTCCCCTTACCACCTCCCCCTTCCCTTACCACCTCCCCCTTCCCTTACCACCTCCCCCTCCCTTTAGCATCTCCTCCTGCCCTTACCACCTTCCCCTTCCCTTACCACCTTCCCCTTCCCTTAACCACCTTCCCCTCCCTTTACCACCTCCCCTCCCATTAACCACCTCCTCCTCCCCCTACCACTTCCCCCTCCCCTTAACCACCTCCCCCTCCCTTTAGCATCTCCCCCTCCCCTTACCACCTCCCCTTCCCTTAACCACATCCCCCTCCCTTTACCTCCTCCCCCTCCCATTAACCACCTCCTCCTTCCCTACCACTTCCCCTTCCCCTTACTACCTCCCCCTCCCCTTACCACCTCCCCCTCCCCTTACCACCTCCCTCTCCCCTTACCACATCCCTCTCCCTTTAACCATCTCCCCCTTCCCTTAACCAACTTCCCCCTCCCTTTAGCATCTATCCCTCTTACCATCTGCCCCTCGCCTTACCACCTCCCCCTCCCTTTACCTCCTCCCCCTCCCTTTACCTCCTCCCCCTCCCATTAACCACCTCTCCCTCCCCTACCACTTCCCCCTCCTCTTACCACCTGTTCCTCCCCTTAACCACCTCCCCCTCCTCTTAACCACCTCCCTCTCCCTTTAACC
>NC_134818.1:4472912-4480412 GCF_046742065.1 Oratosquilla oratoria
GTGTAACCAAACCTGACCTAACCTAACGTAACCTAACGTAACCTAACATAACCTGACCTAACCTAACCTAACCTAACCTAACCTACCGATTGGGTTTTGTCCGTTGGTGTATCGTCCGTACACCGTACACAGACGTTACACGGATATACACTGAGGAAAAAATGTCACTATGCAAAGCTGAGAACAAATGATCCTGGCACAGTGTTAGACGTATCGTTGGTGGCGTGGGGCAACTGAGGTGTGTTTTACGTGTTTTCTGCTTGTATCACATGATAAACAACATAAATCATCACTTTGTTTATCTTAATTTGGGACCAGAGGTATAGATTGTGCTTTGGTTTCAAGTGTCATACGCACACTTTTCCAGCCTGTGTCACCTTCATATGTCCGGAGCCCTATATTATGCAGGGATATATTTTTTCTACAGTCCTGTATATAAGAAAACATATCACACTGTAAATCAGGTACTGCAGTTAGATACATAAAAATAAATCATATTTCCATTTTGATAATCACATCATGTATCATAACTTTTGGACCAGACTGTGGGTGTGAGTGGGTGGATAGACGTAGAATCAAAGATGGGCATAGGCGCCAGCGGGCGTGCATGAGAATCGAACACAGGGTTATGGGCGTGTCCTAGAAAATTGTATGTGCGTGCGTGTGTACGTATGCCTGTATGTGCGTGCGTGTGTACGTATGCCCGTATGTGCGTGCGTGTGTACGTACGCCCGTATGTGCGTGCGTGTGTGTGTGTGCGTGTGTGCATGTGTACGTACGCCCGTATGTGCGTGCGTGTGTACGTACACCCGTGCGTGTGTGCGTATGTACGTCCGTGCGTGCGTGCGAGGGTAAAGATTGCTCCCTGTGAACGAAGTGAAATGGATTTAATGCTAGCGATACATTCTGAAACACGGACGATTAGTTCTGGAAATAAAAATAAAAATGGATGACAATGCTGCCCCCTTTACCATAACTCAAAACCACTGTTGCTGTTACTATTAAGTTTGAAAATCACTGCTCTTGTTGTTCTACTGTTATTGTTCTCCCATACGTTACTGTCACTGTTAGGTAACGTACGAACAGTTGCACAGTGACACCCCCACGGACCGGGGTCACACATCTTCCTTTTCCTTGTCTTCTTTTCTTTTATTTTTCGCCTCTGTGACTTCTATTTCAACGCGATATGGTCCCCAAGGACCATATCGGCCAATGAACACGAATAACCCTCGGTCAACGAATAAAATCGTTGTTTCTTGTCCTAAGATAAATTTACAGAAGAATGATCACAGAATTAACAATAATAATAGTAACAATAATGATTGTAGTAATAATAACAATAGTAATAATAATGAAAGAACTACTACTACTGCTACTATTACTACTACTACTACTAATGATAAGAATAATAATAGGAATAATAATAATAATAATAATGATAATAGTAATATAATAGTAATAATAATAACTAATATAATAATAATGATAATAATAGTAACAATAGTAATGATGATGTTGATAATAATGATAATTTCATTCTCAAAGAAATGTCGACCAGTGTTGCTGTGCTGTCGAGTGGTCCACTGCGGACAAAAAGATCTGACCCTTGCGACGGAAGGTGGTGTTTCCTTCCAGCTTCAACTGAATAAAATCGCCCGGCCCTAACCAGAATGAAGTTACCAAAGTCATTAAACACAACTCAAATATAAAGCGTAACTAAGTGCAACTTAAAAAACGTAACTAAAAGAAACGTAACTAATTATAAATAAACGTAACCAAAAAACATAACTAAACGTAACTTTAAAGAACTAAAATAAATTCTAAAAATGTAGCTAAACACAACTAAGCGTAATTAAAAAGGTAAATAAATGCAATTAAAAAAAAGGAACCAAAAGAAAAAAAAAAAAAAAAATCGATCCGGTAGCGCCTAATGCGAATTAGGTTGAAGCCGTCGTCAGATGATTTTAATCAGTCAGCAGCCGTGAGGGTCGGTCTCGAGTCAAAATGGGGATCTCGTTTGATGCAGACAAGACAAAACCTTCAAAGAGCGTATTTTTAACTCTTTTGATATATATATATATATATATATATATATATATATATATATATATATATATATATATATTTTTTTTTTTTTTTTTTTTTTTTTTTTGAGGAGTGGAGTCGGCATGAAATGGGTCCCCATCGACCGTGACCCCAGGCATATCTCAATAAATCTAAATAAAATCGTTTGACATTATCCAGCATGAAATAAAGTCGAGTCTCCATAATCAAGATATTGCCGCTTGAATTGAGCTTTGAGCTCGCCTCGTGACTTCACGTTGCCCGGGAAGGATCCCCAACATATACCTATACTTGTGACTGCCACTTGCTCTGTACCTCCTAACACGTAGGGCAAAGATGACGGTTGTGGGTGAAGTTAAGGGACTCCTGGTGTAAGATGCTAGAGGGCCACCGCGTCTTCGTCCTCTTTTCGTTTTCGAGGAGGTCTAAGAATAGCTCCCCGTTTTCTATTTCGGTCCTCACAGTGACCAAATGGACCCCCTCTGTGGGACCGGGGGCGGGGGGGGGGGGGTTGGCGTCGGAAATGGAGATATTTGCTTCAATCGCTTGCACCGTTTTGGTGACGCATAAGTTACACGTTATTTGAGTCCGCGGCATTATTACCCTCCCCTTTCCCCCACCCCACACCTCCCCCCTATCTTTCCTCCCTCCACCCACAACTTGGGGGGGGGGGGAAGGGGGAGGATCCGGGTCGATGGGAATGTAGACTTGGTCGCGGGTGGAGAGAGAGAAAGAAAGAGAGAGAGAGGGTGGGGAGAGTTGCTAGGTAGGGAGGAAGGGAAGAAGAGAAAGAGCTGTGAACCTGTGAACAGGAATTGGGAATGAGAGAGAGGGGAGGATAAAGGGTGCTGGGGAGATATGGATGGAGGAAGAAAGCGGGGAAGGAAGATGGGAGGGGGAGTGAGGGGAATGAGGGAGGAAAATGGGAAGTGAAGAAGAGGAGAAAGCAAAGGAAAAGGTAGGACGAGGGGTGATATGGAGAGACAGAAATGGGTAAGGAAAAACGGTTAGATACAGAAGAACAGAAGGAGAATGACAGAAAGCGACAGGGAAAGGAAAGTGGAGAAAGAAAGGGAAGGAGGAAAGGAAATAGGAAGAGAGATAGAGAGAAAGGCTGGACAGAGGGAAGGGAAAGAGAGAAAGATGGTAGACACAAAGGAGGACTGGCTGGTCGGCTGGCAGACACACGGACAAAAGGTTACTTGTAGTAAGGTAGAGATAGGATTTAGGGGGAGGAAATCCAGCGCGACGTACTGGAATCGCTCGAATGTTTCTGGAAAGGATCGTTCGGATCCAAGTGTGACGGACCGAGATGATTGGAGGAGACGTCTTGTCACTCCTACAGAAGGAAGAACAGCGTCCCTATATTCGAATGATTTTTCTTAATGTGTCGTTTTATTTTTTTTATTTTCGTTGTTCTATTCCAATAGCTTTATCTTTAATATTTCTTCTGTTTATTTCTGTTTTGTTCTAATATTTTATGTTTTATTTGGTTTTCACAACAAATACTTCAAAGAGGCAAAGAAGTCAAAAAGCCAAAATTCTAAATTTCTTGAAGACGAAGAGCACGGCGATTCGAAATCTAGTGTCTTGAAACTCCCCCTTTTCGAAAGAGTCCAAGTCTAAAAGAGATGTTTCAAATCGACGGGATCTACTGTCCATCTTGAGGGCTTACTGGAGAGGACGAGGTCAACTTTTGCCTTCCTCTTTCTCCTGTGTGATTCACCACGGTCGTGGATCACGTGTTAGACGCGTGATCGACAGTTAGTACCCTCTGGGAAGAAAGTTCAGAATTCATATAACCCCCATTATGAGGGTAATGCTGTGACCTTATACACACGCACACTCACACACACGCACGCACGCACACACACACAAACTTTACCTAAGGGAGTGAATACAACTTGTAGTGTTGTGATACTTTTCCATCCCTGGGTGTGGTCCGAACCCAAGACTGATTAGTTAGTAGACTCAGCCGGCAGTGCTACTCCAACAACCTGTGTGTGTGTGTGTGTGTGTGTGTGTGTGTGTGTGTGTGTGTGTGCGTGTGTTTACATAACTGTAGTGTACAAGAAATTAGCTATACTCGTAGGTCTAGTGTCTTGTCCTCCATCTGCCATATCTAGTTTGAAATTCGTTTATGGTTCCGGCTTGCGTTACATTATCTTCTAAGCTGTGTCAAGATCTAGTGCATCTGTGCGAACTTTGTGTGTGTGTGTGTGTGTGTGTGTGTGATTCACCATGGTCTTGGATCACGTGTTGGACTCGTGATCAACAGCTATTTCCCTTCCAGAAGAGAACTCAGAACTCATATATGACCGATCTATGGGTAATGCTGGGACCTTACACTCACACACACACACACACACACACACACACACACACACACACACACACACACACACACTGGCCTCACAAGCCAGAGAACCGGGGTTCGATTCCCCGGTCGGGCGGAGATAAGTTGGGTTTGTCTCCTTTCACGTGTAGCCCCTGTTCACCTAGCAGCGAGTAGGTACGGGACGTTAGTCAAGGAGTTGTGACCTTGCTGTCCCGGTGTGGTGTGTGTGAGTGGTCTCAGACCTACCCAGAGATCGGCTAATAAGGAGCTCTGAGCTCACTGCCGTAGGGTGGTGTCTGGCTGTCTCGACAGACTGCAGCAGATCCGAGGTGAATACACACACACACACACAACTCCCCGCCCACGAGGGTTGGAGTAACGACTCGCAGCGCAGCGATGCTGAAATTATTTCAGCCCTGGGCGGGATTTGAACCCGGACTGCCATAGTGGCAGCCAGGAAATCTGCCATCGCCCCACGAGAGTGTGTGTGTGTGTGTGTGTGTGTGTGTGTGTGTGTGTGTGTGTGTGTGTGTGTCTGTGTCTGGATGTCAATTAAAATGATTAATAAGGGTCTTGAATCAATGTGTTCTTGTCTCACAGAATGCAAATATGACTTCTGCCCAGGACTTTGCATTTCTTGGTTTCCAAAGAGTTCCCCGCTCTCAAACCCCTTTTTTTTTCAATTTCATTTATTTATTTATTTATTTATTCTACTTTCGTGTTGTTTGTTGTAATTACTCAATTTTGTCTTATCTTATTTTGTTTTATTTGTTCTATTATATTTATTGTATTGATTTATTAATTTTATCTATATTATTTATTTATTTGTTTATTTATTCATTTATTTTTCAACTGGGAAAGATAATAGAGATGGTATCTGCCCTTCTCCTCACTGTGGTCCGCCACTGGTGGTTGATGACAGAAACCATTAATGTGAATGGAAATTCAAACACGGTCCACTTTTTCGTCGTTGCCACCAGCCACTGAAAAATGGCCCGTGCGCGGAGACCTAAATTTATGATTTTGTCAAGACGTGTAGTACGCCATGATACCGTCTATATTCAAATTAGATCTGATGATGTTTTCATATGATTCTCACGTGTCATTATTTATATTTTTAAACCAATGGCATGCTATATATATATATATATATATATATATATATATATATATATATATATGTGTGTGTGTGTGTGTGTGTGTGTGTGTGTGTGTGTGCGTGTGTGTGTGTGTGTGTATATATGTATATATATATATATATATATATATATATATATATATATATATCCTTTTTTTTTCTTCTTTTTTACGGCGTGAGGTTTTGTGTAGTAGAGGGGCAGGGGGGGTATATTGCCGTAGACAAATCTTATTTCGGGCAGACCTAAAAGAAGCCTCTCCTTAGCTGATTAAAATAAACTTATATTAAACAGAAGGAAGTCACTAATTCCTCTACTGGATTTTTTTTTTTTTGAGAGAGACGCTTTTATCGAATCATACATACATATACCAAAGTCTTTTTCCCCCTTATAAGGGAGGTAGCCAAAAAACAAAGGCATAAAAACCACTCCAATCCATTCCAACCCTATCACACTCAACTCCCCTCCACCCTCCTCCCTACCTCATATCTTGGCACCTCCTGGATGATGGATCATCCATGCATTTTGTCCACTGCCCTTGGTCAGACGCAGTGTCGCAAGACACAGCACATCCATAGCAAGGCCGCTTCATTAAATCAGCGACCCCCCCTCTCCGTCGCCTCATGAACCGAATGAAATAAACTAGAAAATGCCCGCCATCGAAACTAAACGCATTACTGACTTTCTGATCGACTAATACAGCAACGACGATAATCGACTCCATATTAGAACAACGAACGTCAACTCGCACATGCTCTGGACGCACTGATCTCGTTTACCCAAGTCATTGCTGCACAATGGACGCAGCACACAACACAGGCTGCTTTACACGTGTCACCATCATCGGCAATATCCTCTGAATGGCACAATCGTTAAACAAAATACGCTTGAGTGCAGCAAAGTCCATTTGGCCAGATGGCACGCCCTTGATGAAAATTCAAAAGTTATGTCAAACATGAAGTCATTGTATATGATCTGCAAATATCAAGAGTCGGTTCTCTGTGGGTGTGGGGGGATGGGTGTGTTTGTGTGGGTGTAGAATTAAGAACGACAGCATTCTGACAGTAGAGAATTTTTTTCCAGTTCGTTAGAAAAATTTGAAAATGTAAAAAAGATTATTGTCAACTGTCAGAGTGCTGTCGCTTTTAATCCTACATGCATTCGTGAGAACTGTTCACATCTTTCACGGATATATATATATATATATATATATATATATATATATATATATATATATATTCAGTACATGTGTGTGTGTATGTATGTGCAAAGTAGACTACTTGGAAAAAAGAAGCTAACGAAGCAGAAGCGCTTTCGTATATTACATCCAGTGCTAAAAAGTACTTTTTGCACTAGATGTAATATACAAAAGCGCTCTGCTTCGTTACTTTATTTTTTCCAAGTGGTCTACTTTGCATAGCTGAACACACGTACCCGTATTCTTATTAGCATATATATATATATATATATATATATATATATATATATATATATATATATATACATATATATATATATATATATATATATATATTACAGGTGAAAAATGTAATCACACATTTGTCAATAACGTAGAAACCACTGTTGGAGTAGAAAAGACTGGAAACGGGGAATCTATATATTTCGATTGCAAACTGCAATCCTCTTCAGTAGATACTGAAGAGGATTGCAGTTTGCAATCGAAATATATAGATTCCCCGTTTCCAGTCTTTTCTACTCCAACAGTGGTTTCTACGTTATATATATATATATATATATACATGTATATATATGTGTATATATAAATAAGATACAATAAAAAAAACGTTAGAAATGTGTGTTCAAAGATACATGAGAAACCACAGGAAGAAGCAAAGCAAAGAGCTTCCCCACAATTATACCTTAAGTACGGAAACATCCAAACTATTCATATTGTAAACACTTGGCAAGTGGAGCTCACCAGCACCTCACCACGATCTTCCA
>NC_134818.1:4487912-4515412 GCF_046742065.1 Oratosquilla oratoria
ATTATTTGAGACAAATGAGAGAGTGATAGGTGGGGAAGGGTAAACGAAGATGGGCTTTAGAATACGTTTATTGTCCTAACTTTTCTGTCTCCGAAGAAGGTCATAGAGACCGAAATGTTAGGACAATAAACGTATATATATATATATATATATATATATATATATATATATATATATATATGTATATATATATATATGTATATATATGTATAACTGGTGTGTGTTTTTGTATGTATGTATTCTGTGTGTATGTATATATACATGTATTCGTGGAAACCTACAGTAATTACTTCAGCCTTGAATTTCCAATGACTTGGGCTGAGTGGAAAGGTCAGATCTCCTTCCTGGTGCCTTTCAGTCCCATTCCCTTCCCCTCCATCGAGGTTCCTGATCCCATTCTTCATGTGACACACCTGCGTCTGTTGTTTCGACATCCGCATGCTCCAAAATGTATCAAAAACAAGAATTTCCAAATAAAAGAAGGAAGCTGGAAAAACATTTCCTATGAAAAAAGTACTTGGAAAGTATACAAACACCTGATCGTGTGTGTGTGTATGTGTGTGTGTGTGTGTGTGTGATTCACGATGGTCTTGGATCACGTGTTTGACTCATGATCGACAGTTATTAATCTCCCGGATGAGAGCTCAGAGCTCATAGGACCGATCTGTAGGTAACACTGTGACCTTACACGCACACACACACCCAACTCCCCGCCCACGAGAGTTGGAGTAACACCCCGCAGCGCAGCAATACCGAAATTATTTCAGCCCTGGGCGGGAATCAAACCCGGACCGCCGTAGTGGTAGGCGAGAACTCTAACCACAGCGTCACAAGTGTATGTGTATGTGTGTGTGTGTTTATGTGCATATACATACAATGTATTGATATACATGAATTATACTTTGTTCATGTAGTCCAAATATTTAAAAGTGAGATGTCTGGCTGCATCGGCCGTTAAGTGTCCCATGGTGTATGGCCTTCACTATTACCACGTGTCCACTGCAGCTGTTTCTTAAGCCATGTGGGCACAACACACACACACACACACACACACATACACACACACACACACACACACACACACACACACACACACACACACACACACGACTAGATGGCGCGGTGGTAGAGTTCCCGGCCGTCACTACGGCGTTCCGGGTTCAAGTTTCGCCCAGGACTGAAATAATTTCAGTATCGCTGCGCTGCAAGTCGTTACTCCAACTCGTAGGCGGGTAGTTCGGGGTGTGTGTGTTAAGTCACAGCATTACCCATAGATCGGTCATATTTGAGCTGTGAGCTCTCTTTCTGCAGGGAAATAGCTGTCTATCACGAGTCCAGCCCGTGACCCAAGACGGTGGTGAATCTCACACACACGCACACACACACACCTTACAACATTATACATAGATATGTCCTTATGTGAGCTCTGATCTCACATCCGGGAGCGCACATATATGTACGTATATATATATATATATATATATATATATATATATATATATATATATATAAATACTGTATATATATGTGTATATGTAAATTGATATGTGCATTTATATTTGTATGTAGGAAACGGTGTAAAGTCACTTCAGATTTGAGTTTTATATTTTAACAGGATTTTGTAATATATATATCCGTTTTTTCTACTTTAGCCAAATATGGGGAGAGCCGTGAAAATATTCATACTGAACGCTGTGCTGAAAAATTTAATTCCCAAAATGTTAATTCTGAAAAACTCGTATACACGAAAATGCTCCAAATTTGGGCTGCGGGGACGGGGGTAGGTCCAGTCTCTGGATTAAAAACTTGACCATTTGTTTCGATAAATAATTTGTTGTGTTTATTCTGGCTAGAGTCAGACGATTTTATTCTTTGGATTTCCTCTCTACTCTTTGATTCCACTCCTTCGGGTATTGTTGATGGTGCGTTACCGAAGAGTATGGGGTGCGTTACCGAAGAGTATGGGGTACGTTACCGAAGAGTCTGGGGTGCGTTACCAAAGAGTCGGGGTGCGTTACCAAAGACTCTGGGGTGCATTACCGAAAAGTCTGGGGTGCGTTACCAAAGACTCTGGGGTGCGTTACCGAAAAGTCGGGTGCGTTACCGAAAAGTCTGGGGTGCGTTACCGAAGAGTGGGGTGTGAGTTACCGAAAAATCTGGGGTGCGTTACCGAAGAGTCTGGGGTGCGTTACTGTCAATACGTTACTTATTTTAATTTCCTTAGAACTGTCCGCGTTACGTACTGCGTATGTGTATATGTATATACGCATACTCTACATATACGCAGATTTTTCAGCGGTAACGCGCCCAGCTCTGGCAGCTACGTCGGAATGTGAAAATTGCGTCAACGTGTCAGTGATTGAGTGTTCAAATGGTAAAGAAATTATATATTTTTTTCATTCGATAATGACCTTGGCTTAGTTTCACGTATAATCGTATTTTCTTTTTCTTTTTCCGTTGAAATCAATATTCCATTTGTGCTTGCATTTATATATATTATCTATATCTGCTTGTAACTTTGTGTGTGTGTGCGTGTGTGTGTGTGTGTGCGTGTGCGTTTGTGTGTGTCAAGTTTAGTGTGTGTGTATTTTCTTACCTTATTGTAGTAAAGAGAAAAGGAGATACCTCCAGAAGGCCCTGTCTTTTACACTCAAATTATTATGCATAGGTGTAATTCGTGTGTGTGTGTGTGCATTTACGAATAGACACGTAGAGAAACGAGAATTGAAAATATATAGGTAAGATAGCCGTTGTATATATGAGATTACATATATGATAATGGTGCCCATTTTATGTTATTTAAAATTATTTTCATATCAAAGCAATTTTGCTTTGATGCATATACTCTGTATGCGTAATTCAAGAAAAGAGCTCAATGATAAAGTCAATGCTTCAACAAACCATTCTCTCTCGTTGACCTCCGTTTTCTTTGGTGCTCATTTCGTACGGCAGAGAAAGGACAATGCCAAAATGAAAACAAGAAAAATTTTCTTTAAGATAAAATTCCTTGTCACTTTATAAACGTGTTCCATCAAGTAGCAACAATTACTAAACCTATTCTCACGAGTGCTAAACAGGGAAAACAATTCGTATTTACAAAATACCAACACTGCCAAGTTAGAAATCAAGTTATTGATTAGCTGAGCTTGAGTTTGTGGTGAACTAACGAGTGGGGGTGGGGGTTAGGGGGAGGGCTGAAGAGAGATGTCGAGTTTCCCTGTGGGGTGGAGGAAAGGAAGGAGACGAGAAGAGCAATTTCCCTAACAGACTCATATATATCAGAAGTCTTTCTTTTTTCTTCTTCTTTTTTCTTCTTTGTTGGAATGCAGATTTTAGCGAGAGAGGAAAAGTGGTTTGATGATAAAAAAAAAAAACATTTCAAAATTTAATGGAAGTGGTGTCTGCAGGATGTGCAAATGTGTTACTAGGATGCCAGAAGAGCAAGTCACGTTATACTCTGCTTGGCCTCTACGTCTGTTCTTGTTGGTTTAGGCGCTGAAAACAGGAATTTAAACACACACACACACATACACACACACACATACATACATATATATATACACCTAATGTGTGTACGTGTGCGATTCACCATGGTTCACCATGTCCTTAGATCACGTGTTGGACTCGTGATCGACAGCTATTACCCGACCGGAAGAGGGATCAGAGCTCATATATGACCGAACTATGGGTAATGCTGTGACCTTACACGCATACACACAAACCCAACTCCCCGCCCACGAGAGTTGGAGTAACGACTCGCAGCGCAGCGATGCTGAAATTATTTCATCCCTGGGCGGGATTCGAAGCCGGACCGCCGTAGTGGCGGCTGGGAACTCTACCAACTCCGAGAATGTGTGTTTGTGTGTTTGTGTGTGTGTGTTTATTTGTTTATTTGTCTATATATTTATCTATATGTATTTGTGTAGCGTGTCGATAAGGAAGCGAGTGTGCAGTTGCTTCAATACAATCAGTGTTTCCAGATTAGTGATCATTTGTTTCTGAAGAGAAAGATATATCCGTGCATTACTTCTCATGAATATTCCATTATTTTGCGCATTTTTCAACCTAGTTGTTAACTGTTAGTATTTACACGAACAATAAAGGCAAAGTGGGCTAGAATATCGTCTCATTTAATTATTCTTCTGATAAATTGATCGTAGGTAGTGTTAATGTCTGGGGGAACCAATAACCAAGGTCATTACTTCTCGCGTTTGAACGTTCTTGACTCTGGCTTCGGAGTAAGAAATAAAGAGAGAGAGACCGAGAGAGAGAGGAGAGAGACATTTCCTATTTGAATAAGCAGATATGCCAATACTAGTACACAGGTTACAAGGTCTTCCAGAAATTAATCTTGATATTTTCTTTTCCTTTTATGGTGCTGCCACCAATTTATTTCATTCAATTGAGGGTGATCCTGTTTTTATTAACTCGTAGTGTTTATACATTAGCTCTTTTATGTTTGTTGCCAACCGGTGGTTTCAATCAGATCAAGAAAACTCCCTTTCTAGTGTAAACGTTCAACACATCTCAATTAGTCCTTCAGTGACAAATATCCTTTGAAGGTACTTTTGTCCATCTGCTAGCCTTCTTCCGTCATAAGTTCCCCCAACAAAAAAGACTCACCATTCAGTTGGACAACACAAAGTTTCAAATATCCAAACAGAAGACAACAGATCCCCCTCCCAGACAACATCCACCAGTAATCCACAAAGAAACCATTATTTACTTACAAAGTCTCCACCGTTGATATTCCAACACCACTTTGGACACCATTTCAACACTACCCAAGATACTATCATCCCAACACCACATTGGACACCATCCCAACACCACTTTGGGCACCATTCCACTACCCTGGACACCATCCCAACTTCACCGTGGATACTAACCCAATACCAAAGTTGAAACCATCTTATCACAGTGGACACAATCCCAACACCACAGTGGACACCATCCCAGTACCAAGTTAACACCATCCCATCACAGTGGACACAATCCCAACACCACAGTGGACACCATCCCAACACCACCATGGGTACCATCCCAATACCAAAGTTGACACCATCCCATCACAGTGGACACAATCCCAACACCACCGTGGACACCATCCCATCACCACCGTGGATACCGTCCAATACCAAAGTGACACCATCCCATCACAGTGTACACCATCCCAACACCACAGTGGACACCATCCCAACACCACCGTGGACACCATCCCAATACCAAAGTTAACACCATCCCTTCACAGTGGACCCAATCCCAACACCACAATGGACACCATCCCAACACCATCGTGGATACCATCCCAATACCAAAGATAACACCATCCCATCACAGTGGACACAATCCTAACACAGTGGACACCATACCAACACCACCATGAACACCATCCCAACAAAACCGCGGACAAAACCCCAACACTTCCATTGTACCCCGTCTCCGAAGAGCTTCCGTGTCCCCTAGACACAGACCTCATATCTATCGATATATTGTTTGACTCCAACCCTATATCACAAAACTGCAGAGGAATCCATAAATGTTATCAAATAAATCAGGAACCAACATACAGTTATGTTTCTTTTATGTGTAATTAGACAAAAGTGCTTTGCTTTGTTAGGATTCTTTCTCCTACTGGTTATTCCTGCATTATTGAACACAAGCCATCAGTCTTATAGTGTGTGTGTGTGTGTGTGTGTGTGTGTGTGAGAGAGAGAGAGAGAGAGAGAGAGTTTATGTGCGTCTGTGTGCGTTTGTGTATGTGTGTGTGCGTGCGTATTCGTGTTCGAAAAAGAAATGATGTTATACAAAGATATGATAAAAGATATATAAAATTTCGAAGACAAGGACATTACAAAGGTAATGTGATTTCACCTTTTTGGCCTTGGCTTCGCCATCAATCACTCAAAGTTTATTCAGCGTTTTTGAAGTGACCTCGAGTATGAGCCGAAGAACCACGTAAGCGGCTGGTCCTCGACGAAAACGTCTCGGAGGAGGACATGGGTCGTGAAGGAGGGAGAGAGGAAGACCTCATATGCTCCAACAAAAAATCATTTGGGCGATATTTGGCTGAAAGAGGGGCAGTTATGGAAATTTGGACAAGGGGCGAACGAGAGTCGGGAAATTTGGCGATATTGGTGTCATCGTGAGCTTAAAATGTGGCATTTGGGGACTTCTTCATATTACAAATTATACAGTATGTAATCCCCAAAGCGTTCTTGAAATATTTATTAATTCATGTGTTTTTATTATGTGTATATATATATTATATATATATATATATATATATATATATATATATATATATTCATCTCATCAGCCACAATATAATTTTTCCATTTTGATGCCTTGCAAACACGATCGAGACCAACAGGAGTACTTTCTTCGATGGAAGCATATTCGGAAACTGAAACCTAGACCGTACATCATAAATGGTCAGAGACTTTACCAATGAGCTATCTAGTAGAATATAAGTTGAGTATATTTTTGGCCTTGTATATGTATGCTCGAGTTACATACACATACATGAATATAACTCAATCCATCTCCGACATGATTAGCTATTAGTAGTATGTACATAAGTGGGGACCGTTGAGTATTTGTAAATAAAATCCCAATTGTGAACATACTACCAATAGCTAATCACTACGGAGATGGGTTGAGTATAAATTCGTGTATATGTAACTCGAGCATGCATATGTAACGCCGAAATTATACTTAGCTTACTTAGTTTTTGATAGTTCATTGGTAAAGTCACTGACCATATGTGACGTGCGGTCTAGGTTCGAGTCCTCATACCCGACAGCATTTCAGTTTCAGCTTCCATCAAGGTACATAACCCTGTTAGTCTCGATTCTGTTTGCAAGGAATTAAAATGGAAAAGTTATTGTGGTTGATAAGATTAAAAAAAAAAAAAAAAAAAAGTGTACTGGGGACCATTCACTATCTGTAAATATATATACAGATGTGTATATATATATATATATATATTGTGTGTGTGTGTGTGTGTGTGTGTTTTATTTTTTATACCAAAGAATAGAGAAAAGGGTCGCTCCCCTATTGCTCAAATTTTCGATCGACAAGATTGTGGTCGCGTCAATCCTGCAGTTATTTTGGTAATCTCTAATGACGTTTGTTTAGAAATATATACATAACATACACAAGTACATACATATATACATATACACATTCAGGGAACGAACTCGAACCTACTCCGTCCAAATCAGGGGAGCTATTCACTGCTGCACACACACACACACATACATACATGCTTACACACATACATACACACGCACACACACACACACACACACACACACACACACACACACACACACACACACACATTTATATAGTATATATTTATGTGTGTGTGTGTGTTGTATGTCTATTAACATGTATAATTAACTGAATGCATGCGTACATAGATGCACATGTGATTATTTATTGGTTCAAATTTGCCTTCGAATTTATGTATTTCCGGGTAAAACGTGTTAGGAGACCAGTAACTTCGTTTTCGGTCCGCATTCCGTCAAATTATCCCAAAGTTACGAACTTACAAAGTTTTTCGTAAGTTGAGAAAGTACTCAGACCTCGTAAGTTCCAATATCGCAAACCCATTCAAGTTACAGGTAGTAGCAGATATCGTAAACTACGACTTGCTGTACGATGTTGATTGGACGTACGAACTGCGAATGGGTATGGATCTTGGTTGAATGTTGTTAGCCCGCAATTTCCGAGTCCAGTGACGTCATAGTGTGACGTCATAGTACCCTGCGACCTTCTTCATTACTGTGGAGAAATTCCTTCTTGTGTTCTTTGGAATTTAAATTTCCGCCCAAGTCTGCGACAGTCTGACGCACTAGACTGAATGCTCCTCCTCCTCCTCTTCCTCCTCCTCCTTTTCCTCCTCCTCCTCCTCCTCCTCCTCCTCCTCCTCCTCCTCCTCCTCCTCCTCCTCCTCCTCCTCCTCCCCCCCTCCTCCTTGTCTTCCTCCTTGTAGTGTTGGAGAGGAAGAATAAGGAATGATGGAGGAAAGGAGAGGATAAGGAGGAGAAGAGGAGGTCGGGGGAGGAAGAGGAGAAGTGGGGAGTGGAGGGAGGAGGAGCTGCTTGATGGTAATATAATTATATTAAAGCGATAGTGACGATAATGGTGAATATATGAAATTCTGACGATAAGATGTTGATATATAATAAAAGAATAAAGTTTATAGAACAAAGATATAAAGCTGGTGAGCAATAACGATTTAAAAAAAAAATCTTTAGAATTATTCAAAAACTTGTCCAAACTAATTTCGAATCTGGAGGCAAATTATCTTTCGATTGTCGTCTCTCAATAAAACATCAGTCAGAATTAAATCATCATTTTATTTTCTCAGCGAAAAGATATTCCTTGGAATTTGTAAAACTCTTTTCCTCGGGAGACTTTGATGTAACCGTATTTCAACGAAAGAATATGTGAGTAGCCATTTTGTCGAGTTCAAAATGTCCTCAGATTCGACGTGACGTCACGTCGTTTTCAGAGGGTCTCAGGTTTCGGACATACATAAAGCGACATGACGTCACTCGTTAAGCCCCGCCCCCCTGCGCGCGGACCACCTCCGTTTGTTTACATTTTGTGAGTGACCGAATGACACAGAAAAAAGATTAAATCGGTTCGAAATGGAATAGAGGAATTGGATCGTTTATCTTGGACCTGTAAGGCTGTTGCCATCAATGTGAGAGCTTTCTATTTGTCTGTGTTTGTTTGCTGCTAAAAATAACCTCTTTCGTAACAAGGGAGGGGTACTTCTGTTTAGTTTTGTCATCCTCTCTCTCTCTCTCTCTCTCTCTCTCTCTCTCTCTCTCTCTCTCTCTCTCTCTCTCTCTCTCTCTCTCTCTCTCTCTCTCTCTCTCTCTCTTCTTTCTCCCCTCCCTACTTCTATATCTCTCTTTCTCCCCTCCCTACTTCTATATCTCTCTCTCTCCCCTCCCTCCTTCTCTATATCTCTCTCTTCCCTCCCTCCTTCGCTCTCTCTCTCTCTCTCTCTTTCTTTCCCCTCTCCCTCCTTCTCTATCTCTCTGTCTCCCCTCTCTCTCTGTTTCTATCCATCTAATTCTCTCCCTCCCTCTCTCACCCTCTCTCCCTATCTCTCTATCTCTCTCTCCTTTCTCTCCCCTCTCTCCCTATCTCTCTATCTATCTATATCTCTCCCTCCCTTTCTCCTCTCTCTCTCCTCTCTCCCTATCTCTCTCTCCCCATCTCTCCCCCCCTCTCTCTCTCTTTCTCTCTCTCTCTCCCCTCCCCTCCTCTCTCTCTCCCTCTTTCTCTCGTCTTAATTTTCTTAAACCCTAAACCATTATCACGCTAAGGGTGATATATCCACCCTGAAACTGATAACTCACCCTTACAGTGTTGAGCGCTTATGATGGATGGCGGCATCGTGGGGTGGGTGGTGGGGACGGTTGGAGTGTGCGGTGTGGTGCAAGAGCAGCTGGCCGAAGCACTCCAGCTGACGCGGATGCCAGCTGGAATGGGAAATGTGGTTTGTCAGCATTTCGCTGTGGGAATGATTAGTGTGGGGTTCGGTGTGGGGAATGGAAGTGATTTTGAATTTAGTGGTTTTCCCTCTTGGAAGCCTTTGTCAGTGACTGGTGGTCGTCAGCCAGAAGAAATTATGTAAAGAGTGCCACAGAATGTGGAGGGGAATGGACTGCGTGTGTAAAAAAAATACACATATTTGAAATAATGTAATGTGATATATCACGTGTTTCAGTGACGGCCATAGGTTATATATCATATGCTGGATTCGATTTAGATTAAATGCAACGTAATTAACATTGAATACATATTTTTGGTGATTTTATTCAGATGTTGAAGATCTGGTCCAGATCTGTGCCAATCAATCAAGATTGGGGCTGTTAGGGGTTGCCCATTTGTGTGTTTTATTTTATAAATTTATTTATATTTTATTCATTTATTTGTTTTTGTTAATATTATTATCTTTTTATTTATTTATTAATTCTATTTTTATAATTTTTATAATTATTTTTATTCTATTTATCTTATTTATTTTCATTGTTATTATTATCTTTATCTTATTTATTCATTTATTTATTTATTTATATGTTTGTTTATTTTTATTATTGTTATTATAATTTTTATTTTATTTATTCATTTATTTGATTTATTTATTCATTTATTTATTTTAGTATCGAATTTCTCCTTTGCGGAGCGATATTGAAAACGTTAGGAGACAGTATGCCACGCTCTTCGTTTTATCGTGGCTAAATCTGACCTATTTCATTCATTTGAGGGTTAAAACCGGCGCAAAAGGGGGTTAAACTAACTTTGTTAACTCTTTAACTGTGAAATAGTTGCCCTTGCCTGAATAAAATCACCTGACGGCAACCACGCGTGGCATAAGAAATAAAAAAGCTGAAATGAAACAAGATCGACAAACTCAGCCCAGATATCTCCCTTGGCGGAAACACGCCAAACTGGACATTTTGGCGGGAAAATAGAACAGAAAAACAAAAAACAAAAAAAAAACTGCCAAATCTGTGTATGGTTCCTTTGTTTACAAACGCGTCCCCCCATTGTTTCCATTGGGAATAGAACTCGCCTTCCATGCGGTCAATCCAACTGTGAACACGAGATAAGCCTTGGGTTTACCGAGTTCGTCTCTGGCGTCCTGACACTGTGTCGGCAGGCGATTTTATTAAAGTGGTAAAGGAGCGCCCTCTACCCGCCCCCGAACTTGAATGGGGCCATAGTCGACCGCGACCCCAGTCCATCAACTGAATAACATCGTCTGGCGCTGACCACAGCAGTATTTGCACCAGGAGACAACGCGATGACGTCATCAATAGGGGCGCTACGGAAATTAATAATATTATATATATATATATATATATATATATATATATATATATATATATATATATATATATATATAATGATTTTTCCTCTCAACCTTGTACATGAGGAAGTGACATTGTTATTATCTTTATTCTTAGTATCATTATTGTTATTATCATTATCATCATCATCGTTATCATCATCACGATCGTCATCATCATCATCATCATCATCATCAAAATCAGACTCATTCATTGCCTGATTGCCATCATTATATTGTAGTTATCATTGTTGTTATTGGTATTATTTTCATTATCACTATCATCATCATCATCAAACTCAGTCATTGCCTGATTGTCATCATTATATTGTAGTTATCATTGTTGTTATTGCTATTAATTTCATTATTATTATTGTTATCATTATCATCATCATCATCATCATCATTATTATCATTATCAAAATCAAACTCAATCATTGCCTGACTGCCATCACAATGTTGTAGTTATCATTGTTCATATTGCTATTATTTTTATTACCATTATTTTCATCATAATCATCATTAAGTCTGTCACGGTTTAGTTTTTTTTTAGGGGTCGGTAGCGACATTATATGATTGTTTGTGTGAGTAATTCTATTCGTCTAACTGTGGAGGAGGGGGAGGGGGAGGGAGGAATTTTGTGCCGAAATGTTGAACCCCTCTTCGAAGGAAAGAAGAGGTGAAATGAGAAAGATGAGGACTTGAACGAGGAGGACGTGGGAGTGAAGAAAGTGGAAGAAGAAGAAGATTTGGAAGAAGTGGAGGAGGAAGATGAGGATGTGGAAGTGATGAAAGAGGTAGAAGAAGAGGAGGACGTGGAAGAGAAGAAAGAGGAAGAAGAAGAGGAGGATTTGGAAGAGGAGGAGGAAGAAGATGAGGATGTGGAAGAGATGAAAGAGGAAGAAGATGAGGACGTGGAAGAGAAGAAAGAGGAAGAAGAAGAGGAGGATTTGGAAGAGGAGGAGGAAGAAGATGAGGATGTGGAAGAGATAAAAGAGGAGGGAGAAGATGAGGACGTGGAAGAGAAGAAAGAGGAAGAAGAAGAGGAGAAGGAAGACGATGATGATGTGGAAGAGAAGAAAAGGGAAAAAAGAGGAGGATTTGGAAGAGGAGGAGGAGGAAGATGAGGATGTGGAAGAGAAGAAAGAGGAAGAAGAAGAGGAGGAAGAAGATAGTGATATGGAAGAGAAGAAGGAGGAAGAAGAAGAGGAGGACATGGAAGACGAGGAAAACAGTTTTATGTGTCCAGCGCTTCTATCCTTTGGGACAATATCGTAATGAGTAGACGGAGCTGCAGAGGTGACAAAGAAGGGATTGGAGGTGAGTAGAAGAAAGGATGGAGGGCAGATATGTTTTGAGTGGGGGATTAGTCTCCAATCATAAAAGATTGATGCGTGACTTGGTCCGCAGCAGGAGGAGGGGGAGGAAGAGAAGGAGGAGGAGGAGGAGGAGGAGGGCGTCAGCAAGTGATGGATATGACGGTATAAATCCATTGACTTTTTCGCTCCGACTTTCCAGAATTTTGTGGACGATGACAATGCCTGGTCCATATCGGAGGGGACTGGACTGGTGAATGATATGTATAGGATATAAATATATATATATATATATATATATATATATTATATATATATATATGTGTGTGTGTGTGTGTGTATGTGTGTGTGTGTGTGTGTGTGTGTGTGTGTGTGTGTATTTGTACAACACTTAATGGGTCCCAGTGAGCAGGTTTACATTTATCAACCACAGTTTTAATTCTAAGCCATTAACATCGAGACACTCGAGGAGGCATTCATGCAGAAATTGAAACGTGGTACAGCCAAGGACTCGAACCTGCGCATGCATGTGACAAGTGATATATATATATATATATATATATATATATATATATATATATATATATATATATACATATACAGTATATGTACACACCGTGAAGTGATTCAGGAATCGTCATCATCTACAAAAACTTTAGAAAGTCGAGCAACAACAGCTGAAGTTGTCATCTGACAGGAGATTTGAGGGGCGCCGAATGAGTACTGTAGATTAACCCTCTGTACAGTGAAGGATTGTTGTACCTAAATAAAAATCAGCTGGCCTTTGCCAGAATAAAGTCTCTCAAAGCGACGAGACTTCAAGTGGAGAACTAAAGGTTCTTGATCTTGTCCAAAGGTTCTGTTAAGCTGAAGAATGTCGTCTGGTTTAAGTAATTGGAAATTCGAAGAAAAAAAAATCATTGACCTTAAGATGGAAACAGGTCCCTTTTTTTATCAAATAATCTATTTATTAATGTATTTTTTGTTTATTTATCTTCGCGCGTACCAGGGCCCACGTCTTCCCCCAATTTTCTTTTATTTTTTTTATTTCCTTTTCTTCTTTTCTTTTTATTTTTTATTTATTCATTTTATTTATTTATTTATTCATTTTATTTATTCATTTATTTTTATTTATTTATTTATTTATTTATTTTTTTACTTCGTATACACCATCACTCAGGTGTCAAGTTCGGATCCAACTACAAGCGACCGTACCTGGACATTTTTCAAATACAAGTACAGTAATTTTGCTATCTAATTAAGTCTAAATCCAAGTACATGCCACTGTACTTAAGTCTAAGTACCTGGATATTTTTCAAGTACAAGTACAGTAATTTTGCTATCTAATTAAGTCTAAATCCAAGTACATGCCTCTGAACTTAAGTACAAGTACATTATGTGATAAAAGATTCCTGTCACAGATTCGTAAAGCACGAAGGTCAGGAGTTTTCATATACAGACATTGATGAGTACAATGTTAAGAAGTGTGATTCGATATAGAAAAATAAATGGAAAATTGCGTTTATTTTTGTTCATCATTGCTTTTATCACAGAATTACAAAACGAGATAATATATTTTATGAGTAACTTGAATTAATAATATTCCTAATATTCCCTATAGTGTAAATGCAAAAGACTACCTATATATTTCTTATATCAGTAATAAAAATATATTTAGTATATCAGTAATAAAACTGAATTTAATGCAGAATATAAGGTTAAGTATTAGGGCAGTAAAATTGTCCTTTGTTCTATATTAATGATATACTTCATAGTTTTATAACTAAGTATAACAGATAAGTGCATTTACCTAATAGTACATCACAAAATTCACTGGAATCTATATGCAGTATATAACTTTTGATTGAATAAAATATATTTCAATGTACTCGGTATTTTTCAAATATTTTAAGAATCATTTAGATAAACACCTAAGCAAGATGCTGTAATGACTATCATTTATATGATATTATTTGTTTATTTGTTTTGTTATCATTTGTCCGTTTGTTTATTATTATCTGCTTGATTTAATTTATTATTAGTTATATGTCAATTTATTATTATTCATTATTTACCTGTTTGTTTATTGTTTAACTATACCTGTGCATTTATCTATGTATTTTATTTATTATTTACATTATTATAATTTTATTTATTCATTTATTTATTTATCATTATGATTTTTTTCGTATCCAACTTAGATATGGAACAAAAGGTCTCCTGTCAGCTTGCTACGCCTTTGTAATCCTTTGTAATCCTTTGTTACTTTGGGTCTAATTACAAGTACCACTGAATTTTTAAACTCCAGGTACAAGTACAAGTACATAGAAATCTGTACTTAAGTAAGTTAAGTCTAAGTACAATTACAAGTACATGAAAAACTGTACATAAGTAAGTACAAATACATGAAAATATGTGCTTAAGTCTAAGTACAAGTACCACTGAATGTTAAAGTTCCAAGTGCAAGTACAAGAATAAGTACAAGTACAGGTACATGATATGCACTTAAGCCCAAGTACAATAATCACTTAAGTACAAATATCTCCTGTCGGTATGCTCCTCTTAATTACAAGTGCAAGTTCATGTACATGGACCCAACCCTGCTGGATGCACTTACCCTCATAAAAACTATAAAGGTTATATTGATTCCTTCCCCCCACCCCCTTTCCCCCCTTCCCCCCTCCCCCTCCCCCCCCCCCCTTCCCCGCCGTTTCCATTAATGAAATGGAAACAAGTTACTCAGCAAAGGCGATACAACGCTTTCTCTTGATTGAAAGCTTGGCAAAGGGAGATTATGGTAATTTAGTCGGACGCCTCCCCCTCTCCCCCCTCTCCCCCTCCCCCTCTCCCCCTCCTCTCCCCCCTCTCCCTCCTCTCACTTTTTGTCGGGGAACCAAGTAATAAGAAGTGGCCGCAAAAGAGGATAAAGACATAAATTAATAACTTACATCTACATATTTTTTCTTTCTATTTTCTTTTTATTATTTTTTTTCTTCTTCTTTATCCTTCTTCTTCTTCCACGTTGGATTTTCGTGTTTTTTTTTCACTGTTGTAAGAAAGATTGCAATCAACCAAGGAGAATACTGTTTTTTTTTTCTTTCTGTATTTTTATTTCATTTGTTTTGCATTCTTATATCAGTCCCTATTATTTTTTCTGTGGATATTAAATGATCGCTCAATCGGCAACCCTGATACATTGGAGGAGAATATATATATATATATATATATAATATATATATATATGTATATATATATATATATATATATGTGTGGGTGTGTATGTGTGTGTGTATGTATATACACATATATATTTATTATTATTATATATATATATATATATATATATATATATATATATATATACACTTATAAAATTCTGATCACCTTGTTTGTTATCTTGCTTGGTTGAAACCGTCACCCAGCCAATCAGAAGAAGAGATATGACCTCACGACTGAGGACCAGCCAATGAGAAGAAGAGACATGACGTCACGACATCATATGATGCGTAGTGTTCCAAGCAACGACGACATGACGTCACAATCTTCTGCATTTAACTTTTTATAACAACGTATCATTTAAAATTTTATTTGACCCAATATATATATATATATATTTATAAGATTTTCATATTCAGTATTTAAAGTATAGCCAACTCCTGAATTATTATTAAAACATTACGAACCGTATAAATCATATGATGCGTAGTGTTCCAAGCAACGACGACAATCTTCTGCATTTCACTTCTTATAACTAATCAAGTCACTGCCTTTGTCTACTGAATAGAGCATTGTCTTAATAAAGATTTTATTGACCATTTTATTAGCAACGTATCATTTAAGATATTGTTTGACCCAACGGGTCACGGGTGATCTAGTATATATATATATGTGTGTGTGTGTATATACACAGACACACACACACACACACACACACACACATATATATATATATATATATATATATATATATATATATATACATACATAGTAATGCACAGGGGATTTAGAAATGCGATAAAGAGACATTCTTGGATGAAAGCAAATTGGACATTTTCTCAATGTTATATTTTCTGTGAACTTAACCTTGTCCTTGACCCTATTACCTCTAAATGATTTCAGTATCATATAGAGACCATTGTCCGTCGTTGCTGAAAGTTTCATGTCAATTGACTCAGCCGTTCCTATCTTATATTGCTAAGAAAGAAACAAAGACACTCACCCCTGAACTTTGTACGGGCCAATTAAGCACACGATATCTTCGTTTTCGTGTTTTGTGTATTTCGTTCTAGATGGCGTTATTATTTTTTTCTTCTTCCTCCTCCTTCTCTTCTTCTTCTTCTTTTTTTTTGAGTGACACTGAGCTCCCACTTGTGCTAATAGGCGCCCTGAAAGATCGATAGCGTGCGCAGTAAAGCCAGACATTTGTTTCAGACGCTGAAGCTGATTGGCAGTAATTACTTGTATACCAGAGCAATTCTTCAGCGAGCGTTGGGCAATATACCATTTGCGTATATTACCTTTTGTGCCACTGCCTCGGTCCCCCCCCCCTTTTTTTTTTTTTTTTTTTTTTTTTTTTATTATTTTTTTTTTTTTTTTAAGTTCGTGGTGCAAGAAGCAGATCCTCCTACGCAGCCCAAGAAGATTTAAAAAAAAAAAAAAAAAAAAAAAAAAAAAAAAAAAAAAAAAAAAAAAAAAAAGAGCTTCATTTACTCCTAGACACAAAGCATTGTGGAGATTAGTAAATTGTACAGCAAGGAACAAAAGTATTGATCTTGCTGGGAGTGTAGTCAATGAGTATTGCAACACATCCCTTTGTTCCTCGTCATGATTATGTGTCTGAAGTCATCATTCCTTCTCCGTTCCATTGTCCCCTCTGGTTTCTAAACTTTTTTATTCTTTAATATTTTATTTTAGTTTCTATTAATTTATCTATTAATTTTTGCTGAATACATAAATAGGATCTATGTAATTATTTTGCAGCTAGTACACGGCCTATATATTGTATTATCGTTTTATATACGGCATATGTGTGTGTGTTTGTGTGTTATATGTGTATATGCCGTGTGTGTGTGTATTCTGTTCTGCATAATTCCAAACGATTTGATTCATCTGAAGGGCGGACTCTGGCCTGAATGGGGTTTTGCCCGATCGTGACCCCAAGTTGTCCAGGGTCCGTCCCTTCAAAAAAAAAAAAAAAAAAAAAAAAAAAAATATATATATATATATATACATATATATATATCTATATATATATATATATATATATATGTATGTATATATATATATATATATATATATATATATATATGGTTTTTTTCCATTTTGCGGCATGCTGATTTTTGAGGTTAGGTCAGGTCAGGTTTCAGATTAATTTTCATTTCTTACTTCTCTTAAGTTGTTGAAATAAAATGCATGCCGTAAAATGGAAAAGATCCATATATATATATATATATTATAAATATATATATATATATATATATATGTATGTATAAAAGAGAACAAAGACACAAGAACGAGCGTGCTTAGACTAATGGCAGTCTGGCTCCTTGTTGTGTTACTTGAACTTAATAGCACGTAATTGTTTTGCTCTACTCGAAACGAAAACGCAAACTTTCCTTTGTCTCCGTTTTCGTAAACACTTTTTGTTCCCTTCGCTACACTCACGTACGCAACAGTTTTGTCGCCAGGCTCTCGTTCGAAAGGATAAAAGCTGTCAGTCACGAGTCCAGCACGTGATCCAAGATCATGTCATCACACGTGTTTGACTTAGTAGGAGCGTCAGGGGATTTTATTCTTCCGAGGTCCCGTTTTCTCTAGTTGTATCTGCCCATATCCCGTTTTCTGTTATTACGTCTGCCTAATTCCCATCTTCTATAGGGTGTCTGCCTATATCCCATTTTCGATGACGGCGTCTGCCAATGTACCGTTTTCTATGCTTGTAGTTGCCGAGATCTTATTTTCTATGGTGCCGTCTGCCGATATCCATTTTCTATGATGGCATCTGCCTAAGTCCCGTTTTCTATAGTGTCTTCTGATATCCCATTTTCTAAGGTAGCGTCTGCCGAGACCCCGTTTTCAGTGATGGTGTCTTCTTCGCACCCCCTGACGTCTGTATTGAGCCCCCCCTCCCCCCCCCACCACCACCATCACTACCACCGTCACCAACATAATCACCATTACTATCACCATCACCACCACTACCACCATCACCACCATCATCATCTCCACCACTATCACCACCATCACTACCACCAACACCACTAGCACCACCACCAACAACATCACTGCCACCACCACTATCACCAGATAAGTAAGATTTCATGGCAACGGCGGTCACATTAAACACAATGACAGGATTTTTTTTAATAAAATCTTAATTCAACAGATATCGGTACTGACTCCCTTTCCTTCCCTTTTTAACTGAATGGAATTGTCTAGCAACTGAATAGACAAATGTAGAATTTGAATATAGATACTAAAAGGCTAAGGAAAGTTATCAAATACGCTGTGTAGTTTCAGCTGAAGAAGAGCACCAGTACTATGACATGACATTTTTTTCTCCTAATTTGAGGGTAATAAGGTTTAAAAACACCCAAGAAATTAGATATTTCTGAAAATCGGTGTTTTTCAAATTCGGAGTTTCTAGAATAAGGATTTTTTTTTCCAAAATTGATTAAAATCGTAGATCGGAAGTTAATCACAACGAAAATGTTTACTTGCGTTACTATGACAGATTATTTTTGTTCAGAAAAAAGAACAACACTGTTCATGATTTGAATAACATCGTGTGGTGAACAGAATCGACCCACATGAAAGTGTTCAATGATTAATATAATCCTCTTTATGTCTTACTATATTGATATGTTATTTCTGTCACAAGCATATCTCTGATATTTTAAAAGAAAAGCACCGGTTACTTTATCATTCTTGTGCTGAGTCAGTGTGATCCATTTTTCATCGAAATTTTTTCATTTCTTTTCTTTTTCTTTTTGTTTCGTCATACGTTTCCGTCAATTTCTTTCTCACTACTTTTACTGTGTCTGCTAGTTCTTCACAAAATTCTTTGCTTTTCTCTCGTTTTTTTTTTTTCGTTTTTTTCATTTTTACTTTTTCTCCACATCAAGTTCTTTATTAATTTGTTTATTCCTTTATCTATTTATATGTGTATGTGTTTATTTATTATTTTTATAAAAGTTACATAGACCCTCGACGTAATTCAGTTATGATCTGACCCGGTCTAGATTAGGTCTGTGTCGATCTAGAACCCTTTCTTCGTTCAAAGACTCAATCCTTAGCTGAAACAAACCTTCTTGGCTTTTATCACAACAAAGGCTGCATACCATCTCATCTAACGCGGCAAAACGTCAAAAAAGAAAACGGAGAAAAAGAAGAATTATCTTGATGAGATCTCGCGGCCCTGATGGCAGCGACGATAACCTGGATGATGGATGCAATGCTAATCCACATGACACCCTCATTTGACCATCGTGGGTGCCACGGAATTGACTGAATCATCGTAGCGCCAACCAGATAAAAAAAAAAATAATAAACATCAGGAGCTTACCCCCGGAGAGCCGTTACTGTCCCCTTTAAGCAAGGGAATGGAGGTGTATTTTTTCAAGGTCACAGCAATGTTGTGAAGGTGATTACTGTCGGTCATGAGCCTAGCACGTGGTACATATTTGCGTGTTTGTATATATATGTATATATATATATATATATATATATATATATATATATATATATATGCACAAATTTATAAATAGATATTTACATACTTCGATACCTGTCACACACCTTCACTGGCATCAAGTAATCTATCAGAATTAATCTTCTCTGTAGCGACTTTTTCAAAAGACGAGATGAAGTTGCTTGAATCGCCTGAATATCTAACTATTGACAGTAGAACTTCTCTTTATGAAGGTGAGCTAGTTCTGTGCTAGTTTTATCCTAGTTCTCTTGGTTATCGTTCATTGACATTAGTTGCACAAGAAGCTCATGTGGCAGTTTTATTGATTACATAATTAAACGAGAGATAGTAATCGGAGTATGGTGTTATCTACTTGTGTGCGTTTGTATGTGTGTGTTTGTGTGTGCGTGTGCGTGTGTGTGTGTGTGTGTGTGTGTGTGTGTGTGTGTGTGTGTGTGTGTATGATCGTATTTACGTCCGGATGTTCCAAACCCCGGTGTTATCGACATGGTTGTATGTACAGTATATACCGTGTGTGTGTGTGTGTGTGTGTGTGTGTGTGTGTGTGTGTGTGTGTGTGTGTGTGTGTGTGAACGTATTTACGTCCGGGTAATCCAAACCCTTATTATCGACATTGTTGTATGTGTGTATCGTGTGTGCGTGTGTGTGTATGATTCACCATTGTCTTGGATCACGTGTTGGACTCGTGATCGACAGTTATTGACCTTTCGGATGAGAGCTCAGAGCTCATATGACCAATCTATGGATAATATTGTGACCTTACACGCACACCCACGCCCAACTCCCAGTCCACGAGAGTTGGAGTAACAACTCGCAGCGCCGCGATACTGAAATTATTTAAGCCTTGGGCGGGAATCGAATCTGGACCGCCGTAGTGGCAGTGTGTGTGTGTGTGTGTGTGTGTGTGTGTAGTATATATATGTGTATATGTAGACACACATATACTCGTATGTGTAAGTAGAGATATACGTAAGCTTAAACGTAAATGTACATGTACATAAACGTGCACGCGCGCGCGCACCCTCGTGCATGTGTATATCTGTGTTGATATTTTCTGTACGTGGTGGAGGTCCCTCTCGCCTGGCCCGTCTTTCCTCTTTTGTAGAAAACCCGAATGACGTCATTCGAGTTCTTCTACCTGCCGGCTGGATCGACGTCTCGATCCTTTCGGTGTTCGGCCGAGGATCCTTCTGGAGCAAGACCTTGCCCCAGGATCCTTTCTCCCGTGGCCTAGTTCGTAGGACTGGCCATCGGGAGCTTCCTCCTCGTGTTGGCCGAGGACCCCCGGAGAGGGGGCACCAACGGCCTGAGGAGGAAGAGTTCTGTCTTCGGGAAGACGGCTTCTGCAGTGTCTGCAAAGCCCCGACCGGACCTGACAGGACGTGGCACTGTGCCACTGTGCCACCGTTGCGCACACTCAGTGTGCGCAACGGTGGTCGCAACTGCCCATATTTTATGGGTATGTTGCTTTCCAGCTCGGCCTTCCACGGCCTTGACGACGGTGCCACACGTGAGGCACCACCTGGCACCTGGAAGGAGGATTCACTCTCGGAGGAATCATCTGGAGCCACGTGCTCCTTCGCGTCCTCCTTGTCGTCGTCCCAGGACTCCTGCTGATCTTCTTGACACTAAATTAGACTCAGCACCCAGCTCCTACGCACCGGAAAGTGAGAAAACACTGATTAGGACAAAAAAAGCCCTGTCATTTGCGGCAAGCCTTTTTTTTTTTAAGGATTACGTAAGGACGCCTCCCCCGCCTGATCAGGACTGACGGGAACCAAAGCGACAAGCGGGCCCCAGGCCCCGAACTCACGACCGCCTCACTGGCACTAAACCACGTGATTTATATCTACCTACAAAACAAGTGGCCTTCACTGGGGACGACATCAGAGGAAGGTCCTGAGCTGCCCTTTTCCTCCGAAGTCCACAGCATTGACCTCCACGGGGAGACAGAGGACCTCGAGGCGAAGACGCGCCACGAAGAAGAGACAGACACCTGAAGCTCCAGCTCGGCAGCGGAGTTCGAAATGAATTCACAAGATCGCCAAGGCTGAGGAGCGCGTCCCGAACTGTTCAAACTGCGTCCGAGGAGTGCCCCTCAAGAGTGCCAAAGAACGAAGGCACTGGACGCCCTGTCTTCCATGGAACAGGTCGGGTCATCCTCCCGTTTCCCCACAATATGCATGGAGACTCAGCCTGTCAAGTGTTGGACCCAGGAGCAGCTCTACGGAGGTTTTTTTTTTTTTTTTTTTTTTTTTACAGAAATCCCAACCGCCCTCAGGGTCTTTCGTTGTGTGTGTGTGTGTGTGTGTGTGTGTGTGTGTGTGTGTGTGTGTGTGTGTGTGTGTGTGTGCGTATTTATGTCCGGATGATCCAAACCCCGCTGTTATCGACATGGTTGTATGTATGTATCGTGTGTGTGTATGTGTGTGTGTGTTTGTTTTGTGTTTGTGTACGTATTTACGTCCGGATGATCCAAACCCCGCTGTTATCGACATGATTGTATGTGTGTATCGTGTATGTATGTGTATGTGTGTGTGTGTGTGTTTGTGTACGTATTTACGTCCGGATGATCCAAACCCCGCTGTTATCGACATGGTTGTATGTATGTATCGTGTGTGTGTGTGTGTGTTTGTGTTTGTGTGTGTGTATGTATTTACGTCAGGATGATCCAAACCCGGTGTTATCGACATGGTTGTTTGTATCTATCGTGTGTGTGTGTGTGTGTACGTTTTTATGTCCGGATGATCTGTATTATCGACATGGTTGTATGTGTGTATCGTGTGTGTATGTGTGTTTGTGTGTGCGCCTGTGCATGTGTGCGTGTATTGTGTGTACGTATCTACGTCTGTGACTGTCCCAGCAATCACCGAGACCATGTATAATAATCGAAACCCCACCGCGTCCAATCGCTCTCGTATGACAAGACACTTGTGTCGTGACGATTCTCCCATGAGTATTCTGTCGTGACTGTTCTGATGAGGCGTTTATGTGGAAACTCCTTCCAGCGCACAGCTGGCGCAACATGTTCTGGTTTCGTTCCCTGCATTTCCGCGTCTAAAAGTCGCGGCGCGCTTGTTTGTGGGTCGATAACTTTACCTCAAGTTATGATGCAGAGTACCTAGTTATGGACCAAAAGGTCTTCTGTCGACATGCTCCGCCTTTGTAATCCTTTGTAATCCTTTGAAGTTGCCGTTGTCGTTTCGTCCTGTTGTATCTTCGTTATTTATTCTGTCTGTTGTTTTATTATGTTCAAAGAAATCCACTCCCCTTCCCACCGTTTCTGCAGCTTCTTCAATTTCTACTCTCCCTCTTCAAATCTCTCCCTTAAGCCCCAGTAACACTCAGCTTACGACCTGTTTCCGACCACCTTCGACCGAAAATCAAGCGATCGGTCGGCGACCCAATCCTATGCAACTGAATTGAAATGGAAAAGGTTAATGTGGTTGATAAGATGAAAATCTATGTACTTGAGACAATTCAGTGTGTGTCGTAATATATCTATCTATAAATCTATCATTTATCTATCTTATTACCGACTACCAACGACTTCCAAAGACTACCTGCAACTGGTCGCCGGTGGTCGGAAACAGGTCGTAAGCTTGGTGTGGCTGGGCCCTTTCCGCCTGGCCGACTCCACCGCTACAGCGCAATAATGTATACAAGAACAGACACGCTGGTAATCCTCAATGGATTTCTAATACCCGACTAACTCTTTCACCTCATTTTACGAATTTAATATTTATTTTATCTGCCGTCAGGTGATTTTTCCATTGAAAATATTGACCTTGTACTAAGCCTAAATATATTAACAATAGCCTTCTCATACTCCTTAATATTTATTCTATGCCGTCATGTGATTTTATTACAGTACCCCATAGAACTACAGAAATCTTTATCCTACATCTTTTACTGCCAGACTTTTTTTTTTCATCCCTGAATATTTGTCATATATCCAGTCAGTGATTTTGCATATATGTATGTATATATATATATATATATATATATATATATACAGTATATATATATATATATATATATATATATATATATATATATATATATATATATATATATCATATATATATATATATATATATATATGCAGAAAAACACCGGGAAATAAGAAACCTAGTTCTAACGTTTTTGTAATTTTTAAGATATCAGCGATACATATACCAAATAGATGAAGATGGTATACTCTTGGTATCGCGGTCTCTATCACTTTGTTTTCCCTGATGGTGTCTTAAAATAAACAACGGTCGGACTAAGTTTCTTATTTATCAATGTTTTTTCCGTAAATGTATTTTCACGTGTCTTTGTGAAAAAAAATGTATATGTGTGGATATATATATACAGTATATATATATATATATATATGTATATATATATATGCAGAAAAACCACTAGGAAAATAACAGGAAGAAGACCGAGCGCTTTCGTCTATTCGTCTGAATAGACGAAAGCGCTCGGTTTTCTGTTATTTTCCTAGTGGTTTTTCTGCATAATTAAAATCACGCGTTCAAGTGATATTTTCTGCATATATATATATATATATATATATATATATATATATATATATATATATGTATGTATATATATATATTGGGGTGGAGAAAATCATATGCGACAATAATGAAAGACAATTTTGCATATTTTCGATATGCCAAAGGTCAGATCCGATTGTCCTCGAGAGTGCCCGGGCCAACCAAACCTACTGCCAGTTGAGTTCCCGTGTGTTTTGAACACCACCTGGGGGCTGTTGAACAAGTGAACACCGCGCTGCTCAGCGTCAAACATGACCTTACGATAAAAGGGGACCGACGGTCGCCGACCAGTTTTGGATCCTCTTCAGGTGAATGAAGTCGTCTGTTGTTAGCCTAGCCTGAATAAAGTTTACATAAAGGACAAGTTTGTGTAACACCAAACAAGTGGATTTGATTTTATATATATATATATTTTCTATTATTTAATGTTTATCTTATTATTTGTTATCTGTTACTTTGTATCTGTTATTTAATACTTTTCATTCATTATTTATTATTTGTTATTTAATTGTGAATATTTACACACCTCTGATCGGGGAGGCTTCTTTCTCGATTGTGTATATATATGTATATATATATATATATATATATATATATATATGTGTGTGTGTGTGTGTGTGTGTGTGTGTATTATTTATCTATTTAGGTATTAGAGCAAAAGTAATGCATTATACACCAATCTGGGGCGAACAAGAGTTACGACAGATTTTTTTTTTTTTTTTTTTTTTTCCTTCACGTCCGTTTAGAAGTCCACTATTATTATTATTATTATTAATATTATTATTATTATTATTATTATTATTGTTATTATTATTATTTATTTATTTATTTATCTATTTATTTATTTATATATTTTTTTAATGAAGATTTTCCATGACCAATAGTCGTCCCCTTGCTCCTTCGATTTTTTAAATTTGTTTCCATTCCAACTCGGCGATGCCGTTTTCTTAGATTTAGTCCCACGGATTTTTTTTTCTTTCTTTTAAAACAAATAGTTTTCCATTTTTGGCTCCATTTATATATCTTATCTAGATCTTCCTCGCCTCCTCCTCTCTTCCTTTCATTCTCTTCCCCCCTCCCTTCCTCTTCCTCCCTTCCTTCCCTTCCTTCCTTCATTTCCTTTCCATTTTGACTCAACCCCAGATTTAATGATAAGAATACCATCAAGAAAACATAATTAAAATTTTAATGATGATAATGATGATGATGGTGGTAATGGCAATGATGATAACAACAAAAAATAACCATAAAGATAATAATGATAGCAGTAATAAGAACCCTCCCACATACATGTTCCCCTTTCCCCCTCTTTCCCCTTTCCTCTTCTCCCCCTCTTCCCCTCTTCCCCGCCCCCTCTCCTCCTCTCCCCTTCTCCCCTCTTCTCCTCTCCCCCTCTCCCTCTTTCTACCTCTCCCCTCTCCCCCTTTCCCCTTTCCTCCTCTTCCCCTCTTCCCCTCTCCCTCTTCCCCCTCTCCCCATCTCCCTCTCTCCCCCCTCTCCCTCTCTCCTTCTCTCCTCCTCTTCCCCTCTTCCCATCCCCCTCTCCTCTCCGCCTCTTCCCCTCTCCTCCTCTCCTCCTCTTCCCCTCTTCCCCTCTCCCCCTCTTCTCCTCTCCCCCTCTTCTCCTCTCCTCCTCTTCCCCTCTTCTCCTCTCCCCCTCTCCCCCTCTCCCCCCCAAACCCCCCCTTTCCCCCATCAGCCTCTCTGTCGCCAACATTTCTTCCTTATCTTCACTGTCTCTCGTACGTTATCATCTGTTTTTTCTCTCCTACATTTTCTATTTTTCTTCTTCCCTTCGTCTTTCTTGTTTATTCCACCCTTCCTTGTCTTCCATTTTCATCTCTCTCTCATTCAGACTCTCTTCCTCTCTCTCTCTCTTTCTCTCTCTCCCTTTCTCCCTCTCTCCCTCTCTCTTTGTAACTCATATATAATCGGGCTCCTGACAGCGGCTGGTGGCTATGACGTCATGAATATCCTGTTTCGTGATTGGCTGGCACGCGGTCAACACGTCACGGCCTCTGCCCTGTTTCATTGGCTGATAGCTGTGAGGTCTTTTTCTCTGGATTTTTTTTTTTTTTTTTTTTTTTTTGTGGTTGAGGCTTTTTTTTTCAAGACGTTTGTAACCGGAGATTGTGAGGATGAGAGAAGAAGGAGGAGGAGGAGGAGGAGGAGGAGGAGGAGGAGGAGGAGGAGAAGGAGGTGGTAGGGGAGGAGGAGGAGGAGAAGCACCAGCATTAGGAGAGAGTATGTGTTGGGGAGGGAATGAGGGAGAGAGAGCGAATGTTGGAGAGGAAGGAAATTATTGCTGCGTCTCCGTCCCTCCTCACCTCACCTCCTCTCTCTCTCTCTCTCTCTCTCTCTCTCTCTCTCTCTCTCTCTCTCTCTCTCTCTCTCTCTCTCTCTCTCTCTCTCTCTTTCTCTTTTTCTCCCCCCCCTCTCTCTCTCTCTCTTGTCTTTTTCTCTTTTTCGCCCCCCTCTCTCTCTCTCCTCTGTCTTTTTCTCTTTTTCGCCCCCCCTCTCTCTCTCTCACTCTCTCACTCGTCCTCTCTCGCTCTCTCTCCCTCTCCCTCTCTCTCCCACCTCCCCTCTCTCTCTATCTGCCTCTGCTTCTCTCTCTTTATTTCAGTATAGCTGGGGCAGGTGACAATCACTGTTAACGAAAGAGGGTGTCTAGATCGATTGAGAATCTGTTTAGTTTAAGGTGCATCTTTCATCTGACACCCCTACGGACCAGAGCCACACATCATTCTCCCATGATTGGAAACTAGACTCTACTCAGAAAGGAATACTTGATCAATTTCAACTTCTACTCTCTCTATTTTCTCCTTCAATCTCTATTTTACAGCCTCTGTGACTCAGCCTCTTCGTCGCAATATTGTCACAAATGCGAGAAAAAAATCATAATAATGATAAATAAATAGACGAATAGATAGAAATTATAATAATATAAATAATAAATAAAATACACAAATAGATGTTAAAACACATGAATAAATGATAAAATACTGCCTTAAATGAAAAATACACAAATAAATAGATAGAAG
>NC_134818.1:4525412-4527912 GCF_046742065.1 Oratosquilla oratoria
GTTGAAAATAGATTAGGGAAGCGTGAGGTGGAGGAGGAGATGGAGGTGGAGGAGGAGGTGGAGGTAGAAGGAGGTTGAGGAAGAGGGGAAAATGGAAACGGAGGAAGGGAAGACTCGAAATAAGGGGAAACGAAAAGGAGGAATCAGAGGGGGAGACTACACACGAGGAGAGGAAAGGAGGAGGAGAGAATGGAGGAGAAAGATGGAGGAAGATTAAGGGAAGAAAGAGAAGATAGAGAAGGAGGAGGAGGAGAAGGAGGAACATGAAGAAGACAAAGTGGAGAATGAGGAAGAAGAAAGGGTTGAGAAAAAGAGGTGGTGGAGGAGGAAGAACAAAGAAGAGAAATTGGAGGAGGAAGACGAAGAAGAAGGAGAGAAAGAAAAGAGGAAGAAGGAAGAAAAGGAGGAGTAGGAAGACGTGGAGGACGAAAAGGTGGAGAAGGAGGAAGAAGAAGAGATGAAGGAACGGAGAGGAGGAGGAGGAAGAAGAGGAGGAATAGAAGTAACAAGAGAGGTAGAAGGAGGAAGAGAAGGAGGAGAAGAAGAAGAAGAAGAAGCATAGATGGAGGGAGCCGGGGAGAAAATGGAGGGGAAGAGGTTACAAGAATTTATTGAAGAAAGAGAGAAATGGAGAAGGAAGGAGATGAGATGGAGAGGCTGGCGAAGATGTAAAGCGACAAGAAACCAGAAAGAAAATGGATCGGGGGGGGGGGAAGAAAGAGGGGAGGAAGTGTAAGTGTAGGAAGAGGGGAGGGAGCAAGATCGTGTTCTTCGTCTGTATCCAGCGCTTCTGTTCTTCCTTGGGGACCACGCCGAAGAGGTGAAGGTAGCGAAGAAGAGAGTCTGGAAGGAATACCGGAAGCTGAAGAAGAGTCTCCTCAAAAAAAAAAAAAAAAAAAATCGACCATAGGGGTCTCGCCAAAGTCTCCTTAGGATGTTGATTGATTACTTAAAAGGCGTTTAATCAATATCCTATAAGGAGTAAAGGATGAGATTGAGGATGAGGAAGAGGACGAGTAGGATAAGGTAGGTGAATGATTAAGGAAAACAAAAGAAAAGGAAGAGGAAGACACTGAAGGGAAAATTAAAGATTTCGTATAGAAGGAAATTAACCCGGTCAGTGCCGTGACCTCGTTTCGAGTCTTTTTGGGTCAAGGACAGACGGTTCTTGGACCAGCTGGCTGTCTAGACAGGCCGAGACCCCAAGGCCACCCGTCAACTGAATGAAGTCGTCTACGACTCAGTGAATGGAATAGACAGAGGCGGTTCATGGAATTGACAGAGGCGGTTGATGGAATAGACAGAGGTGGTTGATGGAATAGACAGAGGTGGTTGATGGAATAGACAGAGGTGGTTGATGGAATAGACAGAGGTGGTTGATGGAATAGACAGAGGTGGTTGATGGAATAGACAGAGGTGGTTGATGGAATAGACAGAGGTGGTTGATGGAATAGACAGAGGTGGTTGATGGAATAGACAGAGGTGGTTGATGGAATAGACAGAGGTGGTTGATGGAATAGACAGAGGTGGTTGATGGAATAGACAGAGGTGGTTGATGGAATAGACAGAGGTGGTTGATGGAATAGACAGAGGTGGTTGATGGAATAGACAGAGGTGGTTGATGGAATAGACAGTGGTGGTTGATGGAATAGACAGTGGTGGTTGATGGAATAGACAGAGGTGGTTGATGTGATAGATTACAAATCGATGTACTAAAATCCAGTTGGAGAAATAGCTAAGTACATAATATGATGTAATGTCTGAACTCCCTTCTTCCCTCCTTCCCTCCTTACTTACTCCCTCCTTTCCCTCCTTCCTTCTCTCCCTCCTTACCGACCTCCCTCCTTCCTTCTCTCCCTCCCTCTCTTCTCTTCCTCCTTCTCTTCCTTCTTCTCCCTCCCTCCTTCTCCCTCACCCCCCTAATTCCCTCCCTCTCCCTCCCAAGTGAGTTGTATTTTGAATAATTTATTACTGTGAGTGTGATAAGTGTACAACAGAAAGTACATCAAAATGTGGCAGACAAATTTTCAGAAAACCCCAAAGTACTACGAATGTACAATTTTATGGTGAAAATAACCTAATTATAGTAATGCACTGTTCCATACATGAAGTACCTGTACAATTGCATGGTAAAAATAACCTCAATTATCAGAAGAAAAAAAAATCTTTCCTTATCGTATGCCCACGTGATAACATTAACAACAAATACCAAAGTTAACAGTTAACTAGATAAGTTAACTGTTAACCAAGTAGTTACGCAACTTTGTGACCTCAAGATCAGCAGTTGCTTCCCTCTTATCTGACCTCATTCCACCCCCCACACCCCCACACCCACCCTCCAGTTTGTAAAGTATATAAATTACTCTTCTGGCTGCGCCTCAATCTGTACCATGAGTCTTGCTAATTAAACGATATATTTTTTATCTTTATCTTTTACTTCTTTTTCTATTTTTTTTTTGTACGTTTGAGTCGGAAGCGTATATATATATATATATATAAT
>NC_134818.1:4530412-4557912 GCF_046742065.1 Oratosquilla oratoria
GTTTTCTTCATCATCCTCTTTATACTTCTTTAGTATCTTTTATTCCTTCTCTTCCTCCTCCTCCTTCTCCTCTTCCTCCTCTTCCTTTTCCTTTCACCTATCCGATGTCTTCCTTCCCCTTATCCTTCATTTCCCCCTCCTCCTCCTTCTCCTCCTACTCCCCTCTTCCTCTTCCTCCTATTTCTCCTCCTCCTCTTCCTCTTCCTCATCTTTCTCCTGCTCCTCTTCCTCTTCCTCCTATTTCTCCTCCTCCTCTTCCTCTTCCTTTCATCTATTCGTCGTCTTCCTTCACCTTATCCTCCATTTCCTCCTCCTCCCATCCTTCTCTTCCTCCCATTTCTCTTCCTCCTATTCCTCCACCTCTTCCCTTTCCACTTTCCCCTTCTTATACTTTTCCCCTCTCTTTGCCCCTCCGAGACCAGTTCCATATGGAAGAGGGTAATCCCCTCCCTCCTCCACATCCCTCTTCCTCCTCCACATCCCTCCTCCTCCTCCTCCACATCCCTCCTCCTCCTCCACATCCCTCCTTCTTCTCTACATCCCTCTTCCTCCACATCCCTCTTCCTGCACATCCCTCTTCCTCCACATCCCTCCTCCTCCTCCACATCCCTCCTCCACATCCCTCCTCCTCCTCCACATCCCTCCTCCACATCCCTCCTCCTCCTCCACATCCCTCCTCCTCCTCCACATCCCTCCTCCTCCTCCACATCCCTCCTCCTCCACATCCCTCCTCCTCCACATCCCTCCTCCTCCTCCACATCCCACCTCCCCCTCCACATCCCTCCTCCTCCACATACCTCCTCATCCTCCTCCACATACCTCCTCCTCCACATCCCTCCTCCTCCTCCACATCCCTCCTCCTCCACATCCCTCCTCCTCCTCCACATCCCTCCTCCTCCTCCACATCCCTCCTCCTCCTCCACATCCCTCCTCCTCCACATCCCTCCTCCTCCTCCACATACCTCCATTGCCTCCTATCGCCCTCCCGGGAGGCTTCCAAGGAGTCTTCATGTCTTTACCTCCATGTTACCTCCATGTCTTTACCTCCTTTCTCAAAGTCCTTCCACTCTCTCTTCCTCTAAATTGCCCCAACGGAGTCTCTTCCCCCCTCCCTTTCATCCACCTCCTCCCTCCACTCTTCCACCCCCTCCCAGTGGCCCTCGTCAGGTCTGCACTCCACTCTTCGCGTCCTCCCTCCCTCCATATCCCTCCAAATTGCCCCATGAACCGTTACGAATTACCCTCCATGGAGTTCACTTCCTCCTCTTCCTCTTCCTCCTCCATCTCGCTTTCTTTTTTTTTTTTCTTTCTATTATTCCTCTCTTATTTAACCTACTTTTCCTCCTCCTCCTCCTCCACCTCCACCTCCTCCTCCTACCCCTCCTCCTCCTCCTCCTCCTACCCCACCTCCTCCTCCTCCCCCACCTCCTCCTCCTCCTCCTACCCCTCCTCCTCCCCTCCTCCTCCTTCTCCTCCTCCCCCTCTTCCTCCTCCGTCTCGTTTCCTTCTTTTTTCTCTATTGTCCTGGTCTTATTTAACCTACTTCTCCTCCTCCACCTCCTCCTCCTCCTCCTCCTCCTCCTCCTCCCCCTCTTCCTCCTACTCCTCCCCCTCTTCCCACCCTTCCTCTTCCTCCTCCATCTCGTTTCCTTCTTTTTTCGCTATTATCCTGCTCTTATTTAACCTACTTTTCGTCCTCCTCCTCCTCCTCCTCCTCCTCCTCCTACTCCACCTCCTCCGCCTTCTCCTCCAACTCCTCCTCCCCCTCTTCCTACCCTTCCTCTTCCTACTCCATCTCGTTTCCTTCTTTTTTCTCTATTATCTTGCTTTTATTTAACCTAATTCTCCTCCTCCTCCTCCTCCTCCTCCTCCTCCTCCTCCGTCTAATTCTCCTCTCCCTCTTCCTCCCCTTCCTCTTCCTCCTCCATTTCGTTTCCTTTTTTTCTATTATCCTGCTCTTATTTAACCTACTTCTCCTCCTCCTCCTCCTCCTCCTCCTCCTCCTCCTCCTCCTACTCCTCCTCCCCTTCTTCCTACTCCTCCTCCCTCTCTTCCTTCCTCCATGTCGTCTTCTTCTTCTTATTTCTTCTTCTTCTTTCATTCTCCATCTCTTATTTCATCTTCGTCTCGTGATCTTCTTCTTTCTTCGGTTTCACCTCTTCCCCTTCCTCCTCTTCCTCCTCTTCCTCTTTCTCCTCTTCTGTTGTCACTTTCCTTTCTTGAACTCTTCCTCCTCCTATTAATCTTCCTCCTCTTCCTATTCCTGTTCCTCAATATCTATTTTCTCCTAATGCTCCTCCTCGTCCTCCTCCTCTTCCTCCTGCTCTTCGTTGTGGGTCCTCCTCCTGCTGCTCCTCCTTTTGGCCCTCCTTCTCCTGCTCCTCCTCGTCCTCTTCCTCTCCTCCTCCTTCTCCTCCTCCTCCTCCTCTTCGTCCTTCTCCTCCTCGTCCTCCTCTTCTTCCTCCACGTCCTCCTCCTAATTCTTCTTCTCCTGCTCTTTCTCTTCCTTCTCCTCCTCCTCTTCCTCCTCCTCGTCCTCCTCTTCTTCCTCCACGTCATCTTCATAATTCTGCTTCTCTTCCTCCTCCTCCTCCTCCTCCTCCTCCTCCTTGTCCTCCTCTTCTCCCTCCACGTCCTATTCATAATTCTTCTCTCCCTTCTCCTCCTTTTCCTCCTTCTCTTTATACTTCTCCTCGTCTTCCTCTTCTTCCTCCACGTCCTTATAATTCTTCTTCTCCTCCTCCTCCTCCTCCTCCTCCTCCTCCTCCTCGTTCTCCTACTTTTTATAAACCCCAGATTACCTTTACCAGCCGTCCTCCATGCTCCCTCCATGCTCCCTCCATCTTCCCTCCGTCTCCCCTCCACATTGATTATCCCTTGATCACGTTAAACAGGAGCCTGACTTTCGCAATATTGTTAAGAGTAATCTCGCCTCCTAATCCAGTTGGACTCGAACCAGGAGACTCCTGTGACGTCATAGATGATGTCATTGGTTGGTGATGACGTCACGCCAGGGTTTCCCATGACATCCTTTGGGACGTCACGCGTGTTTTAGGTCTTCGTCGTGTTATGTGCTTAGGTCACCTCTCTCCCTTCTTTCCTTCAGCGTTGTTAGACCCACTGTTTTGGTGTACCAGCGTGAGCGAGTATATGTAGACGAGATTGGCGTTTTTTCGATTTTATTTTATTTTATTTTATTTTGCGATCTTTTGAGTATTCTTCTGTTGTGATTTTGTTTGTCTGCCATTTCATCAAGATGTACACAGTCATCCTGTCCTTTCCATAGTTCTCTCTCTCTCTCTCTCTCTCTCTCTCTCTCTCTCTTTCTCTCTCTTTATCTCTTTCTCTCATGTATACAATGTCCGTGACACAGATGCAAGCTTAGAAAGTAAGATGAAGGGGATATCTCTCGTATCTGAGCCTCAATTCTCTCTCTGATATAAATTTCCTTCATTCTTGAGACACAGCCATTCAGTCATTCTCCTGTTATTATTTCTTTAGAATTTTTTTTTTTTTTTTTGAAAACTAAAAGTCTTGATTTTTTTTTTTTTTTTTTTTTTTTTTTTTTTTTTAAGTTTGACTCCATTCTTTGGGTAAAAGAAAGAGCTCCTTGGCTTGTCCACGCCTTTCTTCAGGACTCTGATCGATACCCCATCAAGGTCCATCAGCCCTATATCCTCCAAGAACTTTGCCTCAACTTCCAGAAGTCTATTCTTAAGTTCTTCCCTCAAGTGTTCTTCCTCTCGGCTATCTTACCCTTGCCTTTCTCCGAAATCCCATTTTCTTTAATCATTTATTACACGAAGATCACGTGACTTGGTGTTTGGTACTTCGGGGTCTCGCCTCCTTTGCGTGGGTTCTTCAGTCTACTGATGTTTGATTAATTTTATTTATTTATTATTATTATTATGTATTTATATATATATATTTTTTTCATCTTATTTATTTACTTGTTTATTTTTATTTATTTATTTGATTTTATTTGATTGCTTATTTGTTTATTTGTTTATTTATTCATTTTTTGTTTTTTATTTTATTTTATTTTAGTTCAGTGGTCTTCAATACGGGTCCAGCGACCCCTTCCTAGGGGGTCGAGGGAGAGCTCGGAGAGTTTCACTGATGTGGCCACAAAATGAAAACTAGAGGTAGTTAGTGGATGCATGACGATTTTATTCATTGATGAAAAACTGCAGCGTGTATGGAATACACACACACACACACACACACACACACACATATATATATATATATATATATATATATATATATATATATATATTGCGTACAGATAATACCCGCAGACCTCTGTCAGGTCAACAATAGAGCTAAGGAATGGCTGTCTTTCTGGCGTGACACGATATGATTTTATATCTATATATATATATATATATATATATATATATATATATATATATGTATATATATATATATATATATGTATATATATGGGGGGGGACTGGCAGGTTGGGGAGGTAAACAACACAGAAAACAGTTGTAGTTGCATTCATTTATGTTTGGTTCTCTTTCGTGAACCTCCTCAATTAACCTTTTAAATCTTGTTCTCCCCATCTCCCGTCTCTCTCTCTTTCTCTCTCTCTCTCTATCTCTCTCTCTCTCACTCTCTCTCTCTCTCTCTCTCTCTCTCTCTCTCTCTCTCTCTCTCTCTCATACTAGTTAATTGCTTCTTTGATCATGTTTGGCCGCTGTCATGTGTATTGTACCCTCTTCCACTTAATGTCCTTTGTTTCCGCTGCAGTCCTCTCGTAGATCCTTGAATCTGGCCTTTGCACGGCGACTTGCTTTATCTTGAGGATGGTTTTCACTCCTTCATTGCTTTTGTATTTTCTTTTCTTTTTTGGGGGGTGGGGAGGTATTTGTGTTTGCAAGAAATAACCTTCCGTCCTCTCTCTGAAATAAGTCTGAAGTTCTTTTATTCATTTTGTTTGTTTTTAATTGGTCTTCGTAATGATCTCTGCGCGCGCGCGTTTTTGTATATATATATATATATATATATGTGTGTGTGTGTGTGTGTGTGTGTGTGTGTGTGTGTGTGCGTGCGTGCATGTGTGTGCACCCCAACGGCCATTTTTCCCCTTATAAAGGGGTAGCCTAATACATATCAATCCCCTTCACCAATGACATCTCAGCACCTTATGGCCATCCCTGACTCCCTCCACACAGCTCGGGTCGAGGGCAGCGCAGCGAGGCACAGCGGCTTCATGTAAAAAAGAATATGGGAATATATCTTGCCTACTGATCGCTTTGATAATTACTGATGTAGAAGCTGGTGTGAACATTATATTAAGTGGTCACAACCGATTCATGCGATTTCACTCCTGAATTGAGAAAATGTTGTTTTACTGACCTACGACAATAGCTTCAGCCCATAGACTGGTTGTCATGATGCAATGAAAAAAGAAGATTAGAGTCAAATGTGGTGAAATATTTCTAAACGTGATGAGATGGTATATCTTAGACATTTTAAGAAAAGACGCTGTTTTGGTCAGTCTCGTCCAAATCAGTTTGACCTAAAATTGCGAGAAAGAAACAGGAATACAAGAAATCTAAACAACCTAAATCCACCAATAGTTACAAAAATTGTTTGTGTAGCCGTCGTGTAAGTATTCTCACATACATAAACATTTACATGTGTACATGTGTGCATACCCATGTACAAAAATGGTGGTTGGAGGTGCTCTGTGTCTAGTTCACCCTCATATACATTTTCTAATATACACCTGATGACGTCACCACAAAAGTCATATGGAGAATTTTATGTACCCGGACAATATAGGAAGTTGAGAATAAAACATTTTGACATTAAAAAGAGAGAGAGAGGAGAGAAACGGGATACTAATATTTTCAATAATAATGATTATGATATTCATACTACGAGTAATTTTCAATTATCCTTATATTTTTAATAGTTCTTGTAAAATTGGTAGAATTTAATAGACACACTACATACACACTTGTATGTACATGGAAGACTGTGTGAAGAGTAGGTTCCTGTATATACTGTACCCTCACGCCTGAACTGGAAACGAGGTCAAAGTAGGTGGGGGGAAGTGAGGGTACCCGAGGTCACTGGAAATCTCGTATAAATGACCCCGCAATTTTTCGCTATAATCTCCTCATTAGCATATCTGAGCGTTCATTCAGGGGGCCTAAAAATAACCCATTTGAATCTGTAATTGTGGACGGGGTGGCGGGCATAGCCACGCACCGGGTTAGGCTACGGCGATTCACGGACATACTCACGTACAGGTATAGACTACAGACACGCACGTAAGCGCTCGTACGCTGGGGCGTGAACATATAGGTGTATGAACATGATTTTGCTCAGATATGCACGTATGTATAACATACATACACACACGCATACACACACATACACACACACATACGTACACACACACACACATACACACACACATACATACATACACACACACACAAACATACACACACACACGCGCGCGCGCATATACACACACATACATACATACACTTACATACACACGCACACACACACATACACGCACACACACACACACACACACACACACACACACACACACACACACACACACACACACACACACACACACACACACACACACACACACACAAGGGTCTACTCTGTAAAAAGATCAATAAATTAATAAATTAATAAATAAATAAGAAAATCATAATTAGAAATAAATTAATATATAAATGAATAGATGAATTAAATGTGCATGTGTGTGTGTGTTTGTGTGTGTGTGTGTGTGTGTGTGTGTGTGTGTGTGTGTGTGTGTGTGTGTGTGTGTGTGCGTGTGTGTATACATGTGCGTATATCTTTACGCACGTGTGTATGTATACCTACAGGACACACCATCTCGCATGCAAAATCATACTTACACACGTGCATGTGATTCAGGAAATGCAACAACTCAATTCTTTGATGGCTTCCATGGCCCAGAAGGTCAGCCATACATTACAGTGGTGACAGCCACGGCCCCGGAACATGGCACCAACCTCCGATAATGTCCTCCGGATCCGGGGATATGCAGCCGTTTGCCTTAATTAAATATTTTTAGTTTCCCATGCAGCACCATGAAACCAAATAATGCCCAATAGCAATGACGCTATCTGCCGTGACTTACCCGTCGTTGCAATAATTAGATGGTGTGAAAGTAGATGTGCACGTGTATATATACATACATATATATATATATATATATATTATGTATGTATATATATATATATATGTATGTGTGTGTGTGTGTGTATGCGTGTGTGTGTGCGTGCGTGTATACGGTATATATTTCAATTCTTTATTCTACTTATTTATTTTTCTTATACGTTATTTCATTTCTGTTATTTTTTTTTTTTTAGAACGAAATGGTCTGACTTTCTCTCCAGTGTGGGTCATGAAAAATAATGAGACATCAAAATAACGAGAAATTCAAACGACTTACTCTAATTTATTATCCTCATGAGGTCACAACCTCGCGAATGTCTTTGCTCCCCTCTTCTCAAATAGCATTATTAAAGAAAAAATATGTATCCAAATACATTACATTTGTGTTTATATATTGACTTTAAGTATATGTAGTACACATACAAATGAAAATTATCAAATCAAATTGATGATTCAAGGGATTGACCTTTATGCGACTTAGTTCATATTACGATAGATTAAACAACATATCCAAAAATATGTACCCTTATTTGAAATTGACGGGTTTTCTTCAGCTGAATAAAATCGCCTGGCGGCAGCCAGAATAAGAGATAGAAAAAGTTTAACAGAGTCCTAAGGGTTAATCTATTAATAATAGAAATGATAATGATAATAATGATATTGATAAAAATTATAATAATGATAATAATAGTAATATCTATCGATATACCAAAGGCTTCTTCCCCTTTTCAAGGGAGGTAGCTAAGTTAAAAGTCCAGTATCCACTCCCACACATTTCACTCCCACCCATTCCACTCCCATCCTCCACCCTTTCCTCCTCCTCATCTTAGCTCCTCATGGATGACGGGTCATCCCTGTATCCCGCCCAATGCCCTAGGTCAGAAGCAATGCAGCAAGACACAGCACATCTTCAGCAAGGCAGCTTCACTTAATCGGCGACCCTCTACCCCTCTCCTTCCCCTCATGCGGAAAAAGAGAGAAAACGGGGAGAAATCCCTTCAGGCTGCGTCAAAATACCATTCATGCATAACCACTCACTAATCCACTCACTAATCCTTGTATACAGTATCATCTGTGTTCGTAAAGAGCTGGAGTCCAGGAGCCATGTTATCGGAAAATTTCAAAACACTGGACTCAGAGTAACAGAATTCATTACCGACGTTTCGAACCCTGTCCGGGGTTCGTCCTCAGGGTTATACATAGTATAACCCTGATAAGGACACACAGGACAGTTAGAGCGGTGACATACGACTCGTGTGGTGCTTTTATGTCTGGTCTGTGACATTTGATATTTTTCTTTTTGCCCTTTTATTTTATTTCTTATTTTCGGTGGTTCCATTTGGTGACACTTTGTACTTACTATGTTATTAATTTCTGGGTGTCGTTTAGAATTTGTATTGTTCCGTTTATTATGACATGGGTTATGTGGTTTTATCAATTCTTATCATTTAAGTGACGCTTTATACAAATTTGAAATTAATTTCCCTTTTGTCATTCGTAATAGGTTTTGATTTTGTTCAAATTCGTTCAATCCAATGGGACCTGTCCCAGAGAACATCGGTATAATATATAATTGAATCCTTTTGCTTACTATGTATAACCCTGAGGACGAACCCCGGACAGGGTTCGAAACGTCGGTAATAAATTCTGTTACTCTGAGTCCAGTGTTTTGAAAAGTATCATCTGTACACAACCATTCTCCACTCACACTTGTCTCCTGCCTTCTCCCTTCCTTACTAAGCAGACATTCCCCTCTTTTCCAACACCTCCTTCACCCCATCCATCCATCTCATCCTCGGTCATCCCCTCAAATTCACTCCCTCTACCTCTGCCTTCCCCGCCCCTTTTAGTAATCTTTCTTCACTCATCATTTCCATGTGTCCATACCATCCCAATACTCTTTCTTCAATCCTATCTACCATCTCCTTTTCTACCCCAGCTTTCCTCCTCACCTCCTCATTTCTCAGTCTATCCAACCTTGTAACCCCTACTATATTTCTCAGACGTTTCATCTCAAACACATTTGAATATTTCCTCTCTGCCTCTCTTCAATTCCAGGTCTCTGCCCCCAAACAGTGCCACTGGCACAATCACCCCTTCATATAGTCTCCTCTTTGCATCCATTTCCAGATGCCTATTTTTCATGACACTTTTTAATTCCCGAAGGCATTTACTTGCTTCCATCAATCTACGATTTACTTCTACTTCCACTCTTCCCTTTCTTGTCACATGCGACCCTACATACCTAAAGCTATCCACTTCCTCCAGCCTTTCTTCTTTAAAACGTACTTCCAACTCGCTGCCATTCTCTCCCCTTGCACGTTTCATCACCTTATCTTTACCTGTATTTACCTTCAGTTCCCTCGTATCGTATACATTCCCTAACTCCTTCACTAACTCCTTTAATCCCTCCTTTGACCCTGTCACAAGTTCAGTGTCGTCAGCACACAAAAACTGGCTCGCCTCTTACTTTTCTCCATTTTCTTGAACCATCTCCAGTCCCCTGCCCATTACTCTCGCCTTTACCTCCTGCACCACCCCATCCATGTACACATTGAACAGCCATGGCGACATGACACATCCCACCTTTACCTCAAACCATTCGCTCTTTTCATTTCCAATTTTTACACTACTCTCGTAAAAACTCTTAACTATCCTTAACAGCTTTCCCCTAATCGTATATATCTGCAAAGCCTCCCACAATGCCTTCCTGTCTACCCTGCCATAAGCCTTTTTCAAATCCATAAAGGCCAAAAAAAATCTTTATGTTTCCCAAAGCTTTGTCACATATCTGCCTTACCACAAAAATTTCCCTCTATTCCTCTCCTAATCTTCTCATTTAAAACCCTCCCGTATGCCTTCCCAACTACGTACAACAAACTGATCCCTATGAAACTACTACAGTCACATTTGCCCCCTTTTCTTTTATAAAGTGGAACCATACAGTCACTCCTCCAGCCCTCCGGCGTTCTACCCTCCCTTAGACACACATTAAACAACCTCACTAGCCAGTCCTCTGTTAATGTACTTTCCTTCTTCAGACACTCCGCGTGACATCCATGTAACCCAGGTGCCTTACCTGCTCTCGTTATTTTCAAAACTGCTCGCACATCATCTTTTCTTATATCTCCTCCATTCTCCTCTTCCATCACCGTCATTTTCTAAGTGCCTCCCTCTGCTACCACCAATCCTTCCCTATCTTCCTCGACATTCAACAGCACTCTAAAATGCTCTGCCCACTTTCCCCTTACCGCCTCCTCTTCTGTTAATATATCTCCATCAGCACCCTTTACCTTTTCCTCTCTACTTGATTAACCCTCCTTCCTCTCTTAACTTCCTTCCAAAACATCTCTTTATTACTTTCAAAAATTTCTGCCATACTCCTCCCCCATTCTACATCTCTGTTTTTTGCTTCCTTTATCTATTATTTTGCTTCTCATCTTTTTCTCTGTACCTCTTATATGTTTCTCTCATCCTACCTTGCAACCAGTCCCTGCATGTTCGCTTCTTTTCTACTACTTTCTTTGCTTCATCATCCCACCACTCACTACCCTTCCTTCTATTCCTTCTCATCCTCCTTGCTCCACATACCCTTTTTGCACACCTTGTCTCTCCTTCCTTGAAACACCCCCATTCCTCCTCCTCTCCTATCTCTACTCTATCCTTCACCACCTCCCACACTTCTCTCGCCTTCTTATTAAACAAAACGAAATGGGATTAATATGAACACCGTAGGCTGCTTTCCAGCAACCCCGAAGTGTCTGAAACGACGAAAAGTATCTGTACATTCTGTTAGAAGAAAAAACAACAACATTGTACCACAGCAAGTACTTGGTGTTAGATTTGAAAGCATAAATGCTGCCGGCTTTATAAGTGTTACCGTCCAGAGCGTTCCAAAGATCAACAGCAACGGGTAAATAGCAATTCTTGGAACTGACTGCTGCGGCATCGGATCGGTCGCAGATTGAACCGAAGTCAGCTAAACACTTTTTGAAAAATATTCCTCTTTTGGATAGGTATTTGGATCGAATAGAGGACCTACCCTCTGAAATAAGTTGTTTTACACAAGTGGTCTAGATTGTTACAGGAATCATTCCTCAGAGCCATGATGAGAGAGTATCTCATGCACGGCTCTGTAGTGAGTTTAGACTCAGTGGTTCTTAACCTGAGGTACCTGTTCCCTCAAGGGGTACAAAGCCTTGAAACCTGGGGGTACGATGATAGCCAGTGCATGGTATGTATTTACTATGAGAAGGCAAAGCAAGGTTTGTACAACTAATCCTTTCCATATATTTGCATTGTATTTGTATTGGATGGGGGCACGAGAATGTTTTCTGAGATATGAAGGGGTACTAAGGGCACTGCAAAAAGGTTAAGAAGCACTTCATATGCCTCTAAAGTTTAGAGACATATGGAGACAAACAAGAACAGGTAGGAGGAAAATGGGGAGTGTGGAGTTGGAAGGGAGGGAGGGAGAGAGGGAGGAAGATCTGTGAAATTAGAATCAAATCCGGAAGGATAAGTAAACAAATAAGGAAGAAAGATGGAGGGAAAGGAGACGCGGAGTGTGGAGGCAGTTTATATGATGGAGGGGAGGAGGGAGGAAGAGAAGTTTATATGGAGGGCGAGCGCACAGGCAGTTGCAATTTCACACACGATTGGGTTCCGTGGAGCTATCCTCCACGCTCCACGGAACGTCTCTCAGGAACATCAACCCGCAGAACGTGGAACGCGGTACACGGAACGCGAATGGCGGGGAACGAACTGCAGAACACGAAACGAGGAATACGGATTAAAGAACGCGAACCGCGGCACACGAACGGCGGTGCACGAACGGCAAGACGGGAGCCGCGATACGCGAAACGTGTAACTCGAACCGCGAAACGTGAAACGCGAACTGCGAGACGCGAAACGTGAAACGCGAACCACGAGACGCGAACCGCGAAACGCGAACCGGGAAGATGTTTTTGGTGAAACGAACGTAATTACGTAGACGGATGCCAGATGATTTTATTCATCTCAGGAGTGAACCTCAATGTATCGGTGGGTCTCGGTCTGTCCGGACGCTGCTCAAACCGGCAGTTACTTCAACTGAATAGAATCCACGATCGTGAACGGCTTCGGGTAATCACGGAACGTTAAGGGAACGAATCCCTGAACGTAAAGGCGGTGAACGTTTCTCTCGATCATAACGAAGAGAACGTGACTGACAGGTGAGCGTGATTGCATGTTTGGTGAACGTTGCGAGAGAAGGTGTAGGAAGTTGGTTATGGAGGGCGTGTGGAGGGCCAGTGGAGGAGATGGAGAGCATGTGGAGGTATTTGAGGGCGTATGTAGGAGATGGAGTGCTCGTGGAGGGATTACAAGACATTAAGGGTAACAGAAAGGTAGTGGGGGGGCTTATGTTGGAATGATGGAGGCATGGAGGGGATGTGGAGGAGATGTGGAGGAAGTGAAAGACAATAGAAAGATCAATCATAAGAGAAATGTCTTTGGAATGGGAAGGGCATGGGGAAGAAAAAATAGATATTTGTCTGGACGGAGGAAGAGAGGGAAGGGAGAGGAGGGAGAGAGTGAAGAGGAAGAAGGAGAGAGCTTTGGGAGAGGAAGGAAAGGAGGGAGATTTTGAAGGGGAAGAAGGAGAGAGCTTTGGGAGAGGAAGGAAAGGAGGGAGAGAGTGAAGGGGAAGAAGGAGAGAGGTTCGGGAGAGGAAGGGAGAGGAGGAAGAGAGTGAAGGGGAAGAAGGAGAGAGCTTTGGGAGAGGAAGGAAAAGAGGGAGAGCGTGAAGGGGAAGAAGGAGAGAGGTTCGGAAGAGGAAAGAAAGGAGGGAGAGGATGAGGGAAGGAAGACGGAAGAAGAAAGGGAGAAGGGGAGAGAGTAATGAGTATAGGAACATGAAAGAGAATATGCTGTAGGAAATGTGGGAATAAAAAAGGAGAAAAGAGAGAGAGAGAGAGAGAGAGCAAATTATGTTGGAGTGGTCCTCACCCTGTACTCCCTGGACCATTTTTGGGACAGAATGGTTCACAATTACAAAGGATTACAAAGGAGGAGCATACCGACAAGACCTTTTGGTCCATAACTAGGTCGGATGCGGAAAGATATATAATAATGAAAAATATATAGATAAATAAACATTATGATAATATAGATAATGATAAATAAAATAGATAAATAAATGCATAGGTATAGTTAAATAATAAACTAATAGGTAAATAGGGCCACGACCCTAAAATTAGTGATAGTGAGTGAATCTCCAGCGATTCTATCCAGTAATGGAAAGTCGTCTTCTATAAGAGGCTAAAAGAACAGCGGTACATAAATTATGAGTTAGTTGAGAAAATAGATTGATAATCCCTATTACACATAATAGACGAGAAGAAGAATGGAGAATGGACTGTAGTTTATCATCGCTTCTATCCTAATAGACAATCTCACGCAAAAGAAGTGGAAATTGGAAGAGAGAAATAGAGAGAGGGAGGAGAGCAATTGGAAGAAAAAAAACGGGCAATGCTAAAGAGAAAAGAGAGGAACGCAGTAATCAAGAAAGAGAGGTCTGGAAGAGAGTAGAGCGAGAAAGAGAGGGTAGGTGCGTGCGAAAGGGAGGAGTTGTGTCGAGAGGGAACAGAAGAAATGGAGATTAAGGACGAGTTTAAACGAAGGGATTACAGTTAGTTCGACTTGACTGAAAGGGGGGATGGATCAGGCAAAAAAATGTCAGTGAGATATTACTGGAGACTTGGGGACGATGCGGGAGAGAGAGACAGAGAGAGAGAGAGAGAGAGAAAGTGTGGAAGGGAGGGAGAACGAAAAGGAATGATGAGAATAAACGAGTGTGAAGGGGAAGGAATGAGTGAAAGAGAGAGAGAGGAAGAGAGTGAGAGAAAGAGAGAGAGAGAGAGAGAGAGGAAGTGTGGAAGGGGTTGAGAGAGTGGAAGAGAGGGAGAACGAAAGGGAATAAGTGAGTAAAAGAGAATGAACGAGTGTGAAGGGGAAGGAATAAGTGAAAGAGAGAGGGAAGGAGAGAGAGAGAGAGAGAGAGGTAGAAAATGTGGAAGGGGTTGAGAGGGTGGAAGGGAGAGAGTACGAAAGGGAATGAGTAAGAGAATGAACGAGTGTGAAGGGGAAGGAATGAGTGAGGGAGAGAGAGAGAGAGAGGGAGAGGAGGGGGAGATAAAGTGTGGAAGAGGTTGAGAGAGTGGAAGGGAGGGAATACGAAAAGGAATGAGTGATTAAGAGAGAATGAACGAGTGTGAAGGGGGAAGGAATGATTGAAAAAGAAAATGGAGGGAGGACGATGCGAAAGAGAGAGAAAGGGAGAGAGAGAGAGAGAGGAAGTGTGGAAGTACGAAAGGGAATGAGTGATTAAGAGAGAATGAACGAGTGTGAAGGGGGAGGGAATGATTAAAAAAGAAAGAAAACGGAAGGAGGGGAGGGTGTTCTGGGCCGCCTCCTCCTCCTCCTCCTCCTCCTCCTCCTCCTCCTCCTCCTCCTCCTCCTCCTGCTCCTCCTCCTCCTCCTCCTCCTCCTCCTCCTCCTCCTCCTGCTCCTCCTCCTCCTCCTCCTCCTCCTCCTCCTCCTCCCGGTGCAACAAGACGCCTTGTCCGGCGATTTGCCGGTCACAATCGAGCCTTCCGGATAATGACAGTGGTCCGGGAATCATTTTCTTGTTTGGGCTAATTGTCCTGAACAGCCGGTATTGTCTGCCGGCACGCGACCCGCTGGCAAATCACCCCGGTACCGAATCACGTGACCAGCCGGTACATGATCCATTTATAATATATGGTTGTATACGCATAGCGCTACTCACAGAGAAGATTGCGTTCGCCTTAGTGCTGGGATGTATGTGAGTATCATGTTCGTCTTAGGGCTTAGGTATATACTCTTGGTAGGTTATACAAGGAGAGGTTAGCTTAATTGAAGTATAAAGAGGGACAGATTTACGTAGCCACCAATGTGATATTACTCCACCCAATTATTATTATTATTATTATTATTATTATTATTATTATTATTATTATTATTATTATTATTATTATTATTATTATTATTACTATTATCATTATTATTTATATCTTTGAGAATTAGCAGGGTAGAAGAATGGAGGGATACTTTTATACTTATTTTATTCATTAATTTATGTATTTTGTTTTTAGTTTATAATTATTATTGTCGTTATTATTATTATTATTATTATTATTATTATTACAGTATTATTATTATTATCATTATTTTTAATATTATTTCTATGTATTATTGTTATAATTTTTATTCTTTTATTTATTTAAATCGTTCATTTATTTATTTTATTTATTTATACATTTATTTATTTTGTGTGGACATTAATTTTCAATTATAACTGGTTCATAGGGGTGTCACTCAAATCCCCCAAATTGCGTAATGACTTAGTAGATCATACGGGGTCCCACAGCCCAACAAGATATTTTAACATCATAGGCTGTAAAAGTTAAAGTACCTGGTGAGAGACCAGGTTACTGCTCTCATATTCTGATGTCAAAATGGGTGCATTGGATTAAGAAAGTACGGCTGAAATGCGTTTCATCGACTCTTCGAGCTCATTTGAATGCACACGATGGGATGACGTCATGTCGACACTTCATCCACAAATAAACACTTTTATGAAAAGACTTTCTCTTTATGTACGATTTGTACAAAAAAACAACAACAACAAATTATAACATTAGTAAATAAAGAGAAAAGAGGTAATATCCGTAAATAAAGAAAAGAGAGGGAGATAGAGAGAGAGAGGGAGAGGGAGAGAAAAAGGCCTGCATCATAATGTTCAGATCTTATATTTATCAAATGTGCTCATTAATACTTTACAAAATTAGCATACACATTCATTATCAAATCCCTGACAAGCAAATAAACAAACAGGTATAGACATTAGGGAGATCTATATTCGAAGCCTGGATAAAATCAGCTAACAAAATTCACGATAATTATCTATAAACCAAATTGCAGTTTTGTTATTAGTCATTTATCTGGTTGGTTACCCATTATTAATTTTATTCTATCTTATTTTATTTCTTTAAGAGTAAAACTGTCATTTGGTCAAGGTTTAACATGTAACATGCCACCTTACACTTCTCCCCCCAAAATTTTGAGTGGGACTTGAAGGTTCATCGATAGCTCGAGTTATACCAATTTCCATTACTCCCTCGAGATATCGTCCTTCTACAGAACTTCCCCTCCCCCCCCCCTCGACCAGAAGCAGGTCTTCCTCTTCCTCCTCCTCCTCCTCCTCACGGAGGGAAACGCCCCTCGGCGACCTTCCAACTTCTGGAACAGCAGTCCATAGTTGTTGTCGTTGTCATTGTCGTCATCGTCTTTCCTTCACCTTCAATATCCCCCTCTTCGTTTTCTCCTCCTCCTTCTCCTCCTCCTCCCCCTCCTCCTCCTCCCTTCCCCCCCTCCTCCTCCTCTTCCTCCTCCACTTCCTCCTCCTCCTCCTCCTCTTTCTCCTCCTCCCAAGATCTTCGTGGATCGGAAGTCTGGGAAATCTAATTAGGGTCTCGTAGTTTTTTTTCAGTTCGATATAATCTCTGGCTCCACGTTGCCTTCCTCCTACTGTACATAAACACATTTCTGTGTACACACGCACACACACACACACACACACACACACACACACACACACACACACACACACACACACACACACACACACACACACATATATATATATATATATATATATATATATATATATGTATGTATATATATATACACACACACACACACACGTAAGCTACCTTCATAAGTATGTTATGTAAGTATACGTAAGTGCATACATGTTAGCATATACATATTCCAACACGTATATTTATACCCTGTGTGTGTTTGTGTGTGTGTGTGTGTGTGAGATTCACTATGGTCTTGGATCACGTGTTGGACTCGTGATCGACAGCAATTTTCCTTTCAGAAGAGAGCTCAGAGCTCATATATGATCGACCTATGGGTAATGCTGTGACCTTACAAGCACACACACACCCAACTCCCCGCCCACGAGAGTTGGAGTTACGACTTGCAGCGTAACGATACTGAAATTATTTCACCCCTGGGTGGGATTCGAACCCGGACCTCCGTAGTGGCGGCCGGGAACTCTATCAGCTGTGCGTGCGTGTGTGTATGCTCGTTCCCTCAATCTGAGATCGTCCACACTTCCCTCAGGGTCTTCGTCCTCTCCGAAGAAGAGATGAATCTTCGAACTCCAACTTCGTCATCTGTGGGCAAACGATTTTAAATAATCTGGCGGTTGTGCATATTTTATTCTGGCTGTCGCCGGGCGATTTTATTCGATCAAGACGAACCCGACGTTATTCCCAGAAGCTTTACCAGGAAGACATTCCGGTAATGCCTCTTCCGGATAGCCTCAGGTCCGGATACGGTGAGATCGGAGATCGTCCCACCCGGAAGTGACGTCAGTGAGTTGAATGTCTTATTCCAGGAATTCTCGTTCTCGATGTGAGGTTTAATGAGACTTCGACTCTCCGTTCTTCTTTGGGATTATCGCCTCCAGATGGTCTCCAGGAGGTTCTTGGAAAAAAGTCCTCTCCAATGTGTCTCAGGCACCAGGTGCTCAGCTGGTCCTCCTTGGACATAAGATGCAGTACGTACACACAAGCGCGCGCACACACACACACACACACACACACACACACACACACGTGTGTATACACACACCCGCACACATATGCACGCACACACCCGAACACACACACATGCACACGCACACACATGCACACGCACACCCGCACACCCGCACACACACACACACGTGTGTATACACACACCCGCACACATATGCACGCACACACCCGAACACACATACATGCACACGCACACACATGCACACGCACACACACACACACACACACACACACACACACACACACACACACACACACGTGTGTATACACACACCCGCACACATATGCACGCACACACCCGAACACACACACATGCACACGCACACACATGCACACGCACACACATGCACACGCACACCCGCACACACATGCACCTACATACCCCCACACATGCACCTACATACCCCCACACATATACACACATACATAAATGCACACACACACACATGCACACACATACATTCGAGATTTCTCTCATTCTAGTAATGGTATTTTTAGTCTCTCTCTCTTTCTCTCTCTCTCTTTCTCTCTCTCTCTCTCTCTCTCTCTCTCTCTCTCTCTCTCTCTCTCTCTCTCTCTCTCTCTCTCTCTCTCTCTCTCTCTCTCTCTCTCTCTCTCTCTCTCTCTCTCTCTCTCTCTCCGTTATCGATCACCCTCCCCTTCACCTTTCATTAATAACATCAGCTCGTACTGGCAGGGAACAAAGGCACACAAGACAAACATCCTCACAAAATGTCCTCAAGATTGCCATCGGTCAGCCGCCTGTTTGTCTTCTCCCTCCTCTCCTCGTTTCCCCTCCCCATCTTCACCCCTCCTCTTCCCTCCTAAGCCATCCTCTTCCCTCCTCTTCCCTCTTGTTCCTTCCTCTGTCCATCCCCTCATATCCTTTTTTTCTTATCTCCTCTATTTTCCTCTCTCTTCTTCACTCCTCGTCTTTCTCTCCTCTCCTCTGTCCCTTCCTCTGTCTCTCCCTCTGTTCTTTCTTTTTTCGTCCGTCCTCCTCCTCTTCTTCATCTTCTTCCTCCTCGTTTGTCCTCTTCTTTCTATTCCTCATCCTCTTCCTCCGCGTCCCCTTCCTATTCTTTCTAGTCCGTCCTCTTCCTCCTCCCTTCTCTTTCCAGTCCTTCCAGATTTCTCCAGGGATGATTTCTTCTTTCCCTTCCCCCCACCCTCCCTCCCTCCCCCTCCCTCCCCCTTCCCCACTCCCACTCTCCTTCCCTCTCCCTCTCCTTCTCCCTCCCTCCCCCCTCCCCCTCCCCACTCTCCCCCTCTCCCTCGTGCCACTTCCATCTGCTCCCATATCTACTCCTCCATCTCTCCATCCTGTCCAGCCTCCGCTCCAGGCCATTCTGGTCCCTTATGGAACCAGCGTAGACCAGCGTTGTGCTACGCAGCCGGCGGAGGAGGAGTTTCTGTCCTCTTCAGTTGAATTAAAGTGTCTGATATTAGTCACAAAAATAATGAAAAAAAATGAAAAAAAAAAATCCTCCACAGTTTTATGATAAGGCGACCTCCCCCCCCCCCTCTTCGTCAACTTTTCAATATACTTTACAGAATGGATGAAACGAACATCCATTCGGAGCGCATCATCCTTTCATCCATTCACAATCCCTTTCCATTCACCCTTATCATTTGCCCCCTCTCTACCTTGCTCTACAGACATTCCTCCCGTATCTAAATCTCATTTACTCTACCCATCCACCTCATTATTTTTCTTTCAGTTTTTCTTTATCAGCTTTCGCTTTACTGTATTCTTTTTTTTTTCTAGTCTTCCTCATTCATTCTTTCCATATGCCCTTATCCCAATAGCAACCCCGTTTCGATTAATAAAATCGCCTGGCGGCAGCGAAATGATATGAACTAGTTAGCCTGAGGTTGATTTAATCCGTTAATAGGCGGAAAATACTTTAATAATGAGTGATTAAAATTTCGCTAACACGATTTTTTTTTTTTTTTTTTTTTTTTTTTTTTTTTTTTTTTTTTTATGGGACACGATCGCCAGACGGTGTGACCATGTTACAAGGACCGTATCCATACCAATGGCCAAAATAAGTTCAACCAGATGACATTAAAATTGTCAGAACGCGTCAATTGTGAATGTAAAGAAGCTACAAGAATGCTCCCGTGTCAGATGATAAAGACAATGGATAAGGATCATACTCATACCAATATCCAAAAGAATATCTACCAGTATTCAAAATCACCAGACCTACAGTAACGTATTATACATAAAAGATATTGTGACCTTATTGACAGTACTCCACTGGCAGACAGTAAAGACACGTGACCAGCCGTACCAGTATCCAAGAGAATTTCTACCAGTATTCAAAATCGCCAGACCTACAGTAACGTACATAAAAGATATTGTGACCTGATTGACAGTGCTCCACTGGCAGACGCTAAAGACGCGTGACCAGCCGTACCAGTATCCAAGAGAATTTCTACCAGTATTCAAAATCGCCAGACCTACAGTAACGTACATAAAAGATATTGTGACCTGATTGACAGTGCTCCACTGGCAGACGCTAAAGACGCGTGACCAGCCGTACCAGTATCCAAGAGAATTTCTACCAGTATTCAAAATCGCCAGACCTACAGTAACGTACATAAAAGATATTGTGACCTGATTGACAGTGCTCCACTGGCAGACGCTAAAGACGCGTGACCAGCCGTACCAGTATCCAAGAGAATTTCTACCAGTATTCAAAATCGCCAGACCTACAGTAACGTACATAAAAGATATTGTGACCTGATTGACAGTGCTCCACTGGCAGACGCTAAAGACGCGTGACCAGCCGTACCAGTATCCAAGAGAATTTCTTCAGTAACTTACATAAAAGATATTGTGACCTGATTGACAGTGTTCCACTGTCAGACGCTAAAGACACGTGACCAGCCGTGCCAGTATCCAAGAGAATTTCTTCAGTAATTTACATAAAAGATATTGTGACCTGATTGACAGTGCTCCACTGTCAGACGGTAAAGACACGTGACCAGGAGGATAACAGTCTTGAGGATGGCACGCTGGAGGACAGACGGGTAGCGCGTGTCGCGAGGAAACAAGATTATTTGGAGAAATAAAACGATTACAATGTGATTTCCTTTCTGGGTCGGGAACTTGGTGGTCAGACCTCTTCGCAGTGTCTTGAGACTCTCCTTAGCTTCATTTCCTTCCAGTCTCCCCTTCCAGGATTCTTTCTGTGACATTATTGCATTTTTTTTTCTTGATTTCTTACTCTTGACGCCCACGCCTCGTTGTTCTTCACATTCTCCCTCATCCTTCTCTTTCTTCTCTTCTCTCTCTTCTTTCTCTTTGTCCTATTCCTCCTCTTCCTCCTATTCCTTCTCTTACTCCTCTTTCTCGTCGTCCTGCTCTTTACCTCTTCACCTCTTCCTTTTTTCTTCTTTTTCCTTTTCTTCCTCTTCTTTCTCCACTTCCTCTTCTATACCTCTTCACCTCTTCCTTTTTTCTCCTTTTCCTCCTCTTCCTCACTTCTTTCCTCTTGCTCCTCTTCCTCCTTTTTTCTCTTTCTTTTCTTTTTCCTCATCCTCATCCTTACTATCATTACGATTATTTTCAATACTATCGTCATTGTCATTACTATTTTCATTATTATTTTCTGTTATTGGCATTATTACTACTATGAAAACTGACTCCATGTCTGGTGAAAGGCATGTGTGTATGTAGCCGCTACTCTCTTTACGACGCCATTCCTTGTGTGAAACCAGTCAGGGATAAAACTCGGACTAGTGTCTTCTTCCTTCAGCTTACTGTCCTACTGTCCCACCATTTTTAAATAGGTTTTCGGGTTTCTAAACGAACTAGAGATAAAATATAGGATCTGATTTGGAGTAGGCCTATACAAGTTTAAGCCTTCTATGATGGTAATTTTATCATTCATGTTAATGATATAAATCTACTATAATTATGGATAGTTCATCTTATACTATAATCGTTTATCCTATGTATTTATTAATAAATACATTCATCTTATTTTCTTTCCATTATTTATCTATTAATTTTGATATAATTATTTATCTATTGATTTGTCTATTCATCCATTTATTGATTTATTGTTTATTTACTTACTTATTTATTCATTTGATTATTTATTTGTTTGTTTTTAGTCTTGGCTTGCCCTACTATCCACCCCCACCTACGTCCTGTAAAAGCCAAACTCCCTGAGTTCTCTTCCCCGATCCCCACACTCCCTTCATTCCCCTAAAATTTGTTTTTCTCGAATTAGCATTGCCTTCGTCGTCGTCCTCCTCCTCCTCCTCCTCCTCCTCCTCCTCCTCCTCCTACTCCTACTCCTACTCCTTTCCCCCTCTTCCCCTCCTCCTCCTCCTCCTCCTCTCCCTCCTACTCCCCCTCTTCCCCTCCTCCTCCTCTTCTCCCCTCTTCCCCTCCTCCTCCTCCTCCTCCTCCTCCTCCTCCTCCCCCTCCTCCCCTTCTCCTCCTCCTCCTCCTCCTCTCCTCTTCCCCTCCTCCTCCTCTTTGCGTCCCACTTTCTCTTATTTTCCTGCCTTTCTGTATTCCCTTTCCTATCCTTGTTCCCCTCTTTATCCATCTCCCTACCATTTCCATTTTCCCTTCTTTGCTATCCCCCTCCATATTCTCCTACTCCTCCTCCTCCTTCTTCTTCCTCTCTCCCTCCTCCTCTTCCTTCTCCTCTCCCTCCTACTCCTTCTCCTCCTCCACCTCCTCCTCTCCCTCCTACTCCTCCTCCTCCTCCTCTTTTTCCTCTGCTTCCTACTCCTTGTCCTCCTCCTCCTCCTTCTCCTCTCCCTCCTACTCCTTCTCCTCCTCCTCCTCCTCCTCCTCCTTCTCTCTCTCCTACCCCTCCTCCTCCTCCTCCTCCTCCTCCTCCTCCTCCTTCTCTTCTTCCTCCTATTCTTTCTTCTCCTCCTCCTCCTCCTTCTCCTACTCCTTATTCTACTCTTCCTTGTTCCCTTCCTTTTGTCCTTCTCATTCTCCTCTTCCTCCTCCTGCTCTTCCTCGTTTCCCTGTTCTTCGTTCTCCTCTTCCTCGTTCTCCAATTCCTCTTCCTCGTTCTCCAATTCCTCTTCCTGGTAGGTATCCAATTCTTTTTCCTCACCTCCCTCTTTTTCTTCCTCGTCCTTTCGCCCTCTCTCTTTGATCTTCCTCTCTTCTTCTTCTTCGTCCTTCCTCTCCTTTTCCCAATCCACACCATCGATAATAGTTTCTATGTACTCCTATTTTTTTGTTTTTCTTTTCCATCTCTTCCTACTCCTCCTTCTCTTCCTCCTCTTCCTCGTCCTTGCCTTCCTCCTTTTGACCTTCCCCCTCTCCCCCATGATGTCCTTAATCACCATCACCAACTCTCCCCCTTCCCCCTCTCCCCTTCCCCTCTCCCTTTCCCCCCTCTCTCCCTCTTCCCCCCTCCCCCCCGAGTCAACTTTCAGCATGGGGGAGAAGCTAGTGGGGCAGAACTGGGGAGCTAGAGTTAAGGGGGGAGGGAGTGAGGGAGTGAGGAGAGAAGAGTTCTAAAGAAGCGTATGAGGGAAATGAGAGGAGAGAGACATATTTGAATAAAGAGCAAACTAAAGAGTAAGAGAGTGGTAAATAAGGAGAAACGGAAGAGTAGAAATGGAGATAGAGTGAGTGGAGGAGACGGGAGGAAGAAAGGGGGGGGAGGGGGAGGGAGGAAGGGGGGGACCTATGAGATTGCATGTCGAGACTCGAATAATGAAGCCTGGGAGACCACGTGAGGGGACTAACTGGGGGGATTTGGAGGGAAGTGGGGGGAAGGTCAAAGGAGAAGAGAGGGGAAAATAGAAAAAGAGGGGAGGGGAGAAGTGAGGGGAGATGTAATAGAAAAAGGGGAGAAGAGAAAAAGAGGAGAGGGAGAGAAGTGGGGGAAAAGAGAAAAAGAGGAGAGGGGGAGAAGTGAGGGGAGATGTAATAGAAAGAGGGGAAAAGAGAAAAAAGAGGAGAGGGAGAGAAGTGGGGGAAAAGAGAAAAAGAGGAGAGGGGAGAAGTGAGGGGAGATGTAATAGAAAGAGGGGAAAAGAGAAAAAAGAGGAGAGGGGGAGACGAGAGGGGAAAAGAGAAAAATAGGAGAGGGAGAGAAGTGATGGGAGGTGTAATAGAAAGAGGGGAAAAGAGAAAAAGAGGAGAGGGGAGAAGTGGGGGAAAGAGAAAAAGAGGAAAGGAGAAATGAGGGGAGATGTAATAGAAAGTGGGGAAAAGAGAAAATGAGGAGAGAGAGGAGAGGGGGAGAAAAGAGGGAAAAAGAGAAAAAGAGGAGAGGGAGAGAAGTGAGGGGAGATGTAAAAGAAACGGGAAAAGAGAAAGAGGGGAGAAGTGAGGGGAGATGTAAAAGAAAGAGGGGAAAAGAGAAAAAGAGGAGAGGGGGAGAAGTGAGGGGAGATGTAATAGAAAGATGGGAAAAGAGAAAAAGAGGAAAGAGAGGAGATGGGGAGAGGAGAGGGAAAAAGAGAAAAAGAGTAGAGGGAGGGAAGTGAGGGGAGATGTAATAGAAAGAGGGGAAAAAGAAAAAGAGAAGAGGGGGAGAAGAGAAGGGAAAAGAGAAAAAGAGGAGAGGGAGAGAAGTGAGGAGAGATGTAATAGAAATAGGGGAAAAGAGAAAAGAGGAGAGAGAGGAGGGGGAGAACAGAGGGGAAAAGAGAAAAAGAGGAGAGGGAGGGAAGTGAGGAGAGATGCAATAGTAAGAGGAAAAGAGAAAAAGAGAGGGAGGGAGAGAAGTGAGGGGAGATGTAATAGAAAGAGGGGAAAAGAGAAAAAGAGGAGAGGGGAAAAGAGGAAAAGAGGAGAGGGAGAGAAGTGAGGGGAGATGTAATCCCCATACCTCCCATTCTGCTTCCCCATCATCCCTCTAATCCTACTCATTTCCCACTAACCCTCTCCCTTCCCGTCCCTCCCCATCCCTTCCCATAATTTTTCCATCCCTCACCATCCCTTCCCATCCTTCCCCATCCCTCCCCATCCCTTCTCATACTCCCCCATCCCTTCCCATATTTCCCTATCCCTACCCATACTCCCCCATCCCTTCCCATACTTGCCCCATCCATCCCCATCCTTTCCCATACTTTCTCCATCCCTCCCCATCCATCCCCGTCCCTCCCTATCCATCCCCGTCCCTCCCTATCCATCCCAATCCCTCCCCGTCCCTCCCCATCCCTTCCTATACTTCCCCCATCCCTTCCCATACTTCCCTCATCCCTCCCTATCCCTCCCCATCCCTCCCCATCCCTTCCCATACTTCCCTCATCCCTCCCTATCCCTCCCCATCCCTTCCCATACTTTCCCTATCCCTTCCCACCCTTCCCCATCCTTCCCATACTTCCCCAATCCCTCCCCATCTCTTCCCACCCCTCCCCATCCCTCCCCATCCCTGCCTATCCCTCCCCATCCTTCCCAATCCCTCCCCATCCCTTTCCTACCTCCCCCATCCCTCCCCATCCCTCCCGTCCCTCCCCACACTTCCCCATCCCTCCCCATCCCTTCCCATACTTCCCCCATCCCTCCCCGTCCCTCCCCATCCTTTCCCATACTTCCCCATCCCTCCCCATCCCTTCCCATCCCTCCCCATCTCTCCCCATCTCTCCCCATCTCTCCCCATCCCTCCCCATACATCCCCCCATCCCTCCCGAGTCCTTCCCCCCTCCCCCCTCAGACATCCAGATCCCAGAGCTCTGAGAAAGGTGGAAGAGGAGCGTCCTTGCACGTTGAATCAAATAATAATAAATTACGAATTGCCTCTGAAGGTGACGGGGAGTGTGGATTGGAAGGAGGCAGCCATTGGAAACCGATCGGGGGGGATTGGGGGGACGTCGCCTTCACCTCCCCTTCTCCCCCCCTCCTGCCCAAGTACCGAAGACAGACATGCGTAGGAGTCCAGAATACAAGATAATACGGTGCCCTAATGGAGACCTATTGCCCTATACTAAGGCTGGCTTTGTGTATGTGTGTGTGTGTGTATATAATATATATATATATATATATATATATATATATATATATATATATATATATATATATGATGAAGGTGGAAAAAGAAGTCACGGGTCTAGTTCCGAGTTCCTGAGTTTATTCCTGACCGGTTTCGCTCTATGCTTCTTATATATGTACATGTATATATGGATGTGTGTGTGTGTGTGTGTGTGTGTGCGCGCGCACACATGTGTGTATGAGTATGTACACATTTTACTATCGTAATGCTGATATAGAAATTGCAGTTGTTGTCGGAAGGTCCCGTTTATTTCATATTTTATTTTATTTTATTCCATTTATTTATTTGACTATTTATCTAACTAATTCACTTTTGTATTCCTTCTTTCACCAAACTCTGGTTTAATTTCATTAATGTTGCCCAGGTGCATGGCTTTTTGTTTTTATATTTTTTAACGTGTGTGTATGTGTGTGTGCGTGTGTGCTATATATTGTTTTCTTTTTTACTTGTGTATTTAAATGCGACGTTATGGGTTTGCATTGCCTTGCACCGGAGGAGGGGGGGGGACGATTATCCCGATTTTTACACGGTTCGTTTACTCTTGTGACCTCATTCCCCTTCTCTCTCTCTTTCTCTCTCTCTCTTTCTCTCTCTCTCTCTCGCTCGCTCTCTCTCTTTCTCTCTCTCTCTCTTTCTCTCTTTCTCTCTCTCTCTTTTTCACTCTCTCTTTCTCTCTCGCTCTCTCTATCTCTCTCTCTCTCTCTTTTTCATTCACTTTTTCTCTTTCTCCCTCTCTCTATCTCTCTCTTTCTCTCTCCCTCTCTCTCCCTCTCTCTCTCTCTCTCTCTCTCTGTCTCTCTCTCTGTCTCTCCCCTCTGTCTATCTCTCTCTCTATTTCTCTCTCCCCCTCTGTCTCTTCTCTCTTTCTCTCTCTTTATCTCTCTCTCTCTCTCCTTCTTGCATATATTTTATTGCTTTATTTTTTTATCCGTTATGTCTGTCTCTATCTGTGTCTTCCTGTCTCTCTATGTGTGCGTGTATTCGTATATGTGTATGTACGTGTATAAGCATGTATGTTCTGAATGTATGAATTGTATACACCGTTACCTGGAGATGTAATGTGTGTGCGTGTAATGGAGTACAGTCGCTACAGACAGACCAGAAATATTCCGTTTGGCACCTTTGAGGACACAAGGAACTGACCATAGTTATATCAGAACTACGTAAAAATTATATTTATTTTTGTTGTATTCGTACGACGTTCCTAGTGAATTATTACTTGAAAAATAGTTTTACATAAATTTGTAATATACAAATAATATATGTACATTCACGAGCCTAAGTTTGGACTCACCCATCCTCCCAGATACAAAATTCAATTTTTTTTTTTTGTCTAACAATTTTTTTTACTATTAAAAAAAAATGTAAGCTAAATACTATTATATAGGGAAATATATCATATACTTGACAAAGAAAAAAAATAATATTAAATTTGTGAGAAGTGTAACTTTGGTCAAAACTTTTGTTCGTGACTGTACCTCATATATGCAGGTGTAGCACGTGTTCTTAGGTCATCTGTGACGTGTAGAAATGATATTCGGTGACGTAACATTCTGGTACAGTGTGTAAGGTGACGAAGCGGTACCCAATCCAAACTAACTTGAAGGAGGAACATTTCGACGTCTGATTAATTAGTCTTCAGTT